>NC_142063.1:120536631-120879131 GCF_059756535.1 Pantherophis guttatus
TGAAATTCAATTTGCAGACAACACAGAACAGTTCGGTTCCCTAAATTACTATCCATGCATTAATAGTGAATGTGAACAGATGCTGGATGCTTTTTTGAAGGACATAGAAAGCCAAATAATGATCGATTATAGTGTTTTCAAAGCCTTGTGCTCTGCAACTCAGGAGCAGGATATTATCAAGTATATAATGAAACTTAGCATGAAGGATTCATCTCTTTGCTCCTACCACCATGGTGGCACCTCCTCAGTGTTATGAAAAATACAGTGTCACAGTTGTTTCAACCTGAGAACTAAGCCATCTTAGGTTTTATATTCCTGAAAACTTGGGGATCAACCTTATTTCCTATTCACAGTATGAGTCTGCCCTGATAGATAGTTTTATGTTAAGCAACATAACATTGTCTTCATCTCATTCCCATTTCATTGCTGAGACAGCTTAAAGATATCTTAGGTAATATTTTCAGTATCTCCCAGTTGTTAATATGATTTGAGATGCTCCATTGAGAGCCTGGATGGTTGAAGCAGTTATTTTCTCAACTGCCATTGGCCATTTTAGGCTGATATGGGCACACCCTTCCCATCTGTTCACTAGGAGCTCTTCTCCAAGACCATTTTTGATTTGTGTGGCAGGAGAGACTAGACACCCGGTTCATGCATGGTCATTGCTTCCATAATTTCTGAATGCTGTTTTCTGAACTTCTAAGAACCATGTTAAGTCTTACACAGTCTGGTTATATACAGGCATTCCTTGTTTAGTGATTATCTCGTTTGTAACTAGTCACAAGCTAGCTAGTTCCAGTTACAACGGTGATGAAAAAGAAACTTTATGATCAATCCTCGCATTTACAACTTTTGCAATTCTATATAGCAAAGGAAAGCTGAAGTAAGATCATAAGTACAGTCATGGTTTTGCTTAGCAACCACCTGGCTTAACGACCGAGTCCCAATTGTGGCCACTAAATGAGAACTACTTGTTTATAACCAGTCTGTGTAAGTCCTAACATAGTTAGGTTTAAATTACTGTATTCTGAAAGGATGGTAGACCTATTTTTTTTTAAAATGTGGATTTTGTGCCCTGGGAAGAGTGCTAAACCTATGTTTTGAAGACAGGACTAGTGGTGTGCTGCACAGACCATTGAAAAAGAACCATGTTCTTCTGGTTGTGTAACTGATTTAAAATTGTAAAGACAGCACTCTTCACTAAGTTTGTTACCTGAGACAAGGGCTTGCTGGGGCAGCAAAATTGCTGGCATTCTTTTATTTTGGCTCAAGGACTGCTAGACTGTATTTTCATGTGGTTGTCTGGTGATGCCCTTTTGTTGTTGTTTTAAAGATATAACTCCATTATAGGCAAGGGGGAAGGGTTTCTCTCCCGGCACAGCTCAGCAAACAACAAGAACATTGTATGGAGCAACACGCTCTTGCTTGCTTGGAACTATCACTTGCTTAAGGGTATCCCAGCTCCAGCGTGTTGCCTGATAGGGCTGCAAAACTATGACCAAGCAAAGAAACATAAGCATCTCTCCTTCTTCCATCTTCAACTGACTAGCTCTTACCTTCTGGTATCAACTTCAGCCTCCCTTATATGGCAAACACATTTGTCCACTCATAGCCCAAGCAACTCTTGTGTGTCCTAAGATGAACTGTCACTGCCTTTCAACTCTGTAAGCTTCTTATGGGCAGGAAATGCATGTCTTCACTTATATAGTCCTTTGGAGTGCTACTTATTTGTCTGAGATGTGATGTTATACAGTTTGGTATACTAAATGAAACCATGTTCTGTAGTCTGTGATGTGGGAAGTCTGGGATTGTTTATGGAAGTCAACTCATGGATAAAAGAAATACGTTATACTGTTTAATTGGGCTCTTTCTTTGTACTGCTGACACTCTCCCCATGACGCCATCGAAAACTGGGCTTCGCTCACAGATCTTCAGTATTGGAATGCCTCTTAAAAGACTCTTAAAGATTTAACAGCAGCATTTAAAAGTACTTCATTTGTAATAATTCATTTCTGGCAGCTGAGTCCGCTAATGACACACGCATGTGGCATTGGCAGATTGTTGTCAACAATTTATTTATTCCCCGTGTCAAAATCTGGTCATTACTATTGTATCAAAGGTCTTCAAGTGTTTTGGGAACGGGCCATTTGGAATTTTGAATATGTGTTGTTAGTGCTCTCACAAATTGGTTGCTTTGGGGGCTTGCCTGTTCACACAAAATAGCTGCCTGGTATGACCTAGCCAGTTACAAAACATCAGTTCACCAGAATTTTACCTGCTTGCCACTCTAGCACCTCATGGAAATCTCTGTTGGCTCTGAATAAACAGAAGTGGCTTGTCAGACTCCTAAACCAGGGGTTCCTAACCCCTGGGCTGCGGCCCACTACTGGTGGGTCTTGAGCCTTTTGGAACTGGGCAGTGGAAGTGGTGGGTGAGCATGCACATTCCCACTTGCACAAGCAGTGAGGGTGTGTGCATATGCCCCATTTGTGTGAGCAATATGTGTGTGCGCCCGCTGCTTGCACAAATAGAGCTGTGCATATGCACACGCTTGTCCACTGTGCACAAGAACCATTCCCACCCCCCAAAAGACGAAAAGGTTGGGGAACTCTGTCCTAAACAGATCACTTCACTTTTATATTTCTGGACTGCCAGTACAAAGAAGAGGAGAAAAGAGAAAACACAAAAAAATTGAGATAGGTTGATACCATAATGAGATGTAAGGCTCTAAGAATACCTTTCTGGGTACTGAATGAGTGAGGACATAAGGCAGTGGTTCTTAACCATTTCTTCATCAGGGACCCCTTTTAAAATTTTTGTGGCCACCGACACCCCTCCCCCCAGGTCTTAACTCAAGGTTTAAATCATAACATTTCTTCAAGCCTTCATGAACTCCTTGTGATGACATTGCTTCCTCCCCCCCCCCAAGCGTCTCTGACCCCCTGACATAAGGCATTAGGGTGACAGGACATATAGTACTGTGAAATGGGGTGATGGGAGTAGACATAATGTCTTTGCTGTTGTGTTGCCTTCAATCATGCTCAGAAGCAGTGGTGAAATCCACTTACCTTCGCTATTGGTTCAGGAACGGGAGTGCGTGGGAGACACGCCTCTTCTGCACATGTGTGGATAGTAAAAAAATGGGATGTAATGATGTCCCGGTGGGTGGCCCGAGCCTCCCACCGCTGGAGCTACTGGTTCGGCGAGCCAGATAAAACCGGGGGGAGGGGGTTTTTTACTGCTGCTCAGAAGATACATGGTTGCCTGACCATGTAGCCAGACATACCTACCAAATCTGGCAAATGAACCTGCATCTATTAATGAAGTTGCAAGAGCAATTTGTAAAACAAAATGTGGTTAGATTTCATGTTCTTTCGCAAGCTAATCTATTGATGCCCTCTGCTGTTTGGAAGTCAATAACTTCATTATTTCTTTCTGTAAACAGTAAAGATTGTAAGCAGTTTCCAGTACAAAAAAAGGAAGGGGGAAAAAAAAAAGAGAGAGAAAAGAACTGGCACATTATAGAAGAACATCTCCCAAGGACCAAAAGGCCAAATGCAGTTGCCTCTGGAAATGATTGAAATGGAAGTTTGGCTGGACTTGATGTTTACATGGCATTTGTGGAAAAAAAAACACACCTCCCCTGTCCCCTTTTGTTCTACAAGCATTCTTATAGCATGGGGGTTCAATTAAGTGGATATGAGACTTCTCTTAGTTGAGGCCAACTTTCTTTTTTATTATTACTTATTTTAGCACTCAAATAGTTTTTCCACATAAAGGGGCCTCTGGGGATCGGAGGAGCTAGCTGTGTTGGGGAAGAGGCCTTCTTGCTCTTCTAGAGAGCCCCTGTGCTAGGAAGGCAATAGGGAAACATCCTTTTAACTCTTAACTCCCATCCCCCAAAGAATTCCCTGCAATTCATAGTTAATGTTGGCTGAGGAAGAAAACAGCAACCCTCATCGGTTGCTTCAAAATCAAGAACCCTAGTGAAGAAAACTCAGTATTTAAATATTAATGCTAATAACATACCTTTGATTACTTTCTTATGATATGCATGTGTCAGAGTTATTTGTCAACTCTGAGATGATGCAGGGATAAATGGCTAACAAATTCATACCCTGTTTTCCCCAAAATAGGACATCCCCCGATAATAAACCCAATCGGGCTTTTGAGCGCATGGCAATAAGACCAAGCACTTATTTCAGGGTTCAAAAAAATATAAGACAGGGTCTTATTTTTGGGTTAACACGGTATCAAAAGCTAAACCACTCTTATGATCCACAATCCAGGGTTCTTCAGGTCTCTGACTATCACGTGTTCTAGTGGAATTCAGGGCCTTCACACCACAGTTATTTTTTTATATATTTCTTTATCTTAAGAATTAGTCTTTATGTTCTTCATCTTAAGAAGTAGTCATGGCTGCAAGATGTAGTAGGTTTGTTTGTTGATTTAGAGTGGTACCGTGAAACAAACCGATATGAAAGAGATTGCAGAGATGTTTTCTGAACATTGATCTGAAACAACATTTTTTTGGGGGGTGGGAATGTGAAATAGTTCATCTCGTGAGCAAGGTATGCTGGTATTCAAAAGGATATATAATGCAGATCAGTATTATATTTTAGAATGTTAGAAATACCAGTACAAAAATATTCACTGGACTTCTCCATCTCTTTACTGCTTCCTAGAAGATCAGGATGTACTTGGTGTATGTCCGCATACCACCACAGATTTCATTGAATGATTTTGGAGCCATCATACACTCCCTTTCATCATCTTCCCATTCTGAAAATAAAAAGAAGGGAAGACTGAATGAATGTAAGCCTCGTTGAATTTCATAGGATATAAATATAATAGTAATAGGTTTTGGTGGCTAGATGCAACACTTTTTTTTGTGTGCAACTCAAAGATACGATAGGCAAGAGACCGACACAGTGGTTTTCCCCAAACAGGTTGAAATTTCCCATTGGATTTTATTCTACTTTTATTTTTTGTGTAACATTTTTTTTTAATAATTCATGTTTGCTTCTGTTTTCATGGTATTATATAATAGCACATAGGTGCTATTTTTATTAGTACTACAATTACTACTATTATTTGTCAGCCATGCATTGGGATGTTTTTGAAAACTGCCAGTAAAATTTGGTAATAAAAGATGAAAAAAATGGGGTTCAGGATCTCATCAAAGCCCATATTTGTAAATTGCCAGAGTCCTGCCTTATTGTCAAGCACTGTAGTTGTTTTATTTAAAATTGGAAAAAAAAACTAATAAATAAATAAATATTAAGTGTTAAAACTGCAATATCCCCCCTTTTGCTCAGTAATGTTTTCTTATAACACTAGGCCTCTGGCCTTGGCAGCTGATGTTGTCTAGTGAACAAATCCTCTAGAGTACAGCCTTGATAAGCCTTGATTTAATCCTGGGCAGTTGCTTGAGAAAACAAATTTTGACGGGTTCTTACAGTGTGGATCACTCAATCAATGTACATTTTGGATCCTTTCCCAAACACCTATTCTAAAATCTGCCTAAACATTCAGTTACTTTACAGGGAGCAAATAATTTCCATGCACAGATAGAAATGCTCAGCATCAATGTTTGGTGTATTTGGTTTATTTTGGTGTATCAGTGGTTGAGCCAGTTTGGTGTAGTGGTGAGCCAGAGGTGTAGAAACCAGGAGACGGTGAGAGTTCTAGTCCCACCATTGGCATGAAAGCCAACTGGGTGACTTGGAACCAGTCACTCCCTCTCAACTCAACGCACCTCACAGGGTTGTTGTTATGGGTGAAAATGAGGAGGAGGAAGAATTATGTATGTTTGTCCCCTTGAGTTACTTATTAAAGGTGGGATAAAAATCAAGTAAATAAGTAAGTAAGTAAGTAAGTAAAGTACGTAAGTAAATGTGACTGCTGTTAGATGGTAAGAGGGAGGTACCAGTGTTCAGTCGAAATGCATGTTATCTTGCTTTTTTCTGTGTTATGACTGCTAATGTTGGGTCTCCTTTGTGTCTTGCTCTTTTAGGCTGCCACACCTTGCATGCCTGCTGGCAATCATGAGCTGGTAAGTGTGTTTCCTTTTCTTTTTCTTTGTCCCTTGCTTTTATCTATTGTATCTCATTTTTCTGCCCAGAAAATTGCCTAAAGCACTTAATTGTTGAGATGAAAGTAGGTAGGTGAAGTTTAGGAATTAGAAGAGACAACAACTTGTTGGAAAAGTACATATATGCATGCAAACTCTGCTGCAAGTTTGTATGTTCTTCATTTTTAATAGATTTTCCTGAATGTTTCCAAAAATACGATCAATGGAGAAAATACAGAAAACCCCCAGCAACTCCACATTTCATACCAAAGAATTGGCTGCATACAAACAAGATCTGTATATCTTTCCATTAAAACATGAAAACTAAAGAAAAGCAGGAATTTTCCTATACTTGTTTTCAGAATTTAATTACAGATGAATATTGCACAGTTTGCATATTTACTGGTGTACACATATTTTCAGTATGTGTAATGGGTGATGGAAGCACATTTCTCATTATGCAGTAGGGTTTCTAATTGGTCTTCTCTGTCAACCTGCTGGATCTCTCCTATGCGTTATACTTTTTGGTTCTGCAAACAGAATTATACCAATTGAATTCAATTTGGCATCTTGCTTTTGTTATCACATTAGGGCTGTGAAGATTGTCCAGCCGTTATTATATTGGTAAAAACGCAATGACTTATTGTGAACTGTTGAACTGGGCTATTCGAATATTGATCTAGATTTACTCCATGCCAAGGCCTCTTATATGTGGAGTGCCACAAGGGTCGGTCCTCTCGCCCCTTCTGTTCAACATTTATGTGAAGCCGCTGGGTGAGATCATCCGTGGTTTCGGGGTGAAGTACCACCAATACGCTGATGATACTCAGCTGTACATCTCCACCCCGGACCACCCCAATGATGCCCTTGAAGTGATGTCCCGGTGCCTGGAGGCCGTGCGGATCTGGATGGGGAGAAACAGACTCAGGCTCAACCCATCCAAGACCGAGTGGCTGTGGTTTCCGACATCCCGATATAGTCAGTTGGTGCCATCACTGACTATTGGGGGCGAGTCACTGGCCCCCACGAAGAGGGTTCGCAACCTGGGTGTCCTTCTGGACTCACGGCTGTCTTTAGAAGAGCACATGACGGCCGTGGCCAGGGGGACTTTTTATCAGGTCCGCCTGATTCGCCAGTTGCGTCCCTTTCTGGATCGGGACTCGTTAAATACGGTCACTCATGCTCTCGTTACTTCCCGCTTGGACTACTGCAATGCTCTCTACGTGGGGCTCCCCTTGAGGAGCACCCGGAGGCTCCAGCTGGTCCAGAATGCGGCCGCGCGGGTGGTTATGGGAGCGACGTGGCGCTCCCATGTGACCCCCCTCCTGCGCGAGCTGCACTGGCTCCCGGTGGTCTTCCGGGTGCACTTCAAGGTTTTGGTTACCACCTTTAGAGCGCTCCATGGCATCGGACCGGGGTATCTACGAGACCGCCTTCTGCTACCAATAGCCTCTCACCGACCAGTACGCTCCCATAGAGAGGGGCTCCTCAGGGTGCCGTCGGCCAAACAGTGTCGACTGGCGGCCCCCAGGGGGAGAGCCTTCTCTGTGGGGGCACCTACCATCTGGAACGAGCTCCCCCCAGAGATACGGAAGATCCCGGACCTGCGCACGTTTCGCCGTGCTCTCAAAACTTTTCTATTTCAGCAAGCTGGCCTGGCCTAACTCCCATCTTTTAAATTTTTAAATTTTTTAATTCGTGATTTTACAAATTGGGTGTTTTAATCTGTGTTTCGGCCGAAATATTTAATAATTTTAAGGGATTTTTTAATATTTGTATTATCTGTATTTTATCTTGACTGTTCACCGCCCTGAGTCCTTCGGGAGTAGGGCGGTATAGAAATTTGATTAATAAATAAATAAATAAATAAGATAAACAAAGTGGTTAGAACACAATCTAAAACCACAATACTGTACTACTTATTGTTGTGTGGCCTATTGGAAATAAATTCAGATTTATTCCGTTTTATAGAATAATTAGGCAAGATGTGAAACGTATATATTAATGAAATGAGAAATGTCCTATTGGCATAAATTCTGATTTATTCTCGTTTATAGAATAATCAGGGTATGAAAATCATGTATTAATGAAATAAGATTAGGAATAGAGAGTTTTGATCTATCTGTAAAAGTTACCATGTGATCTATATATGGAATTTTATTCCCTAGACTCAAGTCTACTCACATTAATGTTTTCAGTGTTTTTAATTGTCTAGACAAGATGTCCTTAAGCCATTTTTTTAAAAAAAAAGACATCTTTGGTATGTAACTCATAAATTTCACAAAGGAGAGGCACACCATTAATCTTAATTCCTGATTTAGGAACTGAGTAAATTATATGATTCAAGATCTGAGTAAATTATATTAATCCAAACAAAAACTTTTTGAGGAAACTCCCAAAAAAGTAAGAGCATGTTAAAAAAAAAACCCAAACAAAAATGCTTTCTCAACATTCAGGGCTGTAGCTGCTGAATCCTGTTTATTTTAAGTTAAAACAAGAACATTATAAAAATCAGAAGCCTAACCCTGAATAAATCCTGGCTGAGCTTGGTACACAGTAGTTGGAAGTAGTTGGATAAACTGGTTCCAAATACAGATAGTCCTTGATTTACGACCACAATTGAGCCCAAAATTTCTGTTGTTAAGTGAGACATTTGTTAAGTGAGTTTTGCCCCATTTTACATCTTTTCTTGCCACAGTTGTTAAGTGAATCACTGCAGTTGATAAGTTAGTAGCCTGGTTGTTAAGTGAATCTGGTTTCCCTATTGTCAGAAGGTTGCAAAAGGGGATCACATGACCTGGGGACATTGCAACCATCGTAAATATAAGCCAGTTGCCTAGCATCTGAATTTTGATCACATGATCATGAGGATTCTGCAAAGATTGTAACTATGAAAAACGGTCATAAGCCACTTTTTTTCAGTGCCGTTGTAACTTTGAACGGTCACTAACCAAACTGTTGTAAGTTGAGGACTACCTGTAGCTGTTAAAATCCTTAGCATCCAATTGACCAAGGCAAGTGATAGACAATTAGAATATATGGTAATATCCTTCTCTGGTTTAGGAATAATTATAATATTTGCCTCATTAAAACTGAAAAACGGATTTATTTGGGGAAAAAAGTCACTCGGGAAAATAGGAGATTATAGGGCCCAATATACAATATACTGAACCATCGAAGATCAGGAGTTTTCTCCAATTTCATAGATTTATCTGTAGTGACTGTTTCTTAAACTAAGAAAGTGAAGCGAGATTAGTAATCTGGTCCTTGTGATAATTTTACTTTTTGTTAAAAGCAAACTGTCTTGCCATCTTTTGCTGAAGAATGGGAATCTGCACACTATTTGCATCTCCAATAACTGGTACATTTATGTTTGCCTGAAGAATACGTTACATTTGTCTCTCTTTCTCAATATTTCTGCTTTGCTTGATGCAGTATAATAAAATTCTACTTTGGAAGCATAAAGCAGTATTAAGTTCATCTTTAACAGAGATATTGTAACTTTAACTGTAAAATATTGGTCAGGAAATGGGTAGGATAATGAACTAATAATTCAATCAAGCTTGTTGCTTTATTTTATAAGCAGCATATGTGATCATTCAACCTCAGATAAATACTTTGGAGATGGTCTATATCAAAGACAATGATGTAACTGAATCACTGTTAATAAAAAAAAAACTCTGCCATTTCCTGTTCCATCTGTTTAGTAAAGTCTGTATTGTTCAGCAAAGATCAAGGACCATGTAAAGAATGCATGTACTTTTTAAAGCAGATAAAATAGTAAGGATCACAAGAGCATGGATTGAAATTGTAGTAGAATCACATGCTTTAAGTTTAGATACAGAAGAATGAACTATCAGGAAATAATTTAACCAAAAAGAATTTCTCTTATATGGAAGAAAGGAAAGTATATATTCCCTTTGGGGAACACAAAATATTCATTCAGCTAAATTCAGACATGTAGTCTTGGAAAATATTATGAATCCGAGAATATAATTTAGGTAGTGAAATGTTAAGAAAGATTAAAAGTTTGATTTGAATCACTTCCATCTATTACACGGTCTGCTGATTAGTTTACAGATATTCAAAACAATTATGTATTTGTGATTGGACCACAGAAATTAAGTTTTCCTAAATCTTGATGTATGGCAATAAGTATTTAAAAATGACTTATCTTTCTGATACTTTTTCAACAGACAATTTAGAAGATATGTTAATTAAAATGACATTTCTTGAATGTTTAGAATTGTCACTTATGTAAACTTTTTCCCTCCAAACATTCCATAAAAGGGGAAATAGGGATACTATAGAAAACCAAATTCAGTTCTTCTCCTATCCCTTTACTTAAATTTGGTCGATACTTGGACACCAAATCCTTTAATATTCCAGACTGCTGTTAAATAGTTTTAAAACCAACAATAAATAAAAATGGCATGTTACTTTATCCAAGCATACTGCATCTGGATTGCATCAAAAGACAAGCTACTGCTTCCCAAAATAAGAAAAATGCAAAATAATAATAAAATTTAAAATAAATAATAAAATTTAAAATAAAATCTCTTAAGTCCTGTTTTTCTATAGTCAAAAATGTTAGGATATTAGCTAACTGGATGATTAAATATTACAAAAACTATCAGGGAACAGGCAAAATGTTCTATCAATTAGCCCATTAAAATATATGGATTTTTAAAGAAGGTAAATTTAGAAGACAAAAAAGAAAAGCAAGGAAGAGTGAGAGAAAAAAAAGGAAGAAAAGAAATACAGATTGGTTAAAAAAAACCTCTACTGTTTGCAATATTTCCCTTTAGCCAAGGTCATATGAATAGAAAAAGAACATGTAATTAAGAGACAGAGATAAGTTTAAAAGCTTGGATAGAAATAATTATAATAACAGGAAAAAATAAATAATCCTCCCCCTTCTACAGGAACGTAAAAGGATAAGATTATTTTTTATTTACACAGAATTACATATTGTTTTCTAAATGCCTCTTAATAATTATAATTTTAAAAATTGGCTGGGTACTTGGTGAAATATGGAAAATTCTTTTCTCATGCAATATTTCTCATAGTGTTGAACATCTGTGTCATTGAACTTTAGTATAATCAGGGAAAACATAATATGAAATTTATGATCTCCCCTTTCAATTATTCATTGGGATCAGGCCTTCTTGTAAAATGTCATTCCTGACAACAAATATAGGAAACTTCATAATGAATGATTGAGGTTTACCAGTTATACAAATAGGAGAAGCTGGAATGTCCCGAAGCCTCTCTATATCTAGCTGATAATCTTCAGACATAGCTATTACTTCTTGTGTTAAAGCTTCCCTAAAACCACCAGCATACTTGTTACCTGTGGACAAGGACCTGGCTTCTACCTGTCTTTTTGAGGGGATATTTTAGAGTCATTGTTGACTTCTGGTGAACTCTTAGACAAGCCTCTGTAGTTTTCTTGAGATTTTGGAAGTGGTTTGCCTTTGCCTGCTTCCTAGGGCTGAGAAAAAGGGGCTGACCCAAAATCACTTAAGGTAAAGGTTCTCCTCGCACATATATGCTAGTTGTTCCCAACTCTAGGGAGCAGTGCTCATCTCCGTTTCAAAGCCGAAGAGCCAGCATTGTCTGAAGACGTCTCCGTGGTCATGTGGCCGGCATGACTAAATGTCAAAGGTGCATGGAACGCTGTTACCTTCTCACGAAAGGTGGTCCCTATTTTTTTTACTTTTACGTGCTTTCGAACTGCTAGATTGGCAGAAGCTGGGAGAAGTAACGGGAACTCACCCCGTTACGCAGCACTAGGGATTTGAACCGCTGAATTGCCGACCTTTCAATCGACAAGCTCAACATCTTACCCACTGAACCACCATGTCCCCTAAAAAAAAAAAGTCACTTAGCTGGTTTCATACCTAAGGCAGGACTAGAACTCACAGTCTTCCAGGTTCTATCCTAGTGCCTTAGCCCTGCATCAAATGACTTTCTCTACCTGCCTATCTAGAGGTAAGTCACAGGCCTTCCCTTTCAAAGGGAGCTGTCAGTAGGTCAGTCAAAATGCTTCCCTTCCCCATTGAGAGCTATCCGTGATCAGGCAAAATGTTAGTTTCTAAATAAGCAGCAAATTCAATTTTTCCAAGATTTAGTATCACATGTTTCTTCCCGTCCCATTCCTCACAACCTCCAGGCAAAGATTTTTACTACTAGTGATGGTGTCACGTAATTTGTTAGTATCAGCATATTGGTGATGCTTCATGCTGAGCTGACTTCTCCTCAAGTTCATATAGAGGTTACGCAGTAGAGTGGAAAGGGATGATCTCTGAGATAAACCATAAGTGAGCATAAGACATTTGTGGGTGTCTTTTCTCCCATTATCCTGCCTTATATTATCTTCTTAGGAAGAAGTGGAACATGCTCTCCATTCCTAATCCTTGCAGAAAGCCCAGAAGAATATTGTCATCAGTGATATCACCTGGAGGTCTAAAAGGGAGATTTGCACTCTCTCATCCAAAGTTCAGCTGTCATGGTGGGAGTTGGTTTCCATTCCATGTCCAGTTTTGAATCCTGTTCGGAAAAGAACTAGATAAACTGCTTCGACTAGGATACAGTATTCCAATTTTCTGAACAACTTTTCTTTTTTTTTAAAAAAAAGGATGATTGGGGATGAAATACTATTTGCCCAAATCAACTGGATCCTTCCCCCAAAAGACACTTTAATCCAGCTACTGAATTGTGTTTCCTGAAGGATCCAATTTGGGCATCAATTGAGACCCCATATGGTAGAATTCATCCCACAGATCACCCTATCCACTTCCTCAGAATCAAGATGCCAGAATTAATCTCATGTATCCAAGATCTCTGAGTCTTGAGATACCTGTTCAAGGCACAATAGTGAAAAGATAGCCAAAGTAGGTTGTTAGATAAATTAGAGCTGAGTCTTTTTCATTATCCACATGTACATGCTCACACCAGTTGATCATTTAATGGGTGTAATTATTCTATATAGTTCTGGGCAAACTGTATCCCAAGGGCTGATGCTTGTTTCTTGCTTGTCATCCACTTTGGATTTTCCTGCATTTTTCAGTTGTGTGGTAAGTTTGGGCAAGCCCCTTGGAGTGATCTCTTTTATTGAAGGTTGCTGGTATACACATTGGATCTCCTCCTGCCCCAAGGAAATTGGTGCTCCTTTGCAATGTTGCCCTTCTATTATTATTACATTGCATTTCACTAAGTTTAATTTAACAATACTAACGCAATGGGTTTTTAATTTTTTTTTTGCTTCATTTTCATATAGGAAGTGTCCAGCTTTCAAAGGCAGATTCTTTTGGCTGACTATATTCCACTGAGTCTGGGAGGGTGGGGTCTGTCTTAGCAAAAGCTTCAAATTGCTTGGTAACTCTTGCATATTTTAACCACCCACTTCCTGGGCCAATCATATTTTAGGCCCCAGTCTGGTTCTGCCAAGTCTGACTAAAGCAGAGTTTAGCAGTGAAAACGGTGTCCTTGGATCACCCAGGGAGTGGGGCTGGGTGGGATGCATCCTTGGGTCAGCCCCCTTACCAGCTATATAATAGAAAAGCCAATTTTAGAAGAAACCTGAAAATTAAGTATGTCCTTGATTGGGATTACTAATATTCTCTGTTCAGGGGATGAACATTTTCTGACGCTTGCACTTAAAATAAGCACAGCCTTTCATGAGGTGGGAAGCATTTTCACCATGTGGTAGCATTTGGAAACCACAGGATGACAAATTGGATGCTGATGTAGGCTTGCTTAAGCAATGTGTGTTAGATCATTCAGCACAGAATTGAGTAGATCCTGGATTACCAGTCAACAACAACAACAACAACAAAACAGCTTTGCTTTTATTAGTGTGGTTATCCAGGCAAGTTTTTCAGGGAAACTGCAGAGTGCAGATAGAGGTTTTCTGGAGGAATATCATCATCTTTTGGGGGATTCTGCTCCATGCAGTTGAGAGATTGGGTTATTATTCAAGTTGCTGCAAGATACTTAGTTGGTGTTTCAGTTTTGCAAAAGAGCTGAGAAATCTGAAGCAGTCTTAGGATGTTGAGGATACAAAGGGGAGCAGGTGTCTTCAGTGGTTGGTCCATGTGTCACCTCTAGGTGACGCAATTCCTCATTTGCCCCATATCTTTCCAGAAACAGAAAGGGAGGGAGTGGCAGCCCATGTCCTGTGGGTTGCTCTATCTGCATTACAAGATGAACCTGCATGTCAGCCTAGATTCCAATTTAAGGGCCCAGTAAGCATCTTGACCACAACTTCATATCGCAGCTAAGGAAGCAGGCATTTGCTGCTAAAAGAGGGCAACTGTGAATCAGTATCTGCCGCACTATAATCAAAGATATAATGTGCTTTCTCTTAACATATTTATTTGTTATTGCCCTGATAATTGCATAGCAGCAAAATGGAATGGCTTTATTCAGAGGCCATGTATCTTTCATTATTGGAGTTGATAATAAAAAAAAAGAGGTGTCTATCTCAGAAACTCCATTTAGCAATGCAAAGTATAGAAGTAGAATTGCTTTATCTTACAATTATATCAATGAACAGAACAGGTAGAAGAGGCAAAACCCAACTTTTAATGTTCTACTCTGGCAACTTGAGATAAGTGCGTCTCCATTTTTGGTGACTGTATGGAAGTCTTCCAAATATGCTGTGATCCTTTGCCAGAAGCATCTAATTTGGGAAACTGGTTTGCTACCATTGAGATTGTTTTGGGGGATGTAATGGTTTATTTGCAGAAAGAGAACTAGGCAAGTTATCGTATGGAACATGTCTTCTGATGCTTATGGAAAATCTGCTGAAACCCCAGATAAATTCAATGTTCCTCCAAATTCCAACATTTCTTCCCAAAATGTGGCTTTTATTTATGATGCATGAGGGTTTCAAGCTTCTCTTGGCAAGATGCCCTGTAAGGCTATTTCCATAACTGACTTGCTTCTTATTATCTCAGTACAAGATTAATCTTTGTAAACATACTGGCATCTTTAAATATTAAACATGCCAGATGTGGGTCCTTGAGAATACTTTCCAGTATGACATGGAAGTTTATCTGTAGAAGGCACATGCTCTAGTCACTTTGGAACCGTTATTGTGGGTTTGACAAGGAAACGGCGAGATGTTAGAAGTTCTCCTGGAGAACTTGCTCTGGAGATCTGTCCCAAGTCCAAGGGTAACTGTCATGCTCTAATAATATAGACAGAATGTTGTCATGTTGAGAGTTCCTTGACATGAGCAGAGTTCTAATTCTGCTTCCCAACCTAAATAAGGGATTGGTCTTCTTGAAAGCACCTACGGCACCAAATTCCTAATGTTTAGGAACCATGGTTCCCTTAGTAAAGGCTCTTCTCCTGAAATAGACATCCCTTTTCTTTTCTTCCCATCCTGCAGTATTGGCACAGGTCCCTGCCTCCTGTTGTTGAATTTTCACCTGTTTATAATTTACCTGAAAACTCCATGTTGCATGGAGATGAAAGCGATGATCCTATGAGATCAACGCCTCCTCCTGAATTTGTCTTGCATATTTTTAAATGCATAGGGTTGAAATGTATCCGTTCACAGAATTAATCTGTGATTTACAGGGAGAAAAAAAGACCAACATTTTGGGGGGGGGGGGGCGGGCAGGAAAGAATGTCAATTACATTGTGAGTAATTGTAAGCCAAGGCAGGATCACATATTCAGGAACTCAGATCATTACATTTTTCTTGCCTGAAGATGCTTTTAGGGATACTTACATGATAGTGTTCCTACAATCCATATAGGGTGTTTTGAATTGATCTGCGAAATCATCTTCACACCTGCTAATCTCAGGACAATGAAAGCAAACAGGAAACACTGTAATACATTCAAGCCAGCCAATAGGAGGATAGCTAATAAAATTATCAAACGGTTTTATGGTTTTATAGCCAGGCACTGTCCTCAACACATGCAATCATGGTTATTGCTTTTAGTGTAAAGTATAGATACTGTATATGAATGAAGCAGAGCAATTTAATGGCTGGGAGGCAGAATAAGCAGCATACATGCTGGATCAGTGCAAATGTCATGGGTGTAGATGACTTGCTTTGCACTTATTCATGAAATTTATTGGCCATGCAGACAGTGGAGTCCTTTGTATTCTCTGAGCTTGGCTATTTGCTTGCAAAACATTCCATTATCTGACTAGGTAATATCATCAGTGCTAGTTGGTGTGGGGTTTGCTCCCTATTTCTATACAGTAACTTCCCTTGCCAGTGTTGGTGAGGATACGGGTTTTTTTTCCTTGGTAGTTCCTTGATTAGAGTATTGTTTTCTGCTTGATTGGTGTTTATCTCCTTACTGGTTCCTTGATTTGGTTATAGAGCTGTGCTACATATATTCATTTTTGATAGTGCAGACAGTGTTATCTGCTATTTCTAGTCTTCTTATTTTCCTGTTCATTTCCCCACTTTTTTTATCCTTTCCCAGAAAATCTGTTCAAGAGAGGAAAGATAGAATAACTGCCTCATGGCCTTTGTCTGATAGCAACAGGAGCGTTCCGTTTGGAGCATTCCTTTGGTCTTGCATGTCTAAATTTTATTGGTTGGAGTTGAGATATGGAGAGCCTGGCAGGAATTTGCAGGATATTGAGTCAACTCCATCTATTCTTCCATGCAATGGATGCACCTTCATTTTGTGATACATTGTTCTGAACTTCGAACAGAAAGAACAGGAAGGTACTGAGGCTGCAAATAATGAACTTGAACTGAACAAGAATGATAAACACTGACTCAATCCTCCTTCTTACTAGCAGAAGCCAAAGGATTTAGGACTAATTCTGGGGAATTTAAGACATGATTTACAGTAGCTGTAGCAGTGTGCACAAGATGTATGGGCGAAGCAATAGCTGAACTAAAGAAGAATTGACTTGCTTAAAAAAAATAACAATTAAAAGTTTGATAAACTAGCTATGAGGAAAATCTTACAAAAGAGGCCTTAATGTATGCACACAACAGGGAATTTTAAAACACTAAGTGGAACCTGGAACTGTTGCAGAATTTAATGTGTAAAGCTTTATTTTTAGTATTTCCATTTTAACCAAGACTCTGACAGCACAGCACATAAACCACAGAAAACACTGGGCCATTGAAAGCCTCCAAATATCTTTAGGCATGGTTGACATTTTATGATTGCTGGCTTGGAGAAGTACAAGTACCTTCAATACCAGTGAGCCCAAGTGCTTTTGTTATTTGTATCAACTGAGCAAAGAGGAACCAGTTTTTAGAAGTAGTTTGGGTGAGCTAGGACCGCATGCAACTTTACATCATCAAACTTCAGGTGGTTAATTGCATTATGCATGGAACATTTAACAACATTCTGGGCAAAGAACCAAGCAGAAGCCTCTTGAAAGGAAGAAATTGTATTTATTTGCTTACTGATTTGTTTTGTTAAAGTAATGATTTTGTAATTACCGTAACTGTCAAGATGGTTTTTAATAAACCATCTTTTAGGTATTAATTTTAATATTACTCATGCTTTGACTGCTATGAGTGCATTATTAAAAAAGGCAATAGCATCTCATAAATATCCCAGAGAAACAATATCTGAGTTATATTACAATGAAATTAAAGGACAGCTGAAAGAATAAGAGAAATGGTTTGGTTAGCCAATAATAAAGCTACTTCCAAATAAAATGGTCTTAAATATTGTTCTAATATCTGAAAAGAAGCTGCCAGACTGCTATAGTTCCATTGTAAAACAAAACCATTGCAAAAAGTCCTAAATTCAATTCCTTCTTTTTAAATAATTTTATTAAAAGTATTTTTGAAAGAAGAATAAAAACTAATACAAGTTAATAAAAAGAAAGAAAACAAAGAGAAAGCTAAAAGTGAAAGAAAAAGAAAGAGAAAGAAAGAAAGAAAGAATATAAAGAAGTGGCTTCTTTATATTTTTTTATTATTTTTCTAAATTCAGTTCCTGAACTTTCTAACTAAAAACTGAGAGATCCTTCAAACTGAAACCCTGAAATACCATTCATGGTAGTGCTGACAGCATTAGGCTAGAATGGATCAAAAGTCTGGCAAGGCATCTTTCTAAATTTCTTGTCATGCATTTCAGCTGCCCATGGAAATAGTTTTGCAGAAACTTTTCAAATTGGGTGGCATGCACATAAAGTAAAAAAGTGAATAAACAAATGCCCTCATCCTCATAACCTACATAACTGGGATTAACCTAATGAGTAAAAAACAGCCCAGAATATGGAAGACTACTTCAGTTTACAACAGAGAAGTTGCACTAGATAAAGAGAAATTCCCATAATAGAAGGAATGCTTCTATGTTTTTTGTAAAGCCTTTCAATGTTTGTAGGGTGAAGAGAGAGAGAACCTCAGGTTAGCCATCTTTTCAGAGTTAAGATAACATGAAATGTCTTGATCAAGGAATAGTAACCACAATTATGTTTCAGGCTTAATATTATAAAAGGTTGTTCTTGCCTGCAGCATCTTTAAATTATCTGTTTAAGGATACCATATGTATGAGCTTTGTAAATGCTACTCATATTGAGGGAGAACTTGGGGTAATCAGGCAGTCTGAAAAAACAGAAAGCATTTGGTATAGTCAGCCGAAAAACATTTGCAGGTTTATGGGTAATATTTTTAAACAGGCTTTTCCCATTTGTGTTACCCCACTTATTCCCAGGTATCTTGCAATATGATTTTGGATTTTAGAGAGTCCTCATGTTCTACCACCTCTTATTATATTCAACAACACAGTATCAGAAGTAGAATCCTTTCAGGTTTTTGGGTTCTATAATCTCCCAGGACTCAAAATGGACACCTAAGATTAGAACCATCATTACAAAGGCACAACAAAGAATGTTATTCCTGCATCAACTGAAGAGGTTCAGGCTGCCCCAGGAGCTATTAATAAAGTTCTATAGGAGGTATTATTGAGTCTGTCATTTGTACTTCTATAACTGTCTGGTTTGGTATAGCAACTAAACAGGACAGGTACAGACTCCAACAGATAGTTAGGACTACAAAAAAAAAAGTTGTAACCAGCCTGCCTTCCATAGACCTGAATATTTCGAGGGTAAGAAGGAGGAGCTGAGAAAATATCTACAGACCCCTCACATCCTGTTTCAACTTTTCCCCTCAGGACGCTTCTATAGGGCATTGCATGCCAAAACAACTAGACGCAGGCAGGTTTTCTCTCGTGCCATCACTCTGCTGAACACCTAATCCTCACAATATTGTTCTATGTCAAAACCCATGTTATCTGACTGTAGTATTATTATCCTTCTCGTCTCCTCTACTACCCCTTCTTATTGATATCATTGTTATGATTATTATTACTCTGTTGCTTTGCATGTACATTGAGAGCTTTTGCACTAGAGACAATTTCCTTGTGTATCCAATCTCTGTTGGCCAAATCCTATTCTATTCTATTCTATTCTATTCTATTCTATTCTATTCTATTCTATTCTATTCTATTCTATTCTATTCTATTCTATTCTATTCTATTCTATTCTATTCCATTCCATTCCATTCCATTCCATTCCATTCCATTCCATTCCACCCCACCCCACCCCACCCCACCCCACCCCACCACATCCATAAAAATATGGATTTTATTGTTGGATTTTCTTATTTGTAAATGGATGTCATTGTTCACAAAATAGCTGGTTTTCTAAAGGGGGGAGAAACTCCCCTTATTGTAGGTCACAGTTGTGTCAGATTGGGCACGCCTTATTATAAACTTTGACTGGCATAAGTGAAGATAAGGAATTAAGTTGTTTTGAAGTAAATTTTTCAATAGTCACAAAATTCCCTCCAGTTTTGTACTGTCTGTTCTGACCTAGCAGTAGTTTTCTAAATTCTCAACATTAACCCCAAGTTGTTTTTAACTGGACAAACTTGGGACTGAACCTGCAAGCGAACCAAATACTGTGCATAATGCTTTACCCATAAAAGGAGAAGCATGCTCTTGCTCCTGGAAATAGGGCTTATTTCTGTACTGCCACAGCATCTCAGGACAAACAGTGTTGTAGAAATGCCAAAACCTGTGCTTGCTGTGCTGTTATCCCACTTTACCATGCATTCAATCTGCAAACATAATAGTCTGAGCTCAGCCATCCGGCTGTTTAAAAATACCCATGTGGGTAGAGTTGTAGTGTTTTGTAATCAATGATCGGGAGCTTTTAGAAACAAACTCTTCCAGTTTTCTAGGACATCAGTTATGTGCCATTTTTTTAAAAAAAAAAACCAGAATTACAAGTATTTTAACCAACTCTGCTAAGCCTCTGGCTTGGGGTTTTAAATTTTTTTTGCTGCCAAAGCCAACTGCAGGAAACCACCAGAGCCTTCGAACAAATTTGATGGCTTGCACTTCCTCAAAGGAAGGGCTGAAGAAGCTAAGAGCCTAATGAGCTGAATTGTTTTATAACCTTAAAAAATAAACATGTCAATGAGAGATCCAAGTTGATCCCACCTCCTAAAGATATTAGCAAAGCAAAGCAAAGAGAAGATTTGAAGATGAGGATTCAGATGAGGGTCATGTACTGGAGAAAATAATTCGTGCCCCTGTTCATGCCAATAAAACTGCCCTTTTTAAAAGATAGATGCCACATGGGACTTTTAATGCAGAGACTTCTGCATTCTGTGGAATGCAGAAAAATAGAAAAGGCAGAGATACAGGGACTTTTGTGATAGAGTACAAGAGATAAGGAGTTGCTGGCAAAATTGGAGCAGAAAGAGAAGTGGTACTGTAGAGAGAAAAAGAGCATGGCGGAGAATTTGGAGGTGTGGTATTTCCTGAGGGTGAAGGAACCAAAGAAGAAGGACTATGGAAGGGAGTTGTTGAGGGCAACTAGATCAGGTTGAACTTAGAGAGAAATGGCAGAAAATGGACCAGCCAGAAAATACAGAGTTAAAATTGTAGCAAAAGCCTTTACACAGTTATACAGTAAGGCCCCTTTTGACCTCATACATGTTTAAAAGTGGTTTGGATGATTTGTATTGCACTCAACATTAACTTCCTCTCTATCCTTTAAAATTGAACTTTTGTCATTAACTAGGGAGCTTGGCCAGCTTCCAGGGATTCCTGACCTTTTGAATCTCCTTCCACAGCTACAGGAGGGAAGAGGGATGTAGGAAAGTTGTATGGGAACTTGAAAAGTTTGTTTTATAAACATGCAAGGAAGTTTTACATTTGAACTTGGCTTTCATGCTTTCTTTGTTTTTCTTCTCTGTGCAGCCATCCACCGAAGAGAGCCCTGCAAAGCATGTAGATACCCCGGTAAGTTTCTCTCTTCTAGATTTTGTAGTGATTGATGCTACATTTTTTCTGTTCCATGTCAAATAGCTCCCCATCTAATTTTCTACAACCACATTAGTCTTTCTGGCTATGAGAGCTGCCCAAATCCCTGGTTTGTACAGCTATTTTAGCCTTTCCTTTGTGTTATCATGTTTCTAACCCATTTAGCAACAAAACTACATCTTATTTTCCAGTTAAACTGAGCGGTGGTGCTGGAGACTGCCCCAAAGGCCTGTCAACAATAGTGTAGCTCTTTGGTCTAGCATCAGGAGTGAAACATTTAGTGCTAAACAATTTGCAAATGATATGAGTTAGGAAATGGCAAGTGATATGACTTAGGAAATGGTTTTTCAAACATTGCATTAAAATCAGCTTAATTGAATCCATCTTAATTTATTTACATTTTCACTGTACTTTGCCTTGCTTTTCCACTCTTAGGAAATGGAAGATGGAAATTGATTAAAAAACAAAAGCAAGAATATATAAATAGTTAAAAATCTGATTAAAGCAGCAACTAAAATCATGATTAATTTGATGCATTAATTCATTTAATTAGCCCAAATGAAATAATCTTTCATTTAGTCTATAAATCCAATCTGAAGGGAAAGGTTTTGCCTTCTTTCCTAAAGATGGAGAAATTGCGGAATAAGCGTAATTCCCAAAAGAGCTATTCCTAGTCTGGGAAGAATGCAAGGGAAACCCAGCTAGCACAATTTAAACCCAGCTCCTAACTCAAGATTCAGTATATATAACTTTACTTAAAATCATTACAAGTTGAGTTTATTAACAGTTATGTTCGGAAGAGCCATCTTGAATTTTGTGTTTCTCATTTTCCCCAAAAATGATTTGGAAAGTAGTGTCTTGGATCTTGCATAAACCAGAGCCCTTCACTTTTCTGTTCTTCATTAAAGCAGACTATTTTTTCAGACTTTCAGACACAGCTTTTTTTTTTTAGGTTGGCACAGAAACTTGAAAAATTATGGGCTGCTTTTATGAAGAGCAGAGAGGTGCTGAGCTCAAGTTTATGCAAGGCATTCTTCCCAAATTATTTTGAAGCATGAACAGTCCTAATTTATTTAGTGAATGTATCATAAATCATGAATGTATTATAAATCTTCATTGAAATAGACTAGAACTGTAGCATCACGTTCTAAATAGAAAATGCAACATTGTTTTTCCAATGACAGTGCAATAAAATCGTCCTCACATATTCTGAACATAATATTCACTGATTTGGGAAGAAATTTAAGGAATTCAGCATGGAGAGCCCAGAAAATACTTACAAAGAAACCAGAAGTCAAGTACACTGACCCCTAGGTCTTATATTCACTCCATTACTGCCTACATTCACTCTATTACTGCAAGAAACGAAAGCTATTAATAACAGAATAACAGAGTTGGAAGGGGCCTTGGAGGTCTTCTAGTCCAACTCCATGCTCAAACAGGAGACCGTACACCATTCTGGACAAATGGTTGTCCAATTTCTTCCTAAAAATATTCAGTGATGGAGGACCCACAACTTCTGAAGGCAAGCCATTCTACTGATTAATTGTTCCCACTGTCAGGAAATTCTCCTTAGTTCTAGATTGGATCTTTCCTTGATAAGTTTCTGTCTGTTACTTCTTGTCTTGCCTTCGAGTGCTTTGGAGAATCAGTTAACCCCCTCTTCTTTGTGACAGCCCCTAAATATTAGAAGATTGCTATCATGGCATCCCTAGTCCTTCTCTTCATTAGACTAGACATACCCAATACTTACTTTCTTCATATGTTTTAGCCTCCAGTCCCCTAATCATCATTGTTGATCTTCTCTGTTCTTTTTCTAGAGTCTTAGCATCTTTTTGTATCATGGTGACCAAAACTGGATGGAATATTCCTAGTATGGTCTTACCAGTGGGGTATATAACAGTATTATCACTTCTCATGATCTTGATACAGCTCTCCATTGATGCAGCCTAGGAATGCATTGGCTTTTTTTGGTAGCTGCAGCACACTGCTGGCTCTTATTTAAGTGGTTGTCCACTAGGACTCCTAGATCCCTCCCAGCTGATATTGCAATAGTACTGAATTGTTGTTGATTTTTTTTTTGCTTGATAATATTGTTCAGTTCAGAATTCTGAAAGTGATATTTTTTCACTATTGATTATGTACCGTCAAGCCATTCTCAACATTTTAGCAACCATATTTTTTTCATTCTTCATCCGAGAAATATCAACCTTGAAAATGTCATTGTCAAAATACATTGAAAAATAGTTCCCAAGGCACTTAGCAGCTAGCTAAAAGCTCCTCTGGGTGGTCTAGTTGGATGTAGCTGTAATAACTGGTAGGGAATGGAAATTCACTAAGGTATCTTTTATAACTAGATAAGCGCAAGAAACATTTTTTTTCTCTAGTTACAGAATTAGCCAGTACAATCTGTGATTTCCTGCTCTAAAGAAGGAAGTATGAAAAGAGAAAAGGCTCGGTCTTTTGAAATGTAACATCTGGACCCATTCTGAGAGGATGGAAATTTCTTGAGAGTCAAGGAGTGTCTGGAAACAAAACTGTTTTTCTTTGAGAAGAAATGAAAAACATCTTGCCTTAAGCCCAATGTCCTTCTTCAAGGACTAGAGTATGAAAAGGCATTCTCTGGGAGAAGAGCCATCCGTTTGCTTGAGAAAAATTATTCATTTATGTAGACAATTTATACAGCTGCTATTGTAAATACATAATTCTGGGTGGTGAATATTCCATACAAAACAATATTAAAAAAACCCAAAAAAACTCCACCCCCATAAAGCATTTAAAGTACTCTTATATAAGAAAAGGCAACCCAGGGCACTATATACCAATTCAATAAAAATAAAGACATGTATACAGGTAGCTCAGTGGTGGGATTCAAATAATTTAACAACTGGTTCTCTGCCCTAATGATTTCTTCCAACAACCAGTTCACCAAACTGCTCAGAAAGTTAACAACCGGTTCTCCCGAAGTGGTGTGAACTGGCTGAATCCCACCACTGAGGTAGCTCCTTGCTTATCAACCATTCGTTCAGCAACCATTTGAAGTTATGACAATGCTGAAAAAGGAGACTTGCAACCTTGATATTCTGGTTGCCCCAGAACTCCTGCAGTCTTGTGATTGTGATCTGGGGGACTTGGCAACCGCCTTGCACTCAGGATCCCCATTTGCAACCTCCCTTCACAAGCAAAATCAATTGTGACACTAGCTGGGAAGATTGCAAGTCCCTTACCGTGCCTTGCCTGCCTGCTGGGTTGCTTGCAAGTTACCTGGGACTTGCTTAATGATCTGTGGTCCTTACTTAACAGCAGCGATGGAGAGTGCAGGGATTGCTGTTGCTAAGTGATGTGATCATGTGACAACTCAACTTTATGACCGCATTGCTTAGCAGTGGAATTTCTGGTCCCGATTTCCATAGTTAACTGAGGACTACCTGCATTGGGTCCCTTAACATTCTGACTATAATGTTTGTGGGGAGGGGGGCGGAGCTGGATTTTAGCAGCTTTCCAGATGTCCAGAAGGGTTGTGACTTAGACTTTCACCTAAAGGCTGCCTAAAGATTGGTAGGTTAGGTTAGCAGAGCTCTTGCATTACTGCTGACTGTTCTTGTGGGATGTTATGTTTTTGCCACTCCGGATAAGCATATCTAATCATTTGCAGTTGTCTTGGTATCACAGGACCTTTGATTGTATCGCTTGGGGAAGGAGGGGATGAGTTGGCTGCTACAGCTCATGAGATTCCTTTTTTCTTTTCTTGGCAATCTATCCAAATGTTTAACAATTGAAGAAGCTAAAATGAAATCATGTGGATGTGA
Source organism: Pantherophis guttatus (assembly GCF_059756535.1). NCBI lineage: Eukaryota > Metazoa > Chordata > Lepidosauria > Squamata > Colubridae > Pantherophis > Pantherophis guttatus. The sequence continues at coordinate 120,561,798 of NC_142063.1, forward strand.
ACTGAGCAGGGCTTCTGTGTGCTGTGGAAAATAAGAATTCTCTGGTGCTGACTCTTTTATATATTAGATATGTAACCTGTAAACATCAACAGAAGCTCCACTGTAAGTTTGTTGTCATCAGCATCTCTGGTCTATTAGCATCATCTTTGAAGAGCACTGTTCTAATTTGACATGTGATAGTTCATGCTGTTCATTTGCCTGGTTAACAACAGAGTCTCATCTGTTTCTGTTTTTATTCAGTGTGGTTGATATATAAATTCATCGGTTCTAAGGCAGCGTGTTACGGTTTCTTTGTAAGGAAAGCACCAGAGAAAAAAGCTTTGGCCTACCCATATTTACCTGCAATTGTAGTGGCTTCAGTCTAGGAAGCATCTTGTAAGAACCTGATAAAAGAAGATTGCCCTTCCCTCTTCTCTGGTGCACCTCTTAGGAATTCTTGATAAAGTGTTGAGTAGGGATGGCAGAACTATGAAGAATTGAGCTCAGTCATCTGTCAGCAGAAAAAAATACCATTGATCCAATGAAAACAGCATTTTTTATCTCCATTACTTTGAAGTGAAAGTACAACATAGCCAGTTTAGCCTGATACTTGGGCAGATAATCCTACAGCTTCCATTGCTTGCTTCAGTATATTTCTGGTCTTTCATTAATTATATCATGCTTTTGGCCATGAGATGAGACATCATGCTTTTTTTTTTTTTAATTTGATTTATATGCCACCCTTCTCCGGAGACTCAGGGCGGCATACAATGCGTTAAGCAATAGCCTTGATACTTTTGTATATTTATACAAAGTCATCTTATTGCCCCCACAAACTGGGTCCTCAATTTACCTACCTTAGAAAGGATGGAAGGCTGAGTTAACCTTGAGCCTGGTGAGATTTGAACTTACAGTAATTGCAGACAGCTGGTGTTAATCACAATGCTATCAGTCTGCTGAGCCACCAGGCCCATGCTTTCAAGCCATACATCGCAACCGGAGAAACCATAGCCTTGACTATACACCCTTTTGTTGTCAGGGTAATGTCTCTGCTTTTTAGTATGCTGACAATACTAATAGGCTGCCTTTAAAAAAATGAATACCAGAATTCCAAAAATAATAACTGTATAAAACAATTATTAGCGGATGCTGTTGTGGAAGGATCTGTCCCCTGGTACCTATTTATACTTTATATTTTTCCAACTTTTATATTTTGTTTGTTGATTTTCTAAGGTGGTTCACCATTCAAAATGATGTTCTAATAAAGACACATCTGTTTGAAATCAATCATTGCCAAAGATTGCTCAGTAGCTGCCTGTATATTTACAGGAATAAGTAACCATGGATGAATTACAAGGACAGCGAAGAAGTCCTGGAGGGAAATCTGTTGCTTTGGTCCTAGATGAAGTTAAATACTGGGTTGTATGTGTTGAAGTTACTAGAGGACCATAATATGTCTTCTTCTCCAATCTCTTCTCCAGTTAGCCAAATGCAACTCCATTAGTGGTGACAAGTGGAAAGGATAGCAACCGCTTAATTATAAAATTGGATTTACTCATATTACTAATTGTTCTGTCTAGTCTTTTAAATGTGAATACAGGTAGTTCTTGACTTAAAACGGTTCATTTAGTGACCGTTCAAAGTGACAACATCACTGTAAAAAGTGACTTTTGACTATTTTTCAGACTTACAACTGTTGCAGAATCCCCATGGTCACGTGATCAAAATTCAGATGGTTAGCAACTGACTGACATTTATGACAGTTGCAGTATTCCCTGTGATCGTGTGATCACCATTTGCCTCGTCACTTCCCGCCTGGATTACTGCAATGCTCTCTACATGGGGCTCCCCTTGAGGAGCACCTGGAGGCTCCAGCTGGTCCAGAATGCGGCCACGCGGGTGGTTATGGGAGCGACGGGGCGCTCCCATGTGACCCCCCCTCCTGCGCGAGCTGCACTGGCTCCCGGTGGTCTTCCGGGTGCGCTTCAAGGTTTTGGTTACCACCTTTAGAGCGCTCCATGGCTTAGGACCGGGGTATTTACGAGACTGCCTTCTGCCACCAGTGGCCTCTCACCGACCAGTATGCTCCCATAGAGAGGGGCTCCTCAGGGTGCCGTCGGCCAAACAATGTCGACTGGAGGCCCCCAGGGGAAGAGCCTTCTCTGTGGGGGCACCTGCCATCTGGAACAAGCTCCCCCCGGAGATACGGAGGAACCCGGACCTGCGCGCTTTTCGCCGTGCCATCAAAACATTTCTTTTTCAGCAGGCCGGCCTGGCCTAACCTCTCTTTAAACTTTTAAACTTTTTAAAAAAATTAAATTTTAAATTTGTCTTAAGAATTTGGGGTGTTTTAAATTTTGTTTTCCGGGCCAAATTATTTAATTGTATTTTAATGCTTTTTAACATTTGTATTATATGTCTTTTATCTGGCTGTTCACCGCCCTGAGTCCTTCGGGAGTAGGGCGGTATACAAATTCAATAAATAATAAATAATAATAATAATAATTAAATTTGCTGGCTAAATTTTTACAACTTACTCCTTTGTAATGCTTCTGTCCTGTGAAACTTAGGGAAGACACGTCCACCAACCTCCACCAACCTCTGGAGCAGTGCTCCCACCCCTCTCTGGCCAAATACTCAGCCATGAACATACATATCTACAAAGAGCATCTTACTTTTGCATCCATGCTGCTTGTCCTCACTTTGCAACTGTAGGTATAAATCTTCCTATTGTAAGCTAATAGGAAATCTTTTGGAAGAATAAAGAACAGTGGTATATGAACATAGGGGTGGGATGGCTCAATGGTTAAAGACGCTGAGCTTGTCAGCTGAACAGTCCAGGTTGGAGACCTGAGCACCATGTGATGGGGTGAACTTCTGTTACTTACCCCAGCTCCTGCCAACCTAGCAGCTTGAAAGCATGCAAATACGAGCAGTGAGATACCATGTTTTCCCAAAAATAACACCCTGTCTTTTATTTTTTTGAACCCTGAAATAAATGCTTGGCCTTATTTTTGGGGAGGTCTTATTATTTTGGGGTGCGTGGAGCAAGATGGGGCTCCTCTTGCCGTCTTACCTGATTTCCAGCTCTGTGTTTAAATATTTTTGGGGAGAGCTTATTTTTGGGGGAGGCTTATTTTAGCGCATGTGCTCCAAAGCCCGATTGGGCTTATTATCAGGGGATGTCTTATTTTCAGGGGAACAGGGTAGGTGCCACTTTGGTGGGAAGGTAATTGTTCCATGCGACTCGGCCTATAGTCATGCTGATCACATGATCTCAGAAATGTCTTTGGGCAACGTTGCCTCCCTTGGCTAAGAAATGGAGATGAGCAGCACCCCATAGAGTTGGAAGCAACTGGACAGGGGAAACATTTACCTTTACATTTACCTAGTAGTCTCAAAGGTGCTTTTTCACGAGGCAACTGGACTTTGTTTTTTCTTTTCTTTGAAGACGTTTCGCTTCTCATCCAAGAAGCTTCTTCAGTTAGATGAGAAGCAAAACATCTTCAAAGAAAAGAAAAACCAGAAAGTCCAATTGCCTCTTGAAAAAGCACCTTTGGGACAACCATGACCTGGATGACTGAGAATCTCCATAGACTTTACCTAGTGTATGAACAATAAATATGCATTAATTATTTTAAAAGAAAATAGTTTTGGGGTTTTTTTTTAAAGAAAATTCTTTCCAAAATATTTCCGTTTTCCAGGTTTGTGGGAGCAGGAACAGACAAAAAAAAAAACAAAAAAACCTGGAGGATTCTTCACTCACCTCTGTTTTATATAACACGCACTTATTCTGGGACTTACCCTGTCATTTCTGTTCTTGAAATTGTAGCTACTCAGTCAATGACTTTTCTGTTGCACCACAATGAATGTGGTTTGGAAGCTGCATGTGACCCACCCCTATTTTATATGAATAGCTTTGACAACTCATTGGCTTATTTTGTGGCTTTTGTTGCAACCGATTAGCACACACTTTCTTTTCAGGAAAGAGGGAAGTGGTGTTGCGAGCAATCCCAGCCTTTCGAAAGATTAGTCAGTCCCTCTCATCTTTCTGCCTGGACCTAAATTCTGGATAGGATCTCTTCTGACCTCTTAATTTGCCTAGAAGCTGTTATTTCTATCAGCTGATATCTGCCTGACTATTTCTCGTGGTGTGTGTATGTGTGCGCGCACGTATGTTAGAGGGAGTTTCAGGAAGGGTAGGGCTTCATTTCCACTGGAAGTAATAACAAGGGAGCTGTTTATAATTAGGATGCTGCCCTGTGAGAACCAGGGACCAAAGCCGTTGCATCAGAGGCTATCTGCCACAAATACGATGCCTGCTGTATGTCAGGCTTATGTTGCTGCTTAATCAAATACTCTGCTTGTATTATTACCGTGTACTTGTTCGGACTGATTTTTTGTGTCAAAGAAAAGGATTGTTTTGGATGGAGTTTTCAGAAAGATGGGCACCTTGGCTTCAAACTGGCTTAGGAAAACCCTATCTCTGCCTAAGGTAAGTCTTAGTTTAAGGCCAGATAGGGGGGTATATGTGGCAAGGAGATGCCAAATTGCATTCTGAGCTACTCTCTGAGGGTAAGTGGGAAAATATATTGGCTTTCTATCAAAAGGAATATGCATTCCTCTTTGGTCCTCGGTTGGCAATTTTTGGATTAGATTTTAGGATTTTAGGATCATCATAGGAAATATGGGGAAGATTGCCCTGCCTATTGATCTGATTATAGAGTGCTATATTCATAAAATGTTTGGCTTGGTTATTGGATTAATCCATCTTCTGGGTTCCCAATGTACATTGATCGTAATCTATACAGACTGGGTTTTGGAAAAGGCTAACCAAGATTTGTGTGTTGTAATTTAGCCAGTATGTTTTTAAAATCAGATCCCCTTCCAAATCTACAGGATGTGGAAAAGGTATTTAATGCCTATGCATTAATACAAGCCAGGTAATATTGTTTCATTGGAGAAAGAACTTTATTTTCTATTTATACAGCACTAACCTCCGGAGAAAAAATAAATAAATGCGCGTTTTGCCATGTATGTGAAAATATTTCATAACCTTCTGTGTATGTCTATGCATGTTCATATAAAGAAGGAAGAACATTTGTGTATCCATCTGCAGGTGTATGAAAAAAACTATTCATAACAGCGTATAAAAGAAAGTACTTAACTTTGTATGAGAAAGTGAAAGAATGTGCATAGTATCACTTTGAGCCATCTGCATTGCGTTCACTTTCGATTAAAATGCTTCCAAAATTCTCACTGAATTCTAAAGATCTGTAATACAGTACTTCCATCTTGTTTCTAAAATAGACAAGATATATGAAGTATTGTTTATTCTGGGAGGTTCTGTGTATTTGCAAGAGACAACAGTTTTCATGTTTTAGAATTGTAGACTGCTCAGAATTACTTAGTAGAGATGGGTGGCCCTAGAATAAAATAATAAAATAAAATAATCTTCACCTTAGTTCAATGTCCTCTTATGAACCATCAGATATACTGGAAGTGCACAGAGGTACATTGGTAAAACAAGAATAGATAGACCTGATAAGATTGGCAATATTGGATTCTCTAGGTTTGGTGAGGTCATTCTCCAAATGCAATAGTTCAACAGTTTTAATAATGTTTTCTACTTTTCATAAAAGTAGAATGTGTCATCCTGCTGTTTTATATGTGTTTGATTCTCATTCTATGTTTCAAGGGATAGAATCCTTCTTGAAATGAATATGCATAGCTTTTGCAATATTGCTAAAAGTACATTATATAGCAAATATCAATACAGTCTGGGGTTCCCAATGAGCATAAAAACCTGCATTTGATATCAACACTATTTGGTGTCCTGATTCACACAACATGCTAGACTAGGTGAAAATAATAGGGTTGGGTAGTTTGCAGTTCGTGTTATGGGTGGCAGTCCTTTATTTTAGCAAGGCCATCGAGTGAAGCTAGAGCAAGACAATCTATGAGATTGGGGATAGTCTCCCAACATTTGAGTTTCATTTCCATAATGCCCAAGAACATGTTGTTGAAATTGTCTGGCAATATGTCTGAACCTGACTAATGCATATTTTTCTTCTTTATGGGAAGTTAAAGATAGAAATGGGAATAGAAATTGTTTTTTTCTGGGAGGCCTCCTGCTTCTATCCTCATTCCTAGCCACTTGCTAAATCCAAAAAAATCAGGCTAAATGGGATGGCCTCCTATGACTCTTGCAAATCAGAATGCTAAGTTGCAGCACGTGGCCCTGTGAATGTTGCCCACTCTTGGGTGAAGCCAATATCTAGATTGTTTCCTTGGCTACAGCTGTGTAAATATCCCAATTGGGTGTGGTTTAGAATTTTAATGTGAAATGGATCCAGCCTATGAAATATTTTTGTCTTGTGGATGCTTCATCACTAGAGGTTTTTAAGAAGAGATGGAATAGCCATTCACCCAGAATGGTATAGGGTTTCCTGCTTGACTTAGAAGACCTCTAAACTCCTTTCTAGCTTTGTTATTCTGATGGAATGGGCAAACACATCCATATCTCTCTAATGAAAAAGTAATACCTTGGTAAAAATTTGTTGTAAGAAAAACAGGATAGGTACCTAACCATGAATTGTATTTGGGAATCCATTATGGGAATTAATTTTGGTTTATTACAACTATAAAGGTTCAGGAAGAATGAACCCGTTTAAAACTCTAAACTGTATAGACTAATAGTTTTAAAAGCAATCCAACCAACCTCCATCTTACCTCTTCGTAAAGTCTTTCAGGCTAAACTTGTCCCGATCATGCTCTATGGTGCTGAAATTTGGGGTCTTACAGAGGCCCCCATATTAGAGAGAACTCAAAATAATTTGTTAAGGAGGATGCTTGGGGTAAACAATTCCACTTCAGCTGCAGCCGTCAGAGCTGAATTGGGACATTTCTCACTGTACACCTATACAATCACTAGGGCGGTAGCCTACTGGCTAAAAATGACCCAGATGGATGCCAGCAGACTCCCCAAAATATGTCTAGAGGAACAGCAGATTTCAAATCCTCAAAGGTATTCCTGGCTAACCCGGCTGTCAGAAATATTGAACCGATATGGCGTAGGGTTCCCGTTGTGTGACACACTGAACCAAGTTAAACAACGGATTAAAGATATACATGGGCAAATGGACATGGCAACCCTTTCAACTAATCATTCCCTTAAACTGCTGACAGCAGTTAAAACAACTTTCACTCTGGAAAAGTATTTACATTTAGAAATGCCATCAGTGGAGAGACAGTTATTTGTTAAGTTTAGATTCGAACTTCTAGATACAAACGTTAGATTCGGCCGTTATCGGAAAATCCCGTATGACAAAAGAATATGCATATGTGGGGTAAACGTCGTGGAGGACACGGCGCATATAATATTCGAATGTAGTCTCTATCAAGAAGTAAGAAAACAATATCTGTCCCCAATTATAAATAAATTTCCCCACTGGAATATAAGCCAAAAACTAGCATTTCTGTTGAGGGCTGACTCTCCTCCCCTGGTAAGAGCGATCACTCGATATCTTAAAAAAAATGACAGCAATACGAGCCAGTTATATCAAAAAACATTTTATCGATTGTAAGGAAGATGAGCTCAGTTAGAGAGGAGCTATCCTATTTGGGTTATCTAGTCTTGGCTATTGAAAATTGATATTGTAAAATTTTAACGTCATCTATCATATATTTTTAAATTGCTATTTTTGTAACCGTTTTACCTTTTTCCCTTTTTCTTTTCTGTTTTGTTTGAAAAGGCCTTCGGGCTATTCAATAAACTATACAAAAGTATGAATCACTGGATGAAGTTAACTTGATATTTTTAATTTATTGTGTTTTCTGTATATCATGCTCCTTTGTCTTGGCTGCTTTGTATGATTACTTATAATTCAGCAAGTATTTGAAAAGAATACTTTTGTTTTAATGATAGAAATTAACCCTGCGTGTCTCTCTCTCTCACACACACACACACCCTCATATATTTCTTTGATTAGAACCCTCACTTAGTGTTCCTGCTGGGGTTATAAAGTCACTGAATAAAATAAGCACATAAGGAATTTGGGGAGTGGGGGGAAGAATGGGAACAATGTATAAATAGAAATTTCCTGCTCCAACAATTTAGACATTTCCTCCTGATATTTTGTTCTGGGAAAGTTTTGGACAAGCAAAGCAGAGTACAGTTCTAGGGACATGAAGAAATCTTGCTGGGTATTATAATGCTTTCTCCTGGTGCTTAATAAGATCATGTTTCTCCAGTAGAGATTTAAAGGATTCTGTGAAATTGCCTTCTCTGAGAAATCTGCAGTATTTGCTGGTTTATTCTAGAATTAAATCTAGAAGCCAAATTTCACACAATCTTCTACCCCCTCCCCCCAATCTATAAACGCTACCAGAGGTTGAATTCTTCAGAGGATCGCTAACTATAAAGGTGTACTTTGTTCAGTGTAATTTAAGATTGCAATTTATAAAGGTCCCAAAAGTCTTTTTAAAAACTGAATTTATCTCCATTCCTTGTTCACAAATTTTTGTTAAAAGATTATGCTACTATCAGATAGCATAGTTTCCTTTTTCAGGCTTACATTTTCTCTCCACTTTCCTAGGGACGCTGGCAGAAAAGATCTGTAATTAAGTCTGAGCATCTTACTGAACGCCCCCCCCTCAATATATTTAATATCTTCTATTCAAATTGCGACACAGAAGGGAATATCAAATTGGGACTTGCTCTGGATTTTATTTTCTCCACTTCTCTGATTTTTCTGCTGTGTTATCTTTAATGAGTATCTTCAATATATTATGAAATGCAATACTATGCAATTGTGCAACTGCAGAGAAATAAGAAAATAGGACTTTAAAAATAAATTCTCCAAATATGGGATGTTTTTCAAAGTGGAGATTTATAGAACTTTTTATGAGCCACCTCAAATTCACAACCCCTCCTATCCCAACACACATCAGATTTTTATCTTTGCTATTCATATGGGGTTTGGAAAATCAGCAGAGGCTCGGTTTCTTCAGTTTTTCTACTAATTGTGTCAATCTGTGATGAAAAAATATGACATTTTTCTCTTTATCTCCCTCTTGATTTTTCTACCTTAGGTATTTTCAAGATCCCCTCAAATTATGCAGGCACAACGTAAACCTTCAAGGTAAACCTCAAGAGTTGATGAGTTTCCTGTACAAAGTATCTTATCTATGGAGCTCCAACCACTGTTTTATTTTTAATTAGGAATATAATCCATGCACTATTAGTACCATTAATGTTTCAACCTTGTTGTAAATTGATATGAAAAACAAAAGAAAGAGAGACCAGATTAGACTGTGAAGCCACACTCTCTTCCCACAATGGTAAGCCAAATGTCTCCAGGAAACCCACAGGAGGACACAAACATTCTAGCACCAACAGTTCTAATTCCAGCAATTACTATTCTGTACTATTCACAAAAGGGGCTCAGTGGCTAAGACGCTGAGCTTGTCGATCGAAAGGTCAGCAGTTCAGCGGTTTGAATCTAGTGCTGCGTAATGGGGTGAGCTCCCCTTACTTGTCCCAACTTCTGCCAACCTAGTAGTTCGAAAGCACGTAAAAAATGCAAGTAGAAAAATAGGGACCACCTTTGGTGGAAAGGTAACAGTGTTCTGTGTGCCTTTGGCATTTAGTCATGTCGGCCACATGACCATGGAGATGTCTTCGGACAGCGCTGGCTCTTCGGCTTTGAAACGGAGATGAGCACCGCCCCCTAGAGTCGGGAACAACTAGCACTTAGGTGCAAGGGGAACCTTTACCTTTACTGTTCACTACTCTCTACTCTGGAGGAACATGATATGTTGTAGAACCCAAAAGTTTTGTCCTCCAAGAATTTTATACTCACACAGAACCATTAGTATAGATCTGTGTTTCTCAACTTCAGCAACTTTAAAATGTGTGGACTTCACCTCCCACAATTGCTGAATGAATAATTCTGGCTGGGGGATCTTGGGAGTTGAAATCCACACATCTTAAACTGGCTGAGATTCAGGAACATGGATGTAGATGTTATTCCAGGGGTGAAATGCTCCTGGTTCGGACCGGATTGGGCGATCTGGTAGCAATTGTGGCAGGTGGTTCGAAGAACCAGTAGCGATGGCGGTGCGAGGCTCCACCCACCTGCCCGTTTGTCATTACTTCCTGGTTTTAACCAGGAAGTAATGTGTTTTTTACCCTCTACACATACGCAGAAGTTTTTGCACATGTGCAGAGGGTCTGCGTGCGCATGTGACGCACGCGGCACGTGCACTTCCGAACCAGTAAGGAAGGTAAGTAGATTTAACCCCTTTGTTATTCTATTTCATGGAGGGACTCTAATTCACCAACATTTGTCTCACAATAGTTTTATAAGTGCTAGAAGACTCTTTATTGTGTTTATTGAACATTTAGTTCTTTGCTACCCACTGTACAAATGGCTTAATTTTGATGTATTCATGTTAGATCTGTATTCTGATTTACCGTCAGGAATTCAAGGCAATATACTCTGCACACCCTCCTGATTTTCCCTTGTTGCCTTGCCCTCATCCTATGATGCCTTAGACCTCTTGAAATGATTATCTGGTGGTGTATTTTCCCTTCTGCAGTGATCTCTGGGAAGCCCTTGGTTTCATATCCTATTTAATCCAGCCATACTTCTTTATGGAAAACTGGTTTATATTTACCAGCATTTCAATTAAAAAAGGAAGCTGCAAGTATCATCTTGCAGAAAAGTGTAATTTTGAATGGAGTATCCTGTTTCCCCAATTCAGATTCAAAAATGTTCATACAAGGAAATTTAATTAAATGTTTTTCTGGAAAAAAATGTTGAGAACAGAATCTGAGAAGCCAACTTGTTAACACTCCAAGAACACACTTTAGAATTGACAACACAAATAAAGTGAAAAAGTGCTTGCTGATAAGTACATAGGCAGATCCTTCACAACTTAACATCTTATATCTCAACTGTTGATTATTCAGTTGTTTTTCTTTGGCCTAGGAACTTGAGCCTAAACCAGGCCATGGAAGACACTTGTGAACTAGACCTGGTATATGTCACAGAACGGATAATTGCTGTCAACTTTGCAAGTTTGTCGGAAGAACAAACCTTCTGCAGCAACCTGAAGGAGGTGGCTCAAATGCTTAAATCCAAGCATGGGGACAGTTACTTGGTAAGAAATTTGGAAGGTTGTGACTCAATTTCATAACTTGCTTTGAAAAACTTTCCAAGAAGTGAATGTTTTCTGGAATTTTGTCTTGGTGTTTCACTCCAAAAAGAGTTGTAATATCTTACGGATACTGATCTGAACTTTTTCCAGAACTTATTTTTTTTCTAATTATCCTTACTACATGAATTGTTATTTTGTGATATGGCATCCCTTTGCCAATTCATCCATTCACCTTTATTATCAATTCTGAAGACTATCTTTTATTATGAGGTAACTCTAACAGGGCCAAGATCCTAAAAACAAAACAAAACAAAAACATTGTCTGTCATAGTTTCTTTTCAGTTTTCATTTCAGTGAGCTGCATGCAATATAATTAGACTGCTTGGTGATGTCAGTAATGAAAAGCTTAAAAACTCATATTTGAAGTTTTTGAAAATTTGGAAAGAGAAAACTTCTATATGTCTGTAGGTATTTCACTGACCTGAAACAATGTATTTTTGGTTTCTGGATGTTTTTCCACCATTCTGTACGAAGCCCAAGATACACCACACAAGCTGACTCTTCTAACCTTGTATATTTCTTTTCTCTCTCTTAGCTTCTTAATCTGTCAGAGAGGAGGCATGACATCAGCAAGCTGCATTCCAAGGTATGGTGGACTGTACTTAAGCAAATAACATTTCCAGTAGAATGGTTGGATGAGAAAGAGAACTGGTCCAGGACAGGGGTGTCAAACTTGTGGCCCGTGGGCCGGATGTGTCACGGGCTGGTCACACCCATTCTGTTTTAGTTAAAGGAAAAAAGTCACGCTATGTTATGTGAAGGCAACGTGGCACGAGTCTGACACCCCTGGTCCAAGACAAAAACTCATAATTTTTTCACAGTTACAGATTAGTTACTAAGTACATTACATATACTATCCTATAATCCCATAAACAGGTATTGTATTCCCTGAAATTTAAGGTCATCAGAACCTTGAAGTGCACCTGTGGGCACCCGTAGCCAGAAATACAGTACGTCTGCAGAACCTAATGATAAAATTACTTAATGTTATGTTACACATATTTTTCAAGAGGTTGGAGGTCTTTATCTGAAATCCCATAAAACCTCAAGGAGTCAAAATGTCACAGATCTGCTAGAGTATGTATATTTTAATGTGTTCTTCCTTCTCCATTAGTGATGACCCTGTGAAAATGAATTTGTGTGTGCTCTGTAATTCAGAAAAAAATCAGCTTTTGGAGCCTAGGTTCCAAAATCCCAAACCGTTTCTCAGAATGGAGAAATCGATGTTTGCTAGGAAACAAACATGTCTGATTCCAGTTGCTATTTTGAATAATAAAATAAGTGGTTTCAGTTGCCAAGGAAAGTGTGGGTAGATTTATGTACATTGATTGTGCAAATTTTCCTGCATGCATCTTTTTGACAGCTAGACAGTATCCAGTATCTGCAAACGAAGGGCTCTGATTTTTTTTCAGACCCTGAATTGAAGAAACAAGCTCCACTGTTTACATATGATTCATTGGACTACATTCTAAAAAGTTAATGTTAACTATGAAGCCATGATCAATTTCATTTACTGTAAACTTACAGTCTTTTAAGACCACAGCCAAGGCAGCAGCTACACTTCTCTTCAGCTACTTTTTGCCTCCAAATTGGGTAATCACGGAGAACTGCCTCCTCTAGGTGCATCCCACTCTTTGGGCCATTAATCACATTGTGTAGCCAATACAAAAAGGTTGTTCCTCAAGCTACAGCCAGCACTTGCCTCTGCCTCTGCTCTAAATTCTGGAAATGGTCCTAGTATTGTAATCTAGGCTTGCCACTATATTTATCAGGTGATTTTGGCCAGAGGTTATTCAGGCTGAATTAGCAAGATGGAGGAACAGAAGAGGAATGAAAGGTGAACTTCTATGATTGAGAGGCAGAGAGAGGAACGGGTTTTCAAACGGCAAGCCTTTTACTGGAGTGGAATAATACATGGAAAAGTGAGATGAATTATACAATGGATTTCATGGCATTTACTTCCTTGATTACTCTGCTTTTGTACAACACTTTTTGAGCAAGAAATTTAATTATTTGTTTCAAACATCCTCATTTTTTCCAATGTTAAAGAAACAAATCCCAAAGCTTATAGGATAGTAATTTGCTAAAATCTTCAGAGGTGTCATGACAGACTCATCTCCCCCTCTGGAGCCGAGGTAGCATAGTGGTTAGAGTTCAGTACTACAGGCTACTTCTGCTGACTGCCGGCTGCCTGCAATTTGGCAGTTCAAATCTCACTAGGCTCAGGGTTGACTCAGCCTTCCATTCTTCTGAGGTCAGTAAAATGAGGACCCAGCTTGTTTGGGGGCAATATGCTGACTCTGTAAAACCACTTAGAGAGGGCTGTAAAGCAGTATATAAGTCTAAGTGATATTGCTATTGCTGGGGTTAAGTCTATTATCTGTTGATGAAGGTTTACAACATTCATAGTCTTCATATTTTAAAAGGCAGCATTTGTGAAACATTTTGCAACTGAAAACCACCAAATAAACTCTTGGAAACTGCATGGATAACTAAATTATACAAATTCCTCTCCCTATATCTTTGTCTTTAAAAGTGTGGGAATTCATGTTTTGGGGCAAGTAAGATAATAATTATAGTTGCATTTGGATATGCTTCCCTATCCCCTCCACTTTTATAGGTCTTTTAAAACTAAATGTTGGGCCAGAAAAATCTAATTCTAAAAGAAATATTTAATTAAGACTCTACTTTATCACTTGAATTATTTTATGTGCACATCATATAACAACAACTCCAATTTAAGAGTTTCTTTTCCCCTGGCATGACCATGGGGATTTTAATGCATTGCTTGCATTCAATAAAGTGTTCAGAGTCATTGCAGAGTGTTCAGCCTTAGATATTTTAATTATTTATACATAAAATAACGAAGAAACCAACTAGCTAACTTACTTGCTGATTAATATATTATTCAGTGCAAATCTCTTGAGCTGTAAGAGGCTAGGCAAATAGATTTCTAGCCCAATGAAATCTTGTCCTTATTTATTCATTGTTGCATTTCCTATTCACTGGGTTTCTTTGGAAATGCTTCTGTGTGATCACTTTCACTTTGACAGCATGTATGAACTCATAACTAGCAACTGTACTTGAAACCTCCTCCTTTTATCCATTTTCAGAATTTTAAGAATCATGTTGCTATTTGTATTATCCCTTTCATACTTGAATTATTCAGTTTCCTACCAGTTGATTCATGAGGATAACCAATAGCACTAACAATAGCACTTAGACTTATATACTCCTTCTCAGTGCTTTACAGCCCGCCCTAAGCAGTTTACAGAGTCAGCATATTGCCCCCAACAATCTGGCTCCTCGTTTTATCAACCTCGGAAGGATGGAAGGCCAAGTCAGCCTTGAGCCTGGAACCTTGAGGTGGGAATCAAACTGCTGAAGTAGCTTGGAGTATTGCATTCTAACCACTGTGCCACTACAGTTCTTGACTCAGCCAAGAAATGGGGACTGAAGGGACAAAGAGACTTCAGACAACTGATTGGTAATAAATGGAGGGAGGATGCAGTGGGGGCATTTAGAACTAAAAGAAGTTCTAAAATAATATTATGCAGTTTGCCTGAGGTTTCCAATCTCAACATTTTTTGAATTAAAGCTTTCCTTGAAGAACTGTGAACAATTTTTGCCCATGCCAATTTTTGTGACTGAGTTATGGTAGTTATTAATACAAGTACTTACATTTATTGATATATTCTTGGGCCATTGTGACAGAACCATCAGCAGGGGATTGCTTGAAAATAGTAAAGATATCCTTTCGTAAAAATAAATGAATTAGATCATCAGCATCATCACCACTCCATTTGAAGCGAAACTTAAAATATTCTAAGATTAGTAACTATGGACATTCTATGTCATCCAGGTCACAGTTGTCCCAAAGGTGCTTTTTTTTCCCCCAAGAGGCAACTGGACGTTCTGGTTTTTCTTTGAAGACATCTTGCTTCTCATTCAAGAAGTTTCTTCAGCTCTGGGCTGAAGAAGCTTCTTGGATGAGAAACAAAATGTCTTCAAAGAAAAACCAGAACGTCCAGTTGCCTCTTGAAAAAAGCACCTTTGGGTCTAAGATTAGTGGTTGCTTTTCTGAGAAGAAAGTTACATTTTTACTTAGAAAAACTAATGCCAATTCTCCCTTGCTTTCTCCACTTTTCAATCAACTAGTATAAATCAGGGGTGAAATGCTCCTGGTTCGGACCGGCTCGGGTGAGTAGGTAGCGATGGCGGCGGGCAGTTTGGAGAACAGGTAGAAAAAATCCCTGCCCCCGCCCCCCATAACCAGTTGAGCCGTGCGATCATCAGAGCCTTTTTTTTTCTTTTAAATGGCTCTGATGATCCAAGCTCTGACGATCCCAGCTGAGTTGCCTGCCGATCAGGCAACTCAGCTGGGATCATCAGAGCCTTTTGAAAGCATTTTTTTACATGGTTTTATGCTTTTACATGTAAAAAATGGTTTTAAAAGTTAAAAAAAAATGGCCACGCCCACCCAGTCACATTACCCAACCCCTCACCAAGCCACGCCCACAGAACCGGTAGTAACAAATTTTAGATTTCACCCCTGGTAGAAAATAATGTGCTCCTTTGACAAAATACTGTACTGATGAAGTTACTAGATGAAGATGGAATCCTGGTTCTGACTTGAGATATCCCCTGGTGATTAAACAAGATTTGTTACCAAGGACTCACTATTGGACAAAATCTTAATAAATCACTGCTGCTTCCATGGACAGGAAATTTCCATTTTGAGGAAGCTGCTGTCTTGGAAATTGATGAGCTGTGAAAACACCCAGAAGGAAACTAAGAGTTGTAGTTAGTTTATAGCTAATTAACTCTGATCAGTTTCATTCCTGCTCCCCTTGCTTCAGTTTGCTGGATGTGTGGAAGAGTTGGAAGGAAGTGAAGACAGAAGCAAAAGCTCTGCCAGCAGTCAAGATTGCCTGGATCAATCTCAAATGTTTTTCTGTAAATGGAATGCGAAAATGACCTTGGAAGACTGGGGAAGGGAGGAAGAGATGCTACCTAGGGAATGATCAAATAAAATGAGGAAAAGCCAGCAATGAGTAATCGGGCAGAAGGAGAAATTTAGAGAGGATCCACCCTAACTTATCAGGTCATAAAAAAGAGGGAGATTTATATTTTCAGACATGCTATATTCTGTTAATGTCGTCTAGCAATAAAATACAATTAGTTCATCTGGCCATGTTTTCTGTCTGGTCTACTTAGGAGGTTGACATCAGTCTTGCAAGTCTGAAAATACAAATCTCCCACCATCTTTTTTTTTTTTTTTACTGTTTGTTAAATTAGGGAGGATCCTTTCTAAGACTTTCTCTGCCCATTACTCAGTTGTGGGCTTCTCTCCCTTTTATCTGATTGCTCCCCAGGCAGCATCTTTCCCTTCCTCCATCTTCCAAGGTCATTTTCACATTCCATTATAGTTTCAAACTGGGATCAAAAGGATTGGGAAACAAAAAAAGCTTGGCAATCTCCAAAGTTCTGTAAGCATATTCTGACGGCTTCTGGCAATTAAAATCTCTGTGACATTATGGCAGTGAACATAGTAAAACAAACAAACCAACAAACCATGGTTGACTTTACATTTATTATTAGCTGACCTAAAGTGTATTGATGTGCCAACTGAAAGATAATGACCCTTCTTTTTTAGCACTTCTCCAAAATTTGTGATGGAATTGTCCAGTCCAAATATTCTATCAAAATACCCACGTTGGGGGAAATGCCATGCAAATATGTGTTTATTGGGGAAGAACCTACAGAAACACATATTACTTTTCACATGAATTCTGCTATCACAGTTTGATGAAAGAAATGAGTCAAACACACTTTGAAAGACTCAAAAGCAATTAAAAGTGAGCCAGTGAAATCCATCTATCCATCTCCAATTACAACTCCACATTCTCTGCATGCCGAACGTCTTTGTGGCATGCAATTCTCTATTCTTGCATAGAATCTGTTTGCAGGGATGCTCCCAGCAAGGATTAAGTGTAGAGAAATTGAGAAAGTGCCAGGGAATTAGGCAAGGCTCCACTTTTTAAAATTGTGTGTGTAATTTGAAATGAAAGTGATTCCCGAGGAGAGTTCTTTTTTCAAGGAAAAAAAATCCTCATTTCATATTATCCACCTGAATGATGTGCATTATTATTTTTTCTATTTAAACTTTTTTTTTTGGGTGGGGCAACAAATTTCTAAGATAAGGTTGATGTAGTTTTGATCCAGCTTGATTTACAAGGGAGGGTGCTGCATCTTAATTTCATTCCTGGTTAAGAAGGTGCCCCACCAATTTCTAGCAAGGATTCCTAAGAGTTGTCAGGTTGTTAATGTTTGTCACCGCATAACTTGCCTTGACCAATTTTGCCAACACAGGCAAGAAATGATTCACAGTAGTGTCTTGAATGAATGAAATAGAAAATCCAAAAGATGTCTTTGTCAGCAGTCATAAACAATAATAAAGAATTGGAAAATAGCTTTCTTAAAATGAGAACTGTAGGTGCATTTGCCAAATGGTAGAACCAATCCTGCAGATTTTGTGTTCTGGAACAACTTGTGAAACTGTCTGATAACCAAAAGAACTTAATATAGAAATCCTTTTATAACAGCTTCATGTCTTTCTTACCACGCTTGGAACCCCTTTTTCTCCTTGTACCACAGGTCCTGGATTTCGGGTGGCCTGACTTGCACACTCCTGCCCTGGAGAAGATATGCAGCATCTGCAAGGCCATGGACACATGGCTCAATGCTGACCCGCACAATGTGGTAGTGCTGCATAATAAGGTGAGAGGAAAGAAAAGGAAATCCCTGGAGGATGGTTGTAGGGAGAACTGTGGGTTTTTTACCTCTGCTTACGTGCCACAGTTAAGGCAGCTAACATTTAGCACAGGAGTCACCAATCTTTCCGATTCCATGGACCAGCAGTGGCGGAACCAGTGGTGTGATGGTGGGGAGAGGGGATGGTTTCGCGCATGCACCTGCCACTTGTGCAAGTGGAGCTTTGCATACTCACACACTTGCCCGTCGCTTGTGTGGCCCAGTTCCCAATGGGCTGAAGACCGGTACCGGGCTATGGATCGGGGATTGTTGACCCCTGATTTAGCAAACAGATTGAATGTGGCAAAGGGAGTTTCTGGATAGTTTTTATTCTGATTTTGTAAAGCAAATACATGACCAGTGCATGTGATCTTAAGGCCAGCTTTGTTTATGGCTAGAAGGACCCCCTCATTCTCCTGACTACAACTTTCTTGCTTATGGCTAAAGAATCATCTTCTGAATTGTTATCCACGAACAGACAGTGTATTCTTATTTTTGGCAACGTTCTATCTGCTATTGCCATGCTTGTAGCAATTTGCTATGCACAATTGTCTATTCCTCCCTATCCCTGATTACTGTAAAGCAGTTTTTTGCAAACTTTGTGCTAGATTTGGCCTCAGCTGGATGTTCAGCCTGTGCCTCAGATAGTGATGAAAACAGGATGTGTAATCTCAGCACTGCTTTCTTGCGATGGGAATATTTTCAGCTTTTTCCACCAAACTTCCTGTTCTCACTGTTTAGTTTTCAGTTTTATGGGTATTATTCAGCACTCTTATATAATTGTTTGTTGCTGTGCATTTGTGATTGGTCTATGCGTGCTTCTGCGTTGCTGGTGCTTCCATTATTTGATACTGTTATGCTTAAAGATGTTCCTATACTATATTGGATGTCCCTAAACTATATCGGATTTGATGTAGTTTAAAAGTTGATCCCTCTTCCCTGGACATTCTGGATACTATAGTCTTGAAAGACATAAAACATGAGTTTTAGCAGCTGCATCAGATAAGACTTCCCAATAATTTTTGAAGAAAACATTGAGTAGTGAAACTGGGACAAAATTCAGTTACATCTACATGCCTAATACATCAATAGAAACTTTCTTCCCATGCTTGTTGCTCTTGATACTCTTTGGTTGTGTTAACGTAACATGTGTAAGCAGTCGGTTGAAGAGCTGTCAGCTCACTTGTCCAGTGGGCCACACTTTGCTTGCTTTAACCTTGGTCTGTTTGTCTGTTGGTTGATTTAGCCTGCTTGCAAACTCAGCCTATTTATTTAGCTTATGGTTGAGTATCTTATGCAGGTCTAGGAAATAGATGAATTCACCAACCAAGGTTGTGTGAAACTTATCCTTCATTACCAGAACTTGAAAATGAGTTTTTACTGTAACTGTGAGTTTTTACAATCTTTACAGTGGGGTGCAGTGGTTAGAATGCAGTATTGCAGGCTAATTCTGCCGACTGCCAGCAGTTTGATTCTTACCAGGCTCAAGGTTGACTCAGCCTTCCATCCTTCCGAGGTCGGTAAAATGAGGACCCAGATTGTTGGGGGCAATATGCTAACTCTGTAAACAGCTTAGAGAGAATTGTAAAGCACTATGAAGCGGTATATAAATCTAAGTGCTATTGCTACTTTTAACTAATTTGTTCTTATTCTTTTGGAGCTGCTAGATATTGAGGCCATAGCTTCCATTCTCTTGCTATTACTGTGTGATTTGTATTACTCCAGTGAAGCAGCATTATTGCTGTAATTTGAACTTTTTGTTTTTTCCATTCGCATTCTCAAGCACAGTTCAAGTTTCTCATGAAATAAATACATATGTGTGTTCTTACTTCTTTGTTAAACACATTAGCCCCTGGGCTGAATTGCAGAAAGGGGAAAAAGTAGGAATGTTGTCCTCCTAGGAGAGTAACATTAAATCAGGGAATGTCATGGGGGTCGCAGAAGGGGGAAGTTTGCCATTACACTCCATGTGTCTCAAGGGATATAGGGAAGGACTAGTTACTCCAGTTAATAGGCTTTCCTGTCCAAAATTCCCTAGGTAGTAGTGCACTTGGGAAAATTTCTAAAACTGCACACTTGGCCCTCCAGGGAAACTGCATTGAACATCACTTTGATTATGTGATTGTGAGTGCACGGAAGACATTAAGTTTTGATGAGTTGTAGATTGGACTGGATGACCATTAAGACTGATTCCGACCCCATGTTCTGTGGTTCAGTGATCTGATGTATTTTATGCTTTGATATTGTGGTCTATTTGTGCACGAGTAAAGGAATATACAGGTCGTCGTTGACTTACGACCGTTCGTTTAGTGACTGTTTGAAGTTATACAATGGCACTGCAAAGAAGTGATTTCTGACTTTTTGGTTTTTCATAGTTATGACCATTGCAGCCTCCCCATGGTCACGTGATAAAAATTCAGACATTTGGCAACTGTCATGTATTCATGATGGTTGCAGTGTCCTGGGGGAATCACGTGATCAGCTTTTTCAACCTACTAACAAGAAAGTCAATGGGGGAAGTCAGTTTCAGTTAACAACCGTATTACTAACTTAACAACTTCAGTGATTCACTTAGCAACCGTGACAAAAAAGGTTGAAAAATGGGGCAAAACTCACTTATCTTGCTTAGCCATGGAGGATTTTGGTTAGTAGTGGTAAAGGACTACTTGCAGATACTTTTAAATACTACACATTTTTTTTAAAAAAATTTTTTTACACTTCCTTATAATATGATTGATTTTTTTACAGAAGCCTCTTGAAACAAGAGGGCCTCATGAAATTAATCTGCAGGCTGCAAGTTATATATCCCTGAAACATGTAAAGGCTGACAACAGACTCGGAGCCAAATTTGTCATGATGGGGCAGCTGCTCGCATATTTGCTCTGCTCCCAAGAATAGGATCAGATAGGATCCATGCTTTCAAAAACAGGGAACTGCAACAGAGTACTAACAATTTATCAGACACATCACTTTTCTTCTTGTGTTCCTTTTACCTCTGCCAGATGAGTTAAACATTCTCAATACAAGGGAACATGGAAGGAAAGGAGAGTTAAATATCCCTATCAGTTCACATCAGGGTTAAAAAAGGGAGATATTGTACTGCCAATGAGAATGGAGGAAAGAAAATAGATGTAACTGCCCAATCACACTCTCCATTCCATATTCTGCACTGTCCATTGTGTTTTCCAAGTAGTCCTCGACTTACGACCACAGCTGAGCCCAACCTTTCCATTGCTAAGCATTTGTTAAGTGAATTTTGCCCCATGTTATGACCTTTCTTGCCACAGTTGTTAAGCGAATCACTGCAATTAGGTTAGTAGCATGGTTGTTAAGTGAATCCGGTTCTCCCATTGACTTGCCTTGTCAGAAGGTCGCAAAAGGGAATCACATGTCCCTGGGACACTTGAACCATCATACATATGCCAAGCGTTTGAATTTTGATCATGTGACCGTGGGGATGCGGCAACAGTTGTAAGTGTGAAAAACGGTCATAAGTCACTTTTTTTCAGTACTGTTATAACTTCGAATGGGCACTAAACAAACTCTTGTAAAGTCAAAGACGACCTGCGCTGGCTTTCTAATTTTAAAACAGCCCTGAGATGATGCCCTAATTTGTCCTTCCTCTCTGTGTTTGAGGAGTAGCAGAGGTGCACAGGTTTTCTCCAGAATTTTTCCGAGGAGAAGACTCTGAAATAGCAAAACCTACCCCAAAAATCCAACCAGCACAGTTATTATTCAAGGGGGCAGCGCCATCTATTGGTTAATTTGCTCCATCAGACTACGATCCAGCCACATTTATGGAATAATAACGTGTGTTGGTCCTTATAGCTTTCTTAATAAATTTTCCTTCCCTTTGGAAACCATCGTTCAGTTATGCCTTCCTGTAAGACATTCATGGTTGCTTACTTTTGCCGACTTACTTGAGCCGTGCCTCTGTTCATCTGTCTTACTATTTGACTAGACCAAGCGGCATCTGTTCCCATTCAAATATGTCCATGTTATGGGGAGTTTATTCCTGGAAACGTGCCAGGAATTTAACCTTTTAAAATTTCAAAACAAATCAATGCCACCCATACCAGACTTTTCTCACCTGATGGCCTCCAGACGTGTTAGAATTGAAGCTTCCAAAATTCTTAATCAGGTGATGGATGTTAACGGGGCACCTGGGAGCTGGGATCGCAATATAGCTGGAAGATGCCAAATTGGGGAAAAAAATTATCCTGCACCAGTGCACGGAGTTTATTATGGATTTGCTTTCAATTTTTGAAAAAGTTTTGATGTATTTTATGACCAACATGGTTAGAGACACATTGTACGGGGAAGCATAATTACAAATAGAAATTTGAGTACACATTTCTAGGTGACATTTTAAAAATCAGATTAATGCCAAGCCCCTGCAAAAGGTTAATTGTCCCATGTAATTAAAATCTCTTTCCTTCAGAAAGGGCTATCCAAATGGCATTAGTAAAGATACAAGGCCTGTAGTCTTTCCTCTTCCAGGCATGATTACTGAGGATGCTGATTTATTACTTCCTTTCTCCTTTTCTTTATGTCTGCAGGGGAACAGAGGTCGAACAGGGGTTGTTATTGCTGCTTACATGCACTATAGCAATATTTCAGCCAGGTAAGAAATCTACATATTGGGGTGTCTATAAAGAGCTAGAAAAGCAGTGGCTTTAATTCAGACATGGTAGTGATGTTGGAAATCTGCTTATTTAGAAACTTATGAAGTCCACTTCGATAATAGAATCCAACCCAAACTTTAGACAAAACCTGATTTCCCTCCCAATACACACTCACAAATACACATCTTTGCCAAGCCTTCTGACATATTTATCAAACATAGTGAAATTGTTACATAGTTCTAGCATGTTGCCTAAAATTATTACATGGATCAGGAAATTGCATGGAGATTTATCCAACAGATCTTTTTGCTGCTAGAAAAAGCATCTCTATTTAGTTCATAAGGACAGGATGAGTTTTGCTAACCACAAGTGAACAAGCACAAAGTAGAGAGACCAAGGAGGGAAAATGAAAACATGAAATACATATTTACACCTAAAATTACTGAGCTGGAGTGTAAGCATGTTATTCTCAATATTGGACCGCATTAATGATTGAAGGATGTCATGTTGCATTTCTACAATTAAGTAACCCATCCCCACTCCAGATTAGAAGTTGGAACTTCAAACAGGGGGTAAAATGGTAAAATACTTGTTACAAAAGACAAAGAGTCAGTATCCCACGGTCTAGATGCAAATGTAAAACATAATACTTTTCTCAAATCTGGTACCTTCCTGATGGGTAGGAATTAGTTAACCCAACTGGAGGGCACCAGTTGGAGAAAGACTGGAAGGAGATGATTAAAGTTAAATGGCTGTTTTTAAACTGGCCCAATACAGTTTTAAATTTAAATCAGCAAATGTTATTTTACGGATGCAATTTTAGTATTTGTGATTGAACACAAACAGTGGTGGATGGATGGGCCAAAGTACTGCAGAAAGAACTCCCAAGGAAACTCTTATCATCCCAGAAGTAGAATTTATACTGACACTTCTCTTTATTCCACAGTGCAGATCAAGCTCTGGACCGGTTTGCCATGAAGAGGTTTTACGAGGACAAGGTGATCCCAGCTGGGCAGCCATCTCAGAAGAGGTTAGTCTGCCTCCCCTTCTAGGGAAAAACCCTTATGGTGCTTTCAACACATACATGTAGAGATGTTCAGAGGCTCACTCCAATCTCTCCATTCACATTAATATTACATTTTCTATTTGTGTACAAAGAGTAAGCCTCAGTATTTTTTTATTCATTGCTTGTTCAGAACCAAAATTTAACAAATCACATAGTTGTTGAAATTAGGGGTAAAGTAGCAATAGCATTAGCAATAGCACTTAGACTTCTTTACTGCTTCATAGTGCTTTACAGCCCTCTCTAAGCGGTTTACAGAGTCAGCATATTGCTCCCAACAATCTGGGCCCTCATTTTACCAACCTCAGAAGGATGGAAGGCTGAATCAACCTTGAACCTCACCTTGAACCGTGAGATTCGATCTGCCAAATTACAGGCAGCCAGCAGCCAGCAGTCAGCAGAAGTAGCCTGCAGTACTGCATTCTAACCACTGCATCACCACAGTGTAGGCTTCAACCCCAATCATAAGCCAGTTCAGAACTATAGCTTCCAAGACCTACAAGTTTCTGTTGGGTCCTGGGCTTCTTCTGCAGTTAGATATGACCCATCTATTCATAAAATAAATTTATTTAACTAATGTAGAATCAACTGATTTTGCTTGGAGAACTTTAATATTTGTAGATATTGTAGTTGCAAATGCAGATAATGATGCTCAGAACCAGTGGTGAAATGTAAAATTAGTTACTACCGGTTCTGTGGGTGTGGCTTGGTGGTGGCGGGGTAATGTGACTGGGTGGGCATGGCCAACTTTTTTTTTTTTACTTTTAAAAGCATTTTTTCTACAACCTCTTCGGCCAAAGAGGTTGCAGAAAAAAATGCCTTTAAAAGGCTCTGACAATCCCAGCTGAGCCGCGCGATCATCAGAGGCTTTTTTTTTTTACTTTTAAAAGCATTTTTTCAGCCGAAAAGATTGTAGAAAAAATGCTTTTAAAAGTAAAAAAAAAGCCTCTGATGATTGTGCGGCTCAGCTGGGCATGGGGGGGAGCGCAGGGATTTTTGCTACCGGTTCTCTGAACTAGCCGCCTCTATCGCTACCGGATCGGGTGATCCGGTCCAAACCGGGAGCATTTCACCCCTGCTCAGAACATATACAATGGTGCAATTCCTACTGAATTTTCTTCAGCTTCTAATGCATTTCCAGTCAATTTCACTTGGTGGTGCTGAGTCAACAAAAATCTGTGTGCAGCATTTTTGATGGGAAAAAGATATCCAGACTTGTAGCCGCTAAAGCTTTTTTGCATGCATTTCATTTTGAAGGACATAATGAAAACTTCAATATCGGTATCTGAACTTTGAGGAAGAATCTTTCTTATGGCGGTCTTTTCACTGCCGAAAATAATTATCATTATTATTTGTTATACTCATGTATGTGTAATTGTTTTCTTTCTCATGTTTGCTTTAAAGGCAACGAGAGAGACTGAAAGAAAGAAAAGTATGAGAATGCATTTTAATTTTTTTTTCACAAAATGATATAACTTGAAATAGTCAGTCAATCTGTCTGTCTGTCTGTCTGTCTGTCTGTCTATCTATCTATCTATCTATCTATCTATCTATCTATCTATCTATCTATCTATCTATCTATCTATCTATCTATCTATCTATCTATCCTCTTTCTCTCTCTCTCTCTCCCCCTCTCAACCCACCCACCCACCCATCCATCCATCCATCCATCTATCTATCTATTCAAATATTTGAAAAATTCCCACATAGAACTTGTGATGGCATAAATGGCCCCTTCAACTCTAGTGACTCATTGAAGTATAAATATTCCAAGAGACTCTATCTAAATACTCTGCTACTATTTTGGTTTATACTCTAGATATGTCCATTACTTCAGTGGTCTGCTGTCTGGCACCATCAAAATGAACAACAAGCCCCTCTTCTTGCATCATGTCATCATGCATGGAATACCCAACTTTGAATCTAAAGGAGGTAACTGACCTTTCCATCACACATTATGGATGTGTGATGGATAGCATTCAATTATAGGTCTCCACTGGGTGAAAAGATACCATACGGGTCCTTACAACTTCTTTTTCTTTAATGACTGCCTTTATGGCCAGAGGAGTTCCAAAGGAACAAGGTTGTGAGCGTGCTGAAGTGACAGAATGGACTACACCATTTCCAAGAGTCAGTTGGAGAAAGCTGTTCTTGAATGATCTCCTATGGTACATTCTCTATAGAAATAGAAAACCAGATGGGAAATGGGATTGCTCCCACTGATGTTCTAGGGTTGTGTTTAAAGGGATTTCATCTTTCCTGGGAGCAGAACTCCACATTTGTGGCTAAAAATGGTGAAGCCTCTTCTACTGTTTCTGCATTCTGCTTCCCCTTCCTACTCCACAGACTGCCTTCAGTCTTAGTTGCTATAAAGACGGCTTAGCTTTATGAGTAAATAAATCCAAGAAGGGATGAGCAGATCAATGTAAAATGTGTTTTATTGTCGGTGTTAAAAGACACAATGATTACAATTTATTCAATCTGAATTCAGGCTCTCATATTCCTAATCAGGATGTTTGAGGAGAGCAAAGAATAGAGCTACCCTGCCTAACATCATCATAATGCAGTTATAGAGTGATTTGTATCCTAACGAGTAGGATAAGCTTTCAGCAGTCTAAAAAGCATATGGTTAGATTCATCAAAATATCTGTCTCTCCGTAACTTGATCTTGGCTGGTCTGGATGTTGGGCATATAATTCACAAGACGAAAGCTATCTTAATTTATTTAATTTTCTGTTTCCTGAGCTTTGGCTCTTAACAGAGTCCTATATAAGACTTGAGCAGAGAAAGCATTAAACCAATGTTAGTCACCCACAGCAATTTGAAGATGTGTGGACTTCAACTCCCAGGATTTGCCCAGCCAGCATGTGTCTAAACACTGTAGTTAAACTTTGCCTCAAAATAATGTATAAACCTGCTGCTTGACCATGCTTTACTGCTTCCCACAACTTCTACCTGTGTCTCCCCAAAAATAAGACCGGGTCTTATATTACTTTTTGCTCCAAAAGACTCATTAGGGCTTATTTTCTGGTTTGGTCTTATTTTTGGGGAAATACGGTACTAAATGCATCCATCTGGCTGACAATCTTAACTGGGGCTTATTTTGGGGGGTAGGGCTTATATTATGACCATCCTGAAAAATCATGCTAGGAGTTACTTTCTGGTTGGGTCATATTTTCAGGGAAACAGGGTACCACTGACACAAACCTAGAGTTGTTTGTTACAAGGAGGGTATTGTCATTCTCCGCCAGTGAAACTGTTTGCCTTGGCCCCTTCATGTTGCCTTCTCTGTAACTAAGACCTTTTTCTCTGTCTATTTTATGTTTCCTAGGCTGCCGGCCCTTCCTCAAGATATATCAGGCAATGCAACCGGTCTACACATCAGGAATCTAGTAAATGGAGTTGACATTATTATTTTGATTTACATCACTCAGATTTCTTCTTGGTCCTGATGCAAAGCAGAGTAGAACTTTCTATGAGCTTTTCAGTAGAGGTGGTATCTTGTAGACCTAGTTCCGTGTGTTATTCTGAGTTTTGCTCTAGAGTATATGACTGGCACAGAGACTCCCCGCTGTTCCTGGGGCTGCATTTATTTATTATTATTACAACTAAAACCAAGTGTATCAAGGACCTCAGGAGACTTATCAGCTCTATATCAGCGTTTCCCATTCTTCTCTTTCATAGCATTCAGCTTAATTTTATTTATGCAATTTTACATTTATATATTGCCTTTCCCCTAAAGAGTTACAGATAGTTATACAAAATTAGCCTTCATTTTATTGTTTAAATTCTGAGATAGTTTGGGTTGGAAAAGCATTATTGGCTCACAGTTATCCAGAGAGAAATAACTTCCTTGATTAAAGTTTATTTTCCTCTTCTATCTACTTGAATTTAAACCAGCCATTTATTAATCAGTTTGATGTATACATGCAATCAATCTCCATGAAACCTTTATTGAAGAAAAAATGTGAAATAGGGAATCATCTTTATTGCTTTCCTTTCCATTCAAATCAGCAAATGGTACCATTAAATCATAATGCCATCAATCACAATTTACCTTGGCTGGTATTGACCAACTAAAATTGAATTTATTCAATGAATTTGTTCAGTAAAGCTCTGGGACAATGAAAGAACAGCAAGATACTGGATGAAATGAAGATTATGGCAAACCTTTATCCACGTACATATAAGAAAATTCTTGCTTTTGTGGTATTCATGTGCATAACAGAAAACTTAGAAGTGGAAATGCTGACCAGGTCCAGATATACCAGCTGCTCACAGTATATTTAGAACAGATTGCATGAAGAATAGATACAACAAAATTTGATAAGGTCATTCCCAGAAAGTCATCATTTTTGTGGATCATTACCTTTTTGCTACAGGTAAACTACTGGATCAGTTTCTAATGCTGATCACAGCAGATCTAAGCAGTGTTTCAGGATCAGTAAAAATGATTTAGCAAGTGTAGTACAAAGCAAAAATAGAAATGCTAAAACAGCAGAGTGGTTTCTTTTATGAAAAAAAAATTCTCAAGAAGTTCAAGGAGTATAGCAGTTGTTTCTCTCATATATTCCCATATATTCTTCCAAACAACCCTGTAAGGTAAATTGGGCTGAGGGAGAGTGACGGACCAGTAACTTGAAACTTGGATTTTCCTAGTCTTGGTCTGACATTTTGTGACACCACCTTGACTGTGGCCAGGACGTGGCAGATGAAATGAATCTTAGCTATTGAGTTGCTTTGATTGTCTTCCACATTTTGCTTCTTTCTACTTCTTTATAGCAATGTGCAGGGAGACAGCCAGACAAGCATCTGTATCACCATAGAACCGGGACTCCTCTTAAAGGGAGATATTTTGGTAAGAGTCAAAAGTTGTACATTTTCATTTTTATCACTGGGGGTCTTTAGATCGTAAAAGTTGGCACCCCATTTAAAGACTCCATAATAGGAGGCTTAAGAGCGTTGCAACCTGTAGTCCATATTCCATGTACTTAAGGAGAGTTCATTGTCTTTGTGGG
Organism: Pantherophis guttatus; assembly: GCF_059756535.1. Classification (NCBI taxonomy): domain Eukaryota; kingdom Metazoa; phylum Chordata; class Lepidosauria; order Squamata; family Colubridae; genus Pantherophis; species Pantherophis guttatus. The sequence continues at coordinate 120,590,519 of NC_142063.1, forward strand.
GAAATGCAGAGAAACGATATCTTTACAGCAGCAAAGGACTCAAGTATAGAATTCCTGCAAGTGGCTAGAATCATTCCTATTCTCAGGTAGGTTCCCAGGTGATGGCATGTTTCATTTTGTTTCCTTTATGCCCTCTTTCACTGGCAGCTGAAATGCTATCACAAGGAATTCCGTAGCCCGACGCGGGATGTAATCTTTCGGGTGCAGTTCCATACCTGTGCCATTCATGATTTGGCTATTGTCTTCAATAAAGAGGACCTGGATGATGCCTTTAAAGGTAAAGACAGTGTTGTTCAAGAAGAGAGAGTGAATGGGTTATTCATAGTAATAAAATGCATGACATTGCGGGGGCCTTTGTAATCAAGTTGTGGCTTTTCTAGAATGGTTCACTCTATGGTACCAGGGTGTGTGCTTGGGAGGAAAAATCAATATTTGTAGTATATATTCAGTTTAGAAGGCATTTCACTTTATTTAGCAAGCACTTGTGAGAAGTTCAGATAAGGAATTATATGTACTGTAATTGTAACCATTACATGGCATTCCATTGTTTTATATTATCATCCTCAGATATTCTATGTAGTTTTTGATTATGTTTAAGTAGAACATATCTGAAATGTACCAAAGTTGGTATTTAGGCCCATCGCTACCTTTTTTTTTTTTTTTGCTGAATGAGATTTCAGTTGGTCCTTTTTATATTGTATGCATTTGTATTTGTCTAGAAGTCTGCAAAAACAGTCTAGGAGGTTTTTAAATTTTTTTTCCTCATGTTTTTATGGAGCACTGAAATATCAGACAGCAGATCCTACTCTAATTGTTCTGCCAGTAGTGGACAAAAATCAGTGCTTGAGGAAATAATGATCGTACAGCTGTTGGCCATTCCAGGGGCAATCCTATCCAAAAGGAAATTCTTGACTCCACTAGAAAGGAGTGGGGAATCCTGTGCCTTGTTAACAATCCCGGTGCATGCTTGAAGAGGATAAGTTCCCCAAATGAACTTATTTTTCATTTTGCACATGAAGCAAGATCAATGGGGGTTGCCTCCTCTCAGAAACATAGAAAGGGCAGAGACCAGGTCCAGGAGCAAAAAACCATTTTAAAATTGGAATTGGGTTGTCTCCACTGATACTGACTGAGGATGAGCCATCTTGTAATGGAATATAGAGGCAGACAAAACACTGAAGTTTTGAAATCTGAAGGAATAGCCAAAGAGAGGGCTATAATCTTTTCGGTATGAGAACCCTGAACTAAATTTTCCTGTCAGGAAATGGAGAATCTTCTGTTCCCATTCTGCAATGTCTCTTATGAAGTGCAATAAGTCCTGCAGACTGGGCCATTACCATTATACTATTATCAGCCTGATTATATTTATAAACTGACATTTAGAAGTGTGCACGAGAGCATTCATGCACAAAACAAATGTGTGGTGGTTTGGAAGTTTGGAGAGACCGGTTTGGGCAAGTCATGATACAGTCATGATCCAGCCAAATAGAAACCTGGAGCCTTTTGATGTTCTGGATTTTGGATGGAAAAAAAATATCTAAAGGAGACATATAATAATAATAACTTTATAGTCATTGTACATGTATACACAGTATACCCATACAACAAAATTCACTTAACACCCAAAGATCAGGTCCAACACACATAACAATCCCCAAACACACCCACACCCACCACAAATTCCCCTCCCCTAAACCACCCAAACATCCACACAACAGATCAAGTAATGCTGTCCAACAGCTCACTGTATGGCTGATTTAGGGCAAAACTGATGTACTCTTCTCCAAATACTCTGTGTGCCAGCCCACCAGCTGATCTGCTCAGAGCCTTACGTTCCTACCACTGTAACTGAATTCAGGTTGGGAATCATCAGCTGATCAAACTTCATCTGGTCTTCCCAGTACCTTCTTTCTTACTTCTGCTTAGACACTGATTGTACCACCATTTGGTCTTCTATGTTTCGGTCTATGCACAGGCCGCTCTATAATGCCTCACCTGTTCAAAGAACATACTTACTGAATACCATTTTGTCTTTTCTTTTTTTTAAAAAAAAAAATCAGATGAGAGGTTTCCTGAGTATGGGAAGGTGGAATTTGTATTCTCCTATGGTCCCGAGAAGATTCAAGGTATTTACTTTTTTGCAATAGTCACCATTTGCTTTCTTCCTTTTACCCCTCTCCGTTTATAGGCCTCAGAAATTGTACATTTGTTTTGTTAAACTTGCTGCCAGAATAAGTGGCCTGATATAATTATTTTCCCCCTGTATCAGTACTGAAAGATTCAAAATCCACAGTAGAGTCAATATTAGCAGATAATTGCTGAGTTACCAAAAGTCCTCACAAACAGATGGCCATTTCTCTTTGCCCGGTGAACTAAAATTCCATTCATTATATTCCTGAATAACTACTGTTCTTACAGTAAACAGAGAGGTCTTTTTGTGTGAAATTGTTCCCTGATCTATATATTTCCTTACTCCTTGGGCAAGTTCTTTGGCTATTGCCTCGATTCTAGATACGGTTCCTCCTTGCTTCAATAGCTTAACTGGGAAATCTGGCTTCATGTCTTGACTTTCTCATACTGAGGTATATGGATTAGACCCACTACCCTTTTATCTTATTTCTTCTGATTTCTCATATTTCCTTTATCATGTTACTCCTTTTTTCCTCACTGCCCCCACACCAAAAACTCTGATCCTGAAATTATGCTATCCTTGCTTCTCAGGCATGGAACATTTAGAGAATGGCCCAAGCGTCTCAGTGGACTACAACACATCAGATCCGCTCATCCGCAGGGATTCCTATGAAAACTTCAATATACGTCGTGAAGACAGCATGGATGGTAGGTGATGCGGATTGCCATCTCACGTAACTTAGCTTTCGGATACAAACACACTGGTGCACCATCTAAATAGATACCAGCTCCATGCAAGCAAGCCTTTTCTTTTTCTTTTTGCCTTTACTTATGTTGTATGATAGCAGATGTTCTGTGTCTTCTCAATTGCACAAGGTTATACCAATTAACCTTAATTAATAATTAATTAATTATTAGTTAGTTAATTAAAATTAATGTGGTGGCTCATAGGCTAAGACGATGAGCTTGTCAATCGAAAGGTTGGCAGTTCAGCGGTTCGAATCCCTAGCGCCGCATAATGGGGTGAGCTCCCGTTACTAATCCCAGCTTCTAGCAGTTCGAAAGCACGTGAAAAATGCAAGTAGAAAAATAGGGACCACCTTTGGTGGGAAAGTAACAGCGTTCTGTGCGCCTTTGGTATTTAGTTATGCCAGCCAGCGCCGGCTCTTCAGCTTTGAAACGGAGATGAGCACTGCCCCCTAGAGTTGGGAACAACTAGCACATATGTGCGAGAGGAACCTTTACCTTTACTTTTACACCAATTTACATTTTTTAACCATCTGTACTTGATACAAGAGAGTTGCTTCCTCTGGATTATACAGAAAAACTGCAGCAAAACATGAAACACAATGTTTCTTAGCACACTTCAGTCCATTTTTAAACAGGGAATTATAACATATTGGCTATAATTAAGAGGGCCCTGCTCTCTTTTTCCTAAATAATATTCACAAAATGCCCCAAAGGCATTTTTAGCTCTCTTTGTAAAATTCCTCTTAACAGACGAAAATCAAATGGACAGAAATACGCAAATGCAAATGCTAATAGCCGCAACTCATGCTACCATACTTTGTGGGAGAGCCCATTGCTTTGAGCTCTGCATCTAGAAGAATCCTGTTGGATTTATTTCATTTACTCTTTGCTTCTTCTGTAAAATAGTCCAATGGACTACTGCCCCAGCATGGTTTGTACAGTATTGCTAAGGGTCAATATTAACTGAGCCCAGTAAGCAAAGCTCAACAGCCACATTTTATTTGCCTTGGTTTCCTGCCCCCCCCCACTTGCTAAGTCATGATTGTTTCTGCCACTGCCCTCAATCTATAGTAGAGGCTCCAATCAGGGCAGCATGTCTGGGAGCCAGTGCAGGAAAAGGAATGGTGGGAACAGATGTATTTTCTGGACAGCATGAAGGTCATAGGCTTCTGCCTGAGGAACAGATGGCATGAGTCAAATGTTTTTAGAGTGCCAGAGTGATGAGTACTGTAGAATAAGTCACAGAAAGTAAAGCCAAGTCTGTCACCTGAGTTCTCGGAATGAGCAATGGGTGCTGAAAAAAACAGGATTCCTCGTGTTCCTATGAGGTAGAGAAAGCAAGTTTATGGCCCTCAAGCCGAATGGGATTTAATGGCATTGTTTCCCTCCCATCTTCTTAAGCAGGGTTTAAGAAAACTGACATTGGGTAATTTCTGGATTCCAGTCAGATACGTAGCAGAAAATAGGAATGCAAGCTTGGGTGCATAATGGATATTCAGCTATGAAACTGTTGCTTCTAGTGTTGCTGCAAAAGCAGATTTCCCTTCTATCTGCTTTTTCAAATAAGATTTCAGTGTTTTCAGTTGGATAGGTGTAAAAACCTGCCCATTTTTTTAAAAAATGAAATGTACGGATGTCTAACTCAGCAGCAAAGTCGCTGCAGCGTAAGAAAATTCATCCCCTCCCCCAGTGCTCTTTGGCATTAAGAAGATTTCGCCTGTGCTTAGTTCACCCAGAGAAAATCTCATTAGTTGTTTTCTTCAGGAACAAGAAATTATATTATTATGGTTGGTCACGCAGTTAGCCAGATGTTTAGACTGGATTTGGCATTTTTATCCAAGTCCTTCCCAAGGACCTGGGATAGGCAAATGCTATTGTTTGATGGTGTTAAAGCTATCGTCGCAGGATGTAAGTTGTTCCAAGTAAAGCTACTTTTTTTGCAATTGACTGATGGTGATTGTGTCAATGCCAATGGTGTTTAAGTGGTACTCCAGATGTTTTGGAATTGCACCCAAAGCACTTGTTACTACTGGTACTATCATTGCTTTCTTTTGTCACAATCTACTCCTATTTCTAGAGCTTTGTATTTTGTGATTTTCATCTATTCAATCTAAAGAAATATGAGAAATGCAGCTTGAATAAAGGAGGAGGAGTAAGAGGAAAAGTTGAAATGAAAAAAACTTGTAATAACAGCAGAAAGAGTGGATTTGACCTGGGTAGATAGATCTTTGCAGTTTTTCCAATTCTACTTTTGTGAATACTTTATTTTGTATAATAGACAGCATTGAACTACTAGCCTTATTGTATTACTTCTGATTCTGATGTTTTTTCTAGAACTGGAGTATTCATTTCAGGTATCATCTTCTCATTGGACTTTATTGGTAATAGCAAATCATTATTTCTTTGTTTTCAATCTTCATTTATTTGCTATGAATGAGCAACTTTTCTTCTAGTAAACTTGAAGCTGCTGGCCCTGTTGCTCAGCCAACTGTCCTGAGTTCTGTAACCAGATATCCAGGAATCCCAATATCTAGCATGAACCTTGTTTACTCAAGTGATGACTGATCTGGAACAGCTTTCTGTAAGTTATGTCTCACTATATTGTTTATGGCAGTGGTGGGATTCAAATAATTGAACAACTCTCTGCCCTAATGACTGGCTTGGTGGATGTGGCCATGGTGGGCATGGCCAGGGGTGTGTGACAGGCAGCACTCAGCCTCCTTCACCCCCCCCCCGGGAGCAAAAATGGGCTCCAGGGGGGACGTGCCGCACCCTCTGTGCCCCATTTTGGGCCTAGTAGGCCTCTCTGCAGCCTCCTGGAAGTAAAAACGGGTTGCGGGAGCCCCGCGCTACAGCCCCCAGTGGCCTGGTTTGGGCCTAGTAGGCCTCCCTGCAGCCTCCTGGGAGCAAAAAGAGGCCAGGGGGGCACACTGTACCCCCTGCACCATTTTGGGCTAGTAGGCTTCCCTGCCCTTACCTAGGATCCAAAATAGGGCACGTGGGGACTCCTGGAAGGGGCGGGGCAAGCCAGCAATTTAACAACCAGTTTGCCTGAACCATCCCGAACTGGTTAAATCCCACCACTGGTTTATGGGAGAAACACTTTTCATCTAACTCCTCTGATGAGACCTGACCATTGAACATCTGCCATAGCTCTCAGTTTCTTCAGAGCATGCAAGCTCCACAACCATGTCAAGGTAGGGCCTCACTGGGGGATGATGCTGTTTGTTGTTGATGATGATTTTAATAGCTAAGGCATCCAGTACCAGTTGGATGCTGGTCTAGAGAAACAGGAATGAAACTAAATCTCTGTAGCTATATGAATGTGTGCCATTACCTAAAACGACTAGAAAAAGAGAAAGCAATTTCAACATCTCTGTTGGCAAACAAGAATCCACTCAAACACCATAAGGAAAACAGAATACTTGAAAAGTAATCAAGATAAAGCCCTTTGAATAAAATACTTTGATTGTTATAATAAATGAATATTAATAAACACAATAATGAAAGATTTAATTGTGGTATGACTACTATGAATGATACCATAATAACCAATTAACTGAACTGAAGAAATGAAAAAACTAAGTGGCTAATATTAGCCTATTTAATTCAGAATGCCTATTATCTCAGTTTAAATTTTCTGTGTACTTTGAAATGGGAGTTGATTGCCTTTCCATTTGAATCTCAGGGATGATTACAAGGGATCATAATACAATGTTGTTTTTTCCTGGCAACTTGAGATATATATTATTTACACACACATGTACATATATACATCTGTTATTTCAATGAAGAAAATAATCCCTTGCATGTGGCTTACCTTTCACTACTACACACATAAATATATACATTCCTATTATCCTGTCCCTTTATGGGTTATGCAGATTGTAGAAAAGAAGTAAGAAATACTATGCCAAAGAAATTAAAGGCCTGAGATAAGAAATTTCACTTTTCAACCTATCACTATCATTTCCATATAAGTCTCTAAAATACCCCTTTCAGCCTTCCCTCATTTGTTTAATCTCAAATCTTTTCATCACTGTAATTTTAAATTCCATACAGTATGCTAAATGCTTCTTGTTTAACTCTCTTCATGTTCAAAAACCATTTTTTAAAATTTCCATCAAGATGACTGATTTTTCTTTTGACGTTAACTATTTGTTCTCATTTTCACTACATGCCTTGTAACTTTTTCTCTTCTATATCATGCAATATTCTTTCATACTCTTGTAAAATTGAAATTGCCTATAAATTAAATGAAAAAGAGGATGTTAAAACTTTTAACTTCCTTCCTTCCTTCCTTCCTTCCTTCCTTCCTTCCTTCCTTCCTTCCTTCCTTCCTCCCTCCCTCCCTCCCTCCCTCCCTCCCTCCCTCCCTCCCCCCCTCCCTCCCTCCCTCAAACTGCCCTTATTCATTTTGGGGATCCCTAAATCACTTTTCCTATATTTTCTAACCTCATTACCATATCATGTCATTCATGTTGCCTAGCAGAAAATCATAGAATTTTCCTACAACGTATTTCTGGTTCTTACGGTATCAGCATTTAGGGGAATGTAACATGCCACTGTCTCCATCCTATCAATTCCCATTGTCATATGCATCCACAATAATGTTGATGACATTACTTCATAATTTATGCCGTACAGTTTAGCTTTTTTCATTGAGAATTGAACCTTCATTCCCCTGCCTGAATTCATCACCTCTACTCCGTAGAATCAATCCAAAATAATATTCCTTCCTCTCAAATTCTCAGGCGTGAGAATTATTATCCTTTTCTCTTCATACTGTGGAAAAAGAATACTGTTACATTCTCTCAGTTTTCTTTATCCTTGTTTTTTCATCAAAAGCAAGAGCAGTATTTAAGAGGACTGACAGCCCTTGTGTCTAAATGACTATTTAAAAACACTGTATCCAAAACAGTGTATTTGGACGCAGTTAAGCTTTGGAAAGAACAAAAGGGAATACTTTAGCGACAATATTTAGCTGAAGATTTCCACAGATTAAAAAAAAAAAGCTTCAGCCCTTTGGAAAATCACATTCCATATTCAAAAAGCATTGTCTTCAATTTCTACTCTGTGTAGAAATATTCAGACATGGTGAAGCAGCAAACTTTGTTTTATTTGCCCCGTATAGAACTTATTCTATTCCTTGTAAGGTCACAAAGCTTCTCATACAAAGCATTTGCTCCTATATCTAAAGAAGCATTAATAATAATGAATGGGTTGTGAAAATTGCTACGAGTCTGGGCTTAACCTTAGATATTTATGGCTTGTCGTAAGTTTCAGGAGACAGAGTCAGTATGGAGGCCATAACTGGATTTTCATTTGTTAATTCCGAACTTTTCATTAACGATTGTTATCTTTATGTGGCAGTTAAGTAAAAAGCATTTCAGATGAACTGAGCCAAAAGTCTGTTCAAAGGACTTTCGTTCATTTTCCTTTTGTGTTTGGTAGTGACACTGGAAACTTTCTACTTAATTTTTTTTTTTTAAAAAGGGGGGGTATGAGCAAAAGTAGTAAGGGTTTTGATTTGTTTTTAGTTTCTCTGGGTAGTGAAGTTAACTCTGTTGCCTTCATTGAACACAAAAGATTGTATAGATCTTTTGTAAAATCAAAGAATTGCCTCATAACATTTGAAAATGTTCCAAATTGGAAGTGGCATTTCAGTTCATTGATTAGCTTGGAAGGGGTGAATTTCTATGGAAATGCAAGCCACACCAGTTTTGTCTCTATCCAAAGCAAATGACCTGAAGCTTCTTGTGCTTCAGATATTATGTAATGTCTGGAATGCTCTGCATTTCATTTCTCCGTGTGGCAAGGAGCCCTGGCTTTTAGTGAACGTGCCTCTCTCTGTATATTCTATTCTGCAGAAGCGATTTGAAAACGAAGAAACATGGTCAGCGGCCATGGGGACTAAAAGTGAGAGGCAGAGAGTGGATTATTTATGGTTTTCTTGCCTTATTAGATCAGATAATTAAATATCACCCATCTGGCCCTTCAGAAATCAGCATGAGTTTGGCTGTTGGTTGTGAAGTACCTCTGAAAAAGTCAGAGCAAAAATGGACAGAGGGGCCCTTCTTTCACAAAATACTGTATGTTGATATGAAAGACACAAAGAGTCTGGCTTTCATAAAAGAGGAATGGAAAGGCTTTGGGCCATGGTGGTTTAATTCTCAAAGTGTAATATTCATCCAGACCTTGTACTTTAAGGAAGGCTGAAATGAGATAGATGTAAAAGTATATGTTTAATTTCTTGCCGCACACTGGAAGCTCAGAAGCCATACAAGTAATTTGTCTGTGAAATGTGAGGATTTTCCTTAATGAAGCGAGAAGATTCAGAAAAACCGCAACAACAAAGGGATGAACTTTGATGGAGGTTGATTATCAGAGACTGAATTACCTATTTCTGTTGCAGTGCAAATAATGACATTATCTACAATCAGAAATTGCTGTTTGGCTATAAGCTGCTTTCTTTCGGACTGGAAAATCTCAAATTTGCAGATGGTATGCTACAAATGCTAGCAACAACCCCCCACTCCCTTTGTCTGGACTCATAATGGATTTGCAGGGTCTTAAATGAATTTTTCCCAGCCTGGGACCCGCCAGATGTGTTCGTTTATAACTACTGTCATTTTGGTGAATGAGATGATTGAGGAAAATGGGCTGTTATGCAACAGATTTGGAGGTGTCAGATTTGAGAATACTGTCTTAGAGATAATATATCCATGATTTCCTGTGATGACTGTACCTGAGCCATTTTTTTTCATGCAAGATGTGGTCATGCTGTTGGAATGGATTTTCACTCTCCTGGTATACTTCAAATCTTCTCGGGAGAATTCCCTGGATCAGATTTGGGTTTGCCTGAGAGGTACAGAAAGAGGAGAAGAAGCGAAATGATTGCATGAAAGACTGTTGCTACCACAGTGGATGTTTGTATTGCATTATCCTTAGCCGCATACTGCAAAGCAGTAGTACTGTTATCTTTGAAAACGGGACAGAAAATAATAAATGACAATGAGTGAAGAAGCGATTTCTTAGTTAAAAGATGTCCTTAAAACTATAAAGATGCAGCTGTTCTATAGTTTCAGATTCCAAAACTTTAAATGTTATATATATCAAAGTGACTTTAACTAGTATATAGCATTTCCAGATCTAGTGAGAGAAAACCTATATCAAGTTGGAGAAACAACTCCAGGAATTTTTGAGTAAAAGTCCAGAAGAGATGGAGATCTTGTGTCTGCCTAGAAAAAGACCTGGAGCTTACAACGCTGACAAACTCTTTTAGAGTTTACAGTTTTTGAGAAATGCCACCCTTTTAGGCTTAAGCTCCCACTATATTTTCTTTCCCCTAAACATATGCCATTTCTCTCTGCCACTGGCAAGTTCTTTCACTTCACTTGCAAATGTATTTTGCCCATGATAATCCTGGTAATGTGACTGGGGCAATGCCAATACCGTTCCAAAAGGAAGGATTGTCACAGACGCTGCGTTGTTTCCTAGAGCTTGTCCCACTCCATCTGAGTCTTGGGAGGAAGGCTGAATCTGGTCCCATACCTGTTTAAACAGGTATGGGACCAGATTAACTTGATGCAATATCAATTGTGAAACTGACAGCCAACAATGAACAAGGGAGGACTAAATGCTGCCAATAGAAACCATACTAGCCTATCAGAGTACTAATACAGATGTGCCCTAGATCCCGAAAACAGAGGCTGGCAGTGATCCAGAGAATTGCCCCTTTTCTTTCTTCTTTCTTGGGAAGACCACTGCCAGTTAATGCCAAATAATTTGGGACTTCAGAATTTCAACAAGCGATTAGCATTGAGCTTAGATATCACAAACACTGTAGCATGTGAATATTAATATTGGTATCATGAAGCTTACAGTGTATTCTTTAATCACAAATTCTAGAAAGCTACAGCCTGGCATAGTGAATTAACAATGCTGTGGTATGCAATATAAGAAGAGGAATGCATAGGAATTCATTGTGTCAGAAGCACTGAAGGGTGGTTAGAGTACAAGTTCTGTATACATTATAAATGACAATGGAATCCTCCCTCCCCATCAAAACAAACTAAGACTTGGTGTTTATTAGAATTACCATTGCCTTAAAAAAGAGTCTAGGACAACTTGCTGTGGCCAACTCGTTGTGGCAAAATCACCTCTAGACAACTCACCACGGCCAACTTGCCATGGGACAGCTTGCTGTAGGACAAGAGTTACACTAATATCGAAGTAAGGGTGGAATAAAATCATTGAAGAAAGGATGCAAAAGGAGGGATAAAATGAAGTGTGAATGACAAAAAATAAAATATTTTTTAAATTACTTAAAATAATTAAATTGAATTGTTCCATTGTGAGTTGTCCCATGGCTAGTTGGCCACGGCTAAATGGCCATGGTGTGTAGGCAGTAGTGAGTTGCCCGTGGCGAGTTGTCTCATTCCGTTTGAAAGAAAGGGCTCTTGTGCACGAAAACTTAGGGTTTGGATAGTTTTCCACAGGACTTCTTAATTTTCCAATTGCAACAACAACAACAAATGCAGTCGAGCTAGTTAATATGGGGAACCAGTCCAGTAGTAGCTGGAGGATATCTACAAAAAAAGGAGCACATTTTTAACTGTCAGCCTGATTTATCAAGCAGCATGTGGGTTTTTTCAATTTATTATAACCTGACTTTAAATCTGGCCCTCAGGTGAGTAAATTGAGAAAGAAGCAATGGGGGGAGGAGGGACAGTGAATTTCAATCCCAGAAACCTCCCTCCACATTTCAAGAAGCCTTTTGCAGGTATAACTCCTTGGTAGGATCCTTTGACAAGTCCCATGCTTGTTCCTGTGAAACACAGGATTAGCATCTTGAAGAATGTATCTTTGCTCCAGTCCTGACAGGCTGCCAGAAGCAATCACTCCTGTTGCACTCTAATTATCAAGTGGTGTCATGCCAACAAGCGTGCTTGCCAGGAGAGCTTGCTGCGAGGCAGGCAACAGCACAATTTCTTGTGTCTGTATGCCTTGAATGGGATTTTGTTTGGGGGGGCAGGTTCACTAGGATCATGGACCAAAATGAGGTGGGAGGATGACTATAAATCCATTTGTTCATGCTGACAAAACAAAAACCCAACACTTGTGTCATCCAGTATTTATTCTCAGCTGCCAGTTATGTGCAAATGGTTAATAATATTCCTATCGCTGTGCAATCGCACGAAACATTAGCTTGAATTTTAGTATTTTCTCGTTCCGGGTAGGCACTGTAGTTTAATTAAAGACTCCTCCTTTTTCTGATTTAGTTCCCACAGCAAAGTATAGAACTGTTTATAGAGGGATGGAGAAAGATTGAGGAGTTGCTGGTTCAGGTCTTCAGTCAGCCATGAAATTCAACAGGTGACCTTGGAAGAGTCATTATATATCAATTTAATTGGCTTCCCTGGATTAAAAATAATGGACGGAATCATGTATGCCAACTTGAGCTGCCCTTGGAAAAAAGGAAGGGTTGCATTGACTTATGTATTAGCATCCGTTGTTTATCCAGATAACATGTTATAGGCACTAAGCAAGCTATATACAGGTAGTCCTTGACTTAGGATCACGAAATTGGGACTGGAACCCATTGCTAAATGAGGTGGTTGTTGAGTCACGTCCAATTTTATGACCTCTTTTGATCGGCTCAAGGTTGACTCAGCCTTCCATCCTTCCGAGGTGGGTAAAATGAGGACCCAGATTGTTGGGGGCAATATGCTGAATCTGTAAACCACTTAGAGAGGGCGGTAAAGCACTATGAAGGGGTATATAAGTCTAAGTGCTATTGCTATTTTGCAATGATTGTTAAATGAATCATCGTGGCTATTAAGCGAATCACATGGTTGTTTAAGCAAATCCGGTTTCTTCCATTGACTTTGCTTGTTGGAAGCCGAGAAGGTCACAGTTGGCAATTATATAAGGATGCTGCAACTATCATAAATATATGCCTATTACCAAGGGCTCAAATTCTGATCGCGTGATCACAGAGATGCTGACAGTTGTAAGTATGAAGACCAGTTTTTCAGTGCCGTCATAACTTTGAACAGTCACTAAACAAATGGCTGTAAGTCAAGGACTACCTCTATTTAGTTTTTCATTAAACTGTAAGCTCAGACACACTCTTTGGTTTCTTGGCATTTATGGAAACCACTTTAGCTCTTTTGGCTTACTAGGTAGGGCTTATGATTTGTTTCAAGTACTTCTTTGGAGTTGGGTCTCAGCAACTTGCATAATGTGAGCATGATCTATATTGCTATTATGTCTTATTCTATGTGAACTGTACCAAGTGGTTTCCTTTACGGTGCATAATCGATCCCTCACCATTATGTACATAAAAGGATCAAGGTAGAATAACCAAGACCGCTTCCTTGGGGACTGTCCATGCTAATTACCCACAGTATGGTTTCTAGTGGTTTGGGGAAGTTCTGCCCCTTTTGATAGCTGTAGATGATGTTCGTTCTTGCCAGTTGTTCATATCTTTCTTCCCCTTGCTTTTTGCCTGCTAAATGTGTTTTTTTTTAATGTTTAGCAAATAAATGTGCTGATGTTTAGCAAATAAACTTCAAGCTATGTGTTTACTAGCTGTGCAGAGTGACATATGTGCTTGCTCTGAATGTGATATAAGGATTGACTGGGAATGTGCTTGGTCCAGACTAAACTGGAAATTACCTACAGTAATTTTCCAACATTTTCAAGGCCCCAGTAAAGTAAGTTGGTAATTTTGTATGTAACATAACCAGCTAAGAATTTAAAATTGCCCGAGGCACATAAAATTCAGTGTAAAAAGCTGTTAACTCAGGAGTACCTCATGTTTTATTGTCATGTGAAGATTGTGCTATGCATTCTCAGATAATCTCTCACACATATTAAGAAACAATGGTGTGTAGCAGCTTTCTTGTGCATATATTTATTATTTATTAAATACATTTATATAATTTCCCAACTCACACATGGTGACTCTTAGCATCTTATACCATTATAATTCCACAATATAAAATTACCTCTAACCACACACTCTCACCAGTGGTGGGTTTCAAATTTTTTTACTATCGGTTCTGTGGGTGTGGCTTAGTGGGCGTGGCATGGCATGGCAGGTGTGGCTTGGGCATGTCAGGGGAAGGATACTGTAAAATCTCCATTCCCACCCCAGTGCAGGGGAAGGATACTGCAAAATCCCCATTTCCTCCCAATCAGCTGGGACTTGGGAGGCAGAAAATAGATGGGGGTGGAGCCAGTCAGAATTTTTACTACCGGTTCTCTGAACTACTCAAAATTTCCGCTACCTGGTTCTCCAGAACTGGTCAGAACCTGCTGAAACCCACCTCTGACTCTCACCCTTGCAGCAAGAACAAACACAATCATATTATTTGATTGGTTCCATGTCTATCGGGGTCCCTAGCAGTGGTGGGTTCCTCCCGGTTCGGCCCGGTTCTCCCAAACCAGTAGCGGTGATGATATGACATCACTGAACCAGTTCTGCCCCCCGTGCCCCCCACCCCCCCACGTTATTCTTACCTTTTATTTGCCCCCATCCCCCAATCTATTGCTGCCTCCTGAGTCCCAGCTGATGGCTAGAGGGAAAAAAACTGTTTAAACTCTTGCTGAGGGGCTTCAAAGGGCCGCCTTACAGCTGATCAGTGTTAAAAGAAAACAAATGAGTAGACGAGTGCCTGCAAAAATATGAGTAGACCAGTGCCTGCAAAAAATAAATGGGTAGATCGGTACAGCTCTGCAAGCAGTTAAAAGCCTGGTAGATCAGTACCTCTGCTAAATCCTAAATAATTGTCACATGACCATAAAACCACACCCACAAAATAAGCCACACCCACAGAACCGGTAGTAAAAAACGTTAGAACCCACCCCTGGTCCCTAGGCCTACTCACAGAAACATGTCTTCAGGATCTTCAGATGTACCGGGTGTAACTTATATCTGGGAGAATGATACTGCAGAGGGTGGGAACCACTGTACAGAAGGCCCTTCTTCTGGTTCCCTCTAGATGTACTTCCCTGACTGATGCAATTCATAATGTACTTTCCCGCTCTGGTCCAGCCACACATACATGTTGATATTGCAGTAGACTGAGAGGTTAGAGAATTGTTCTCCACCAGAATTGATTTCATCTTATCTTCACTCATTAAGAAATGAGTGAATGGAGAATTACTCCTGGATGGCATACCTGTAACTCTCACAATTTTAAATGCTGTGAAACATGTTACTTGGCCCCAAGCGCCAATTCTGCAATCCCCAGCCAAATATATATTACACATTAAATCTGTGACTCAAAACACTCATGAAGATTGTCTAAGATTATACAGGCAGAGATTGTACATTTTCCAGAATAAATTTGATTTCTAGACATGCATATGTAATAAAGTGTTCAAAAGATATTTGTAGAGGAGATTATTTAACCTTCTGGCTTTTCAGAATAAACAAAAATATCTCTTCTGTGTCCTTTGGAGACATCCTTGATGCATGAAAGTGCATGTATTGTAAGCCTATCCATCCATCCATATTTTTTCAGGCAGACCCTTTGCCCTCAGATATCTTCCATGCCTTCCTTGCTGAGTTCACACTGTTATTTACAGTCCAGTATGTTGATCTCTCCCCATTGTTGGTATCAGTTTTAATTCACTACGTTAAAGTACTCACCTCCCTGTAAATCATGCCCCTTCACACCAGGGGAAGGAAGAGTGGTAAGCGGAGCTATATCTGGTTTGTGAGTGAGGTCATGGCAGGTTGTGGCATGGAAAATACACATAACAGCTGCCTAAG
This sequence comes from Pantherophis guttatus, assembly GCF_059756535.1. NCBI lineage: Eukaryota > Metazoa > Chordata > Lepidosauria > Squamata > Colubridae > Pantherophis > Pantherophis guttatus. The sequence goes on from NC_142063.1 coordinate 120,606,186, forward strand.
ACACACAAGTATCTCGCTGCTCTGGCTTGCTCATACACATTGGGATATAAATATTGGCTTTAGGTAGGATTTCAAATGTTTTTGAGTATCACTGTGGAACAGACATGCTTCATTCAAGTCGCCTAGGTTTAAATGTCCTTGTCTGTTAAATGGAAACCATGATTATACTCTACGGTAAATGCCAGGATAATTCCCATATGCCTATTGCTTTTCACGTTTAGCAATTGTTGTTAAGCATGTATATTTTTTAAATGAGGATTAATCAAAATTCAAAAAAAGCCTCAGCCAAGTGCAATTGTAGTCATGAGCTAGGAGGATAGATAGGGAAGGAAGAGCCATGAAATACATCGGTTCAGATTCTGTAGAGATTTGCAGTCATCCAGGTCATGGTTGTCCCAAAGATGCTTTTTCAGGAGACAACTGGAGACTTCCTTGTTTTTTCTTTTGAAGATGTTTCGCTTCTCATCCAAGAAGCTTCTTCAGCTCTGACAGGATAGTGGGGAAGATTCCTTAATTTGCAATTGAGCCAAACAGTGAGGCTCTGCAGAATTTATCCCAGGATCTCTATAGGAACCTTTTGACCAGCCTCACCCTTCTAGCTTTTATTAGAGCAAATTGCTGACTTGGAGCATTCCATGTGTTGCAGTGGTGACCCCTTTCTGCTTCGTATGTGTATACATTGCTTACTGTAACAAGAGAACCCCTTAGTTTGTATTAGACAATAAATATAGTAATGTTGCAATAATTGATCAAAGTTCTCAACCTTGGCAAAGGGTTCCATCTGCTTGCTCTGGTTTTGAAACATTCGGCTTACTATTCTCACCACAGAACCTCCCTCTTGGTCCATTTCATTGATCTGGATTCAAGGTGATCCAGCACAAATAAAATAAGTTTTTCGTGAAAAAGCAAATGTTCTTATGCAGATCATCTAGACTGCAATGAAGAGGATACATCAAGAGAGTCAGCAAGGACAGCAGCTCTGCTGGTCTTGTATTAGTGGCATAGGAAGTAAACTACTGCCCGGAGTGGGGTGGGGTGGGGTGGGGTGGGGGACATACAACAAAAGAACCTAAAATGTAAATCATGATTTTTGGAAGTTTTAGAAGATTACAAGGATCACACAACCTACAAAAGAGTATCACAAGAAAATAAGGTCCCAGCCTTTGCTGTTCTTTACCTTTTTGTAATCTTGGTTTTGTATACTGTAATTTATTATGAATCAATCAGTCTTAGTGGCTGAGATACAGGTAGAAATATATAAATTCATATATGGATTGCTGTCTGCCTCCTCGCTGTTTACAATTTTTCTATGTTTACCAGCTACTTCTTACTTTTACTGGTTTCATTATTAAATACATATTTCTGTCAAACTTGGTGCTCTGGAATCTCAGGAATATAAGCACCATAACTGTCTCATTAAGAAGCATACATTTTTATCTGTATATACCCTGTTTCCCCCAAAATAAGACATCCCCTGATAATAAGCCCAATCGGGCTTTTGAGTGCATGGCAATAAGGGCAAGCGCTTATTTCAGGGTTCAAAAAAAATATAAGACAGGGTCTTATTTTCGGGGAAACACGGTAACATATTTTCTGTGTGAATTCAAGAAGGCATCTTGAATTTTGCTCCTCATTTTAACTTCCCTACCTGATAATAACTAGTGCAAAATCACTAAGTGATTTCCATGGTTGAGTGGAATTTAAACCCACACTTCCCAATCTCAGGAAATAAAATGTTTAAAAGAAACAGTTAAAAAAAAAGTTAAAAACAATTTCAGACAATATAGGAAAGCTTAGACAAGTAATAAAACTCCGAATCACACTGTTGAAATAGAGAAGCTTGTAATATTAGTCTAAATAATAAATTTAGTTGGTGTGGAGAGCCTCTTTGGGGAGCCAATTTCACCACAAGAAAGAAAATTGTAGCTACTGTCATCAAAGAGTGTGAGGAGATGTTCTTTAATGTTAAACTGGATCAAGGCCCATTGAAGCTATAAATGTTTTCAGCACTACTTTGAATTGTGCTTGAAAACAAATTGGAATTATTACAGTTCTCTTAACATAAGTGCTCTCTTTTTGCGTTGCTTAGAATGAAGGAATTGCAGTGAAAGCAACAAGCCGTTCTAGGGAATCAGAGATTCAGCTTCTGTCTGTCTGTCTTCTGGCATCAATAATTTAGCAAAATTACCAAATTGGCCCAGAATTCAGACTGACACGAACAAAAACAATATATGATTTAACCCATTTCCATTATTTAGTTCCATACAAATGCACTTCAAAGGAGTTTACCAACATTTTTTTTTTTTAAAAAAAAATGGGTTTAAATTATTTAAAACACACATACAGCAGAGCTCCTCTGATGACATGGAAGGGCTAAAGAACTAATTCGGTCTGTTATAGTGAGGGTAAGCCTGTCCCATATTAAATGTCAAAAAGCAGAGTAGCTAATTTTAAATTATGCGAGATAGAATTTTAAATTAGAATTATGCTCAAGACCATCCCCTTGACCATCTGAATCAACTCAGAAATATAGCTCTAATAGAAATACAAAGGAAGTTAACTGTATATAGATAATACATTTATTGATTGTCTAGTAAGTCCTAAACAGGAACCTCTGTCATTTAAAAGCTATAGTATTCTGAATTTAATTCAGGACATCACAGATTTAAAACTTCAGTCTGATCTCTTCTACCATCGAGGGAGAAAATAAATCTGGCCTCGGTCATTTAGGTCTAGTTGAAATAGATCTTCCTTGGCGTTTATTTAAGGGACTTTATCTGTAAGACACCATATTTATCCTGTTTGTTCAGGGTTTTATGGCTCTCTCATAAATAGCCTGCAGGACAGACAAGAGTGGGAGCTCCTGTAAGTATCCTATTGATGCTAGGATACTGAAGAAATGGACATGATTAAGGGACATTCATGTAAGATTGAATATCAACGGACCATTCCTAGTAGCAACTTCAGTCACTGTGTATTTGTGGCCATCCTGTGTTGCTAGGCTGGGTTGTTTATCCTGGGAAATGTATGAAAACTCATATGCATCATATTTAAGGGACAATGGGGTTGGGGTGGGGGCAAAGAATCATACTCATGGCTCATTTGTATATGCCATCTTGCTTAAATGCTTTTAAGTAGTGCATTACAGCGGGCTCTCTTCATATTTAGCCATTGATTTATGCCAAATACTAGTTGGATAATTATATACAGCACCACTATAGAGAGTTGATTACATCTCTAGGAGCGAATGGCCACACAATGTTTATTTTTAAAACTTCCAATGCAAGTTTAACAAAAAGGGTGAAATGATTTTTCTCTATAGATCAGTTTTGATAGGAAAGCAACCTATGATGTAGATCTGCTGAAAAGGTTCAATTTGTTTTTCTGTGTTTTTTCCTGTGATTTACTATCACACCAGTGGTATTATAATTCTCTAAATGTTAAGTGAAAGAGTTTGGAATTGCTGAAATTGTTGTTGTTTTAATTCACCGTAGGCCATTTACCTGCAGTTCTCCATTATCTAATTCTAATTCCTGTTGACAGATGCACTTTGCAAACACCTCGAAGTGTCTTCAGTAGTGTTCATTCACTACAGCTCTACCCAATTTGGTCTGAAGGAAGCTTGTTCATTCCAGACATGATTCATTAATTCTCATCTTCTTTCCTCTTTTAAATCTTTACACTCATTTTATTTCTCAGATATTCCCAACTGTTCCAGAAAAGATGTAGGGAGATGGGCATGACTTTAATATATCATATTTAGTATCGTGTAGGCATGTCGTGCTCTGAATTCCATTCCATAATTTAGACTTTCTCAATCTGGAGCCCTTTTGGACTTTAGTTCCTATAATTCCCACATCTTCATGTGTAACCTCATATATCTTCCTTGGTCACACACACACACATAAAATTCACCTGCAAGATATTCTAAACAGCTATACTTGCTTTTTATAATCTACAATCTGTCTTTTATGATATCCTCATAAAGTGACAATATATTGGCTCAATATTATTATGTCTCAACTCTAGTGAACCCACTAGTTCAGAGGTAAATGTACTGTAAGGATAGTTTGTGAGCCTTCATAAAAAAAACCGAATGGGTGTGCTTTCTTTGTCTAACTCCTATTGGCTGTATGATTGCTTTTGTGAATAATGAAATGGGTTTTAATTTAACATTTACCATTAAGAGCACATGTAGATAGTCTGATACTTTTCTAAATTATTGAACAAATCTGCATATGGACTGGCAAATGTCGAATCACTGGTGTGAATAGGACAGCATTCACTGAAGCAGAAGATTAGAACATTCCTTGATAGAATTTAGAGAGTAGAAAATTACACAATGTAATTTGTAAATGCAAACTCTTTAATGAAATTTTGTACACACCTGAACAGTAATTTGCAAGGAATGGTTAAGTTCCACCAATGAGAAAATTGCTAATCAATGGAATATTTACTTCTTGGGGATAATAAAGCCTCTCTTTGAATGAGGTGGGCAGTTTAAAAATATGAAATATAAATCTAGATAACTAATAGGCTTGGGACAATTTTTATCCTTCAACACAAAGAACTGAATGTAGATTGAAGTTTAATAAACTATCTCTCTTGTGCAACCGTTACTTCTTTGCACAGTACCTGCATTCTTTATTGTTACTATAAGTAATTGTTCGTGCCTGTAATAGGGAGTAGGAGGTTTTAGTTCACTTAAGAATTTTATGACAGACTATCTGGTGTTCCTAGAATAGTCCTTGATTGCTATCATGTATAGACGAAGTGGGAGGAACTCTGTCCATCTTCCGGCGTCTGCCAGAAAGAGAAGAGGAGACAAAACAGAAATCTGTCTCACACGGGGACACAAGAGCCAATAATCTCATGAGTGAAAAGACCACAAGAGTCAATACACTTTCAGACCACAAAAAAGCAGAAGGCGCAGGACAGAGAGTGGTTGGCTGCTGATCTTTCTGAGTACTGTAGTGGCTTTGGACTGCCTCGCCTGCTAAAGCTATCAACAATCCATATGAAACTCCCATTAGCAAGGGCTTTGTTTCCATCATTACATTTGACTCCTTTACTCTTTCTGCCTCTTTCCCCCCCTTGTTCTTGCCTATAGGGAAACGGGAGCTGTCTCCTTGCCATTCAGCAGATGACTAAAGGGAGAGGAATCTACCTTCTTGGTTTACATCTCCTTTTGTTGGCATGGATACCCTCCTCTGTGGTTTAAGATGTCAAGGTGCAGGATGAGAGGCTGGCAGGGAAGCTTCTAGATTGCTGCAATGCAGAAGCCTAGAAAAAGCACACAGCCCAATCCCGAAATGTAATGCATTACGAGGGGGGAAAAAAACTGCAAATATGATGCATATGAAAATAGCATCCCAGTCTGGAATTATACTAAGGCCTCCTAGGATGAGGCAAGCTATATCTATGAAGTGCTCATCTTCTCAGACATATAATGCTGTAGAAATAGTTGAGGTTTCTCAATAATTCCTCTCTTGGAACTTTTAAGAATTTTCCCCATTCCATCTATTCTGAACATTGTGCATTAGTTGTGCTGGATTTCAGAAGTTGCAATGAGAGGAAGACTTCTCAAAAAAAAAGTCATCATTATTGAGGCATTGTAGCACTGGCTTTACAGCTTCAGTGACTGCTTCCTTCGTTACAGAAGTTAGTGTGGGCATGCCTTTTCTAAACTGGTGCGCTAGCTCAGGGCTGGGCAACAATGGCCCCTTTACAACCTCTGGACTTCAACTCCCAGAATTCTTGGTGGCTCAGGAATTCTGGGAGTTGAAGTCCATAGTTAATTAAGGGACCATAGTTGCCCATCCCTGCTCTAGCTAGAATTTTGGCATTATAGTTTCAAGATATCTGAAGGGCACCGTACTGGGCAAGAGCCTGGTGGCGCAGCAGACTAATAGCCTGTTATTATCATTCAGCTGCCTGCAATTACTGCTAGTTCGAATCTCCCCAGGCTCAAGGTTGACTCAGCCTTCCATCCTTTCTAAGGTAGGTAAATTGAGGATCCAGTTTGTGGGGGCAATAAGCTGACTTTGTATAAATATACAAAAGTATGAAGGCTATTGCTTAACACATTGTAAGCCGCCCTGAGTCTCCGGAGAAGGGCGGCATATAAATCAAATTAAAAAAAAAAAAAGACTGGCACAACAGCTACTCATGTTTTGCTTGCCACTAATATGTATTTGAATTGGCAATACAGTGGGATGCAAAATGAATGCAAAATCTAGAAATGAGCTGGTTCACAACTTGGTGAGAAAGGCTTTAGGCAAACCAACTTGAACGTTCCTTCCCTCTCAAGAGATTTCTGATCTTTTTGGATGATCTGTGAAAAATGAATAGTTAAATAAATTGTTGAAGTGGAATTGAGCAGAGTGGTGCATGCTGTGGATTGCCCCCATCTTTCTGGGTAATTTTTGGCACTTCTGAATTTTAGGTCCCAAAGAAAAGGGAGATGGTTTCTTTTCCTTGTTATACTGCAGAAATGTCGCCTTTCACTTCAAGAATTCCTTCAAATGCAAACTAAATATTGAGTTTGCTGGATTTTTTTTTTTTTTGAACCCAAATCCTAAAGGTTTCCTTGTTTTACTTCTGGCTGTTAACAGAAGCATCAAATTGCTCTGCCAGTCCAAAGTTCAAGTTTTTGAAAAGCAGGTTGTAAACTCCACAGAAGTACTGCTGTCTCCCGTAGGCTCTTCATAAAGAATTATAAACTCTGGACTCGTAAGTTGCATATGCGAGCTAAAGCATTCATATTGTTAAAGAAAGCGGCATACCCATTTTTAGCACTGATGGGAATGCACTTGACAATGCTTGATAAGGAGGAGGCAAATATCACACCAAATACCAGTGCCAGGAAATTAGGAGAATGTTGTGTTTTACTTTGGGCTTTTTTCCCTCTCTGGATGAACTAAATCCATCAGATTAGCTAGAGGAGTCGGCAGTCCTTAATGTCATAGTTTTACTGTTATTCGTTTTTAAGAAATAAATCCCTTGTTAAGTCTTTTTTGTTTAGCAGCTGGGAAATGCTGCTGTGGTTGTGGGAGGTCCCTCTGGAAGAAAGAGAAATGTTTTGGCGAGTATGGAATGGAAAGGAATGATTTGGCCGAGCCTCTGATCTCCTCCCCTTAGGTTAGAGCTCTCTTTTTACCCTCCCTCCTTCCCTCTTGCTCTACTCTCTTTCCACTCCCTTCTGTCATTCTGCCTTTTTTCTCCGCCTCTTTTCCACCACTGCCAACCCCCCCCCCCCGAATTCTCTCAGTGACTAGAGGACTGTATTTGAGTGGCTGGGAGCTGAAGAAACTCCTTCTGCACTTCAGTCACTCAGCCTTTTCTGTGATGTCATCCTGAAATCACATAACTACGGGATGATAAGTGAACCCCTCGGGATCTGACTGGCTGAAATTACAGACAGGGTTTTATCCCACTCGCTTCCTACAAGCCAAGGGAAAAATAAGCCTCATTCCCATGCCTGAGACAGATGGAATGACAGTGTGCTCCGGCGAGCTCTTTTAGGAGCACCCTTGCACTTCAACTCTGAAGAATAAACAAACAAGCCCACTTTCTCTCCAGCTGCAGAGACTTCCCTCCCTAAGTGGTAAGTTTGCTTTGCCTGTGATGGGGTTTAGCTCTGCTCTCGGGGTGATCCATGCTCAAAAAAATGGCAACTTGGACCAAGTTAGGCTTTTCCTGCTCCTGGGAAAGTGTTCCTCCTGGTCTTGTGGCTGAGGTAAGGATGGGCTTCTTGATGCTGCCCACTTCCCAAAGCAGAAGGCAGCACAACTTTTAGGCGGGCAATGAAAGGTCTCTAATACAGACTACGCAGAACTGTCTCCAAGAATCTGCTACATTACTGAATCCTTCATCCCAACTGCCAGCAGAGTATCTGAGGCAGGGAGGATGAGTACCCAGAGATGCTATTTTTCTTGCTATCTAAGAGAAGCTTTTTTGTGTGAAAAACATAGGGTTTTTTTTTAATATAAATTTGCACGCACAAACTCTCAAGATGAAACTTGTAGAAGTTAACCTTCACAAACTCAATCAACTTATTTTTATTATCCTCGTGTCAGTGACTTGTCACTGAATTTCTGAGGGGAGCACAAGGGAGAAGGGATACAAATCTTTACCTAGATTGACAGATTAGGAGGAATAACTCCTGCCGATGGCTACTATAGCCAATGGTGTGTAATTGATTGATCAGTCGATTCAGTTGCTCTTTACTAAGCAAAACATGGAAGCTAAACTTAAAACGACTCGTTTTATTTTCGTTTAGGGAAATAAAAATTTACCTACCCAAGGCTTTGCTCCAGAGCTGCTGTTTGCCATGTAACTGATTCCTTTTTATTAATAATTTTTTTCTGCAGAGTAAACTGACTGACTGACGCCATCTAGGCTTGCAGAATTATAATTGGATTTGACTCCCATCATTTCCAGAAAGCTGGAAGTGGTCCCAGCTAGCAGAACCTTTTCAATATAGATTCTTTTAATAACTTTACACGGACCTCCGTTTAGGAAGATTGGTGGTGGTGGTGGTGGTGGTAGATATATAGAAAAAAAAGAGGAAAAAAAAAGGGGAAACAACAGCAAATAATCCAGCCATATTTCTACATGACATGGCTCGGGTGTATTATCCATTTGGGTGAAAGGTGAGACATTCAACAGCAAAATACGGAGTCTATCCTCACCTGACTAGGCTGTTAATTTCCATCAGCAGAGCTAGAAGGGGTGGATAGGAGACAGAATGATTTTTTTTTTTGTGCTCTTGGCATTGAAATCCTTGCTGTCTGAATCGATACAGATAACTTAGCCGCTTCCCTCTTTCATGCCCTTGCAGTATCCACTATCTTTGACAACTCTGGCAGCTGCGTCAATAAACAAACGGGTGTTCTTCCTCCTCTTTTCCCTGCCTGTCACTTGACTGGATGGGTCTGCTGGCCTTCCGTGTTGGAACAGAGGAGATCAACAAGGGAGGCACCTGTTGCTACTAGACTGGGCACCAGAGCAGGTTTTTTATTTATTTATTTTACAAACGGCTGAGGGAAAACCTGTCTCACCTAAGCTGGGTTTTTTTTCCCCATTAAATGTGAAAAGGAAAGAGAGAAATAACATTTAATTCAAGTCACAACAAATGTGTTCACAGGTTGGGATGGTTTGTAAATGTTTAGATCCTGTTTGTGTCACCTGTGTGTGTGTGTGTGTGTGTGTGTGTGTGTGTGTGTGTGTGTATTCTTCAGCCGGGTATTTTCCTACATAAACCAAGTTTCTTAAATTGCAGCCATAGCTCAGTGAAATCACATCGACTATCCTAGGATCTATACTAGTCTCCCTTTATTTCTTTATCAGCGAAATATAAATTTGATATAAAATGGTTTGTTGTGAATGCAACTGTTTGAAGGCTCCTGGATTGGAGCTGAAAGGCGAAAGGGAAGCAGTATGCTCCCTCCCATATTGGGGTAGACCAGGTGCTTTGATAGAAAAACACTATATATATATATATATATATATATATATATATATATATATATATATATATATATATATATATATATATATATATATATATGTGTGTGTGTGTGTGTGTGTGTGTGTGTGTGTGTGTGTGTGTGTGTGTGTGTGTATGTATATGTATTTGTATATGTATATGTATTTGTATATGTATCCTTTGCTGTGATAAAAAATTACAATATATTTATATATTTATTTCTTGCCAGCATTTATATATTCTTTTTCCAAGCAGTGTTATTGTGTTGATGTCCTCTGGAAGAACTCCCAGTACCTAATTCCTCATGAAATTAGTTCCATTCACATTTTGTTGCAAATTAAGTAACAAAGTGCAATTATCTCACCATAGTCAAGAGTTTTCAGTGTTTAAGCTTTGGAGATAAGCCTGCTTTATCATCATATCGCATAATGTGTATAGGCTTGGTGGGAGTGAGATTCCCTTGTTTCTCAATTCTGGGTAACATAGAGCAGACAGTGCAGAAGGACAGAATGCCACATCTACTATGTGGCATACTACTCCCTATAGAAGACAAAGGGGCCTCCATTCTGCCTTAATGCTTGTGGGCGCTTGCACTGTTAACAACCTCACCCCTCTGACTCTCTGGATGTTTGTGTGAATACCATCATGGCTTCTATCTGGTGGATAAGAAAGGGAAGGAAAGGCTATTTTGTTTTCAGTGAGAAAATGGGGGAATCTATACCTCTGTCAACACTCAGTTTAATTTCTTTGGTACATTTTCCTTCATAAGAAGGAAACAAGGAACTTTCAAAGGAAATAGCAAAGTAAGCCAAGCTCTGGATACTCCTGAAAAGTAGTGTGGGGATAGGTGGGGTGGGAAGCTAAGCATCATGGCACCTTGATTTCATGTTGGAATTGGGCAATCTCAGGAGACAATAAGAAATTTGTACAAGTGAAAAAGCCATCGGCAACCCAGTGTTTCTGCTAAATCTGAGATAAAGGTTTATTGGCTCAGTTACCCAAGTGGGGAACAAGGAGGGGGGCTGCCACTCTCAGATGCCCATCCCTAAAATGGAACAGAAAGTTATCACCTCTCTGGGGACTTGCTGTTTTCTTGGGAATATATTGAACAATGCCGGCAGTAATGGGAGCAGAACAGTATATTATTCTATACCATAACCCTAACTCCTCTGGGATATGCTGAATGATTCCCTGGACCCAACCTGCTATTTATAGGGGCAGCTTTGGTAGAAATACTGCAAGGACAAAACAAGGTCAGTTAGGTATCCAGAACAGCTTACCCACCATTCCTTTAGTGAGAATCCTAAATTGGTGGGTGATCCTCTTGAAGAGATATTTGGGGACAAGATTAGTCTCTCTCCCCTTTGCCCCTCTCAGTTTCCCATGGACCCTTGAAATAGAACGATATGCAGGATGCCTTCTGGTATGTCTTCTGGCTGCATTTTCAAATTAAAAATAATTGTTTGGCAGCAAGATGGCTTTGGGAGAGTTCTACTGGCACCAGAGAGCAGCTTTTGGACCTGTTAACTAAATACAGATGTGTTTTGTTGTATGCTCAAGAATTCACTTCTTAAGCTGAAATCTGTACCATCAGCCCATTCTGGCCGCCGTCAGTTCTGGTTATGCAACCTCACTAAGGATACTGAATGGCTCCGGAAGACTGATAGTGGAAATTTGTAGGACCATGGAAGGGATGATACGACTCCCAAGAGGAGAAGCAGACTACAGTGTAGGTTTTTCTTCAATCATTCTTGTGGCTTCCCCACAAAATTCATCAGTTGTTCGGGGCTCGTATGTGCAGCTGCTCAGCCCTTGGGAAGAATGTGAGAGGTTCATTCCATCTTTGTAAAGCAAGGATTGCAGTTGGGCAACCTGGACTCCATATAGCTGGCCTTCTGGGAAATGTCAGTTCCGAAAAATTATGTTGAAAGTTCTTTAACTGAGCTTAGAAAAGATTTGGTAGGTTTAAGTGTTGATCAGTAGAAAACCCTGGAAAGTATTTTATGACTGCCACTTTGTAAAGGATGTGTGCATTGCTCCCCTCACCTAATAGTTAGTGTAAACAAATTCTAGATGAGTGATTGTGCGTGCAGCTGGCCATGAAATGAACAAGTGCTTTGCATTTTAGATGCTGAGCACTACTATGTATTTCTTGAACATTTTGTCTCTGTATTAATCTGTTCTTGGTCCTCTTGTGATGGTTTTTAGTGTATGTACAGAAGTGAGCATATCCCCTCACATTTTGTAAATATTTAAGTATATCTTTTCATGTGGCTTTTCATGTGACTACACTGAAGAAATGACACTTGGCTAGAATGTAAAGTAGTGAGTATACAACTTGTATGTGCTGTTCTCTCAAAATAACACAACACACAGCCATTAATGTCTAAACTGCTCAGGGTGGATAAAAATCAATGACTTTTTTAAAAAAAATCAAAAAAATTAGATTTTTTTGATTTAAATCGGATTTTTTTGATTTAAATCGGATTTTTTTGATTTTTATTGAATTTATTTTAATAAAAAACTTTTAAAAATCTATCGTAAGATAGTTTTCTATTTAAGATACATAAATAATTTAGTTTATTCAGCATGAAATGGAGCTTAGTTATGTAGCATGAGGCTGTATATTCTGCAACACTGGGACTATTGGTGAGTCAACAGTGGGTCAGAGGAGTAGCAGAGATGACAGTTGCTCTTTAAAAATTATGATTTAAATCGAGTTGATTTAAATCAAGCCTTTTTACTAGTGATTTAAATCATGATTTAAATTGTGATTTAAATCAACTTGATTTAAATCAAATCCACCCTGAAACTGCTGGCAACAAAAGGGAGTACACCCCTAAATGATAATGTCCAAATGGGGCCCAAGTAGCCGTTTTCCCTCCCTGGTAGCATTAGTGTTACAAGGTCTCAGGTGTGAAGGGGGAGCAGGTGTGTTTAATTTGGTGTTATCGCTCTCACTCATACTGGTCACTGGAAGTTCAACATGGCATATTCATTTCTGAGACATACTGTATGTTACTTTAGCTTCCTTTTGGGGCAAGCAAAGAAAGGTAGATGCCGGATTGATGTTTTTGCTTACATAAATTCTATATAGTTACTGCTGTACAATGGTTGTTAATAGTTGCTATTTGGATATGTGTCTATGTGTGCCCGTATGTGTGTATGCATCCTTGAGCTTCATGAGAAAAAAATTGTGGTAGGCTAGAATTGTGAGTCCATTTCGGAAATGCTTGATCTTTGCAGATAAGCGCTTTGTGATCTACACTCTTCCATTAGTTCATCTTTTGTCCCTGAATCAATCTTTGACTTTTTGCCAAAGAGAAGTCATTCCCCCTCTCCCCCCTTGAACAAGTGCATTTCATATTGTATTCAAGCAGTTCCAGGAAGAAGAAGAAAAGAAGAAGAAAGAAAAAGAACATATTTCCTGATTTTCTCTATGAATAAATATAAGGTTTTTTCTCTCTCTCTCTCTCTCTCTCTCTCTCTCACACACACACACACACACACACACACACACACACACACACACACATATATATATATATATCCCTATTCGAACTTGCCCAAAATCCACACAGAAAGCAGTTTTGAAGCATCACGTATGTGAACTATTGCAACTATGAATTTTATCAGGGGGTCTTCCATACAAGAAAGTAAATAGACATTTAATCTTACTTATCTGACAAGATCTCTGGCGGTGTTCTATTTATTCAACGTTAAAACAAAAAAATACTATCCTGTGACCTTTATGACTAAAGTCCTATTTAGGGCACTGGCAGACAACTCACCAGTCTTTGAGTTACTGTGTTGATCACCAAGTTCTATTTTATCACTATAAATGGGATTAACAACTGGTGCCGCCCATATCGTTTCAATAGGGGACAAATTAAGGCATGTGATTGGTGGAGTCCTTCATTTCCCTCCCTACCAAATTTCAGCTATTTTCCTGTGGAAAAACAACCACTAATTACTGCCATTAACAGGTTGGGCTAGTATAGGTAAGTGTGAAGCAGTGTGTTTAACCATCTGTCAAATTTCCTGACTAACACATCACAGATACATATCCTTAAACTAACATTGGTTCCCACGGTGGTGGATTAAATACATACTCACAAACAGAATACTGGAGATAAAAGTGCCCTCCCATTTATGTTCCCCAGCAACCAGTAGAGAGAAGCATGCGGATTCAGCCAACTTTTTCATTATATTCTCCATTGCAGTTGCCAAGATCCATTTTCTGGCCAAGTAAAACCAAACAGACCCGTATAGGGGCCCAAAAATCCTCCTGTATTTTGTAGTTCCTGGCGTACAGCAAAAGTCAGAGGTTCAGCTCATCCTATAGAATGCCATTTTTGGGAAACTGTTTATATTTTTGTAGTTTTACATCCCCCTCTCCCCCCCCCCCACCTCGGGTTTCCTATATCATTGGATCAATGTGAAATGCATCTGCTATAAAAAACATCCTGTGTTCAGATAATGGGTGAGTGGGGGGGAGAAAGGGGGGGGGAAGAGTCCCATGCAATTGTTTTGGCTCTCTTTCATCAGTGCTTCTTCAGCTGCAATGAATTCCTGTAGGAATGGGATATGGGGCAGACCTCAGGGAGACCGACTGGTGCAGAGAACATGTGATATAAGATAAATAAATAACTTTTAATTGTCCTTTTTGGTACTGTGAGCAGACTGGCCCACATTAAAAATGAAATTCTGTTGCCTGCTCTCAAGAGAAAGTGTATATCTATCCAAACACATACATAACACACACACACACACACACACACACACATGAAAGAGGAAACTTGAGAGTTCACAAGGTTGATGCTATATGGAACAAAAAACTGTGACTGAATCTAGATGTTCTGCTTCAGATACCAGGAATACCAAATGTTCAATTGGTAGAGTAGCAAAGTTTATTTTCTTGGTAATTAAAAGTGGACACCAGCCCAGAAATCTTTTTAAGTTTCAACTAGGGCTTCAATTTCTAGATTTCCTCAGCCAGCCATGCTGGCTGAAAAATTCTGGAAGTTAAAAATCCATAAGTCTTAAAGTTGCCGGGTTTGGAGACCCATGAATTGGGAGTTCTGACTTAACTGTTGATTTCCTTGACTTCTTTCTCTGCTTTTTCATGCAGAAGTTGGGCACACCCAAGGACCTCTGGATGGAAGCCTATATGCCAAGGTGAAAAAGAAAGACTCCCTTCACGGCAGCACTGGCACTGTCAACCCCAACCGGCTTGCCCTCTCTGCCGCCCCCAACCACATTGAGCACACGCTGTCGGTCAGCAGTGATTCAGGGAACTCAACTGCTTCCACCAAGACAGACAAGACCGATGAGCAGGCAGCACCTTCGGTTCCCAGCAGCAGTGGAGGAAACAACCCTATTCTGACCCCTGAAGAAAAGCGGGAGCTTGAGAGTTTGCTCAGTGGATTTGGTTTGGAAAACGAAGCCACCATGCACAACCACAGCCCCAGTGAGATAACAGCGGCTGTTTCTGCTTCACCAGGCCGCCATATCATACCAGCTCAGGTTCATGTCAATGGGGAAGCTGCTGGCTTAGTGGCCGAGAGGGAAACTGACATTTTGGATGATGAGTTGCCCAACCAGGATGGACACAGTGTGGGTAGCTTAGGTACCCTCTCCTCTTTCGATGGCACTACCAACACCAGTGACATTGGCTATCATGAGGCTCCCCGGATGGAGAGCCTCAATTCTTTACCCAATGGTTCATCCAATTTCAATGGCTTAGACAAGCTGCATGACTCAGAGATGGTTATCAATGGTGGTTATCCCTACAACAACCAGAATGCCTTGAGGAACATTATAGGACGTCACCCTCATGATGCTTACGCGCACATCAGGCCCTCAGTGTCTGCCCAAGAAAATCTGGCTGATTATCACCAGCATGGCTTCCCCACTCCTGGCTGGTTACAACCCCAGCCACCAGCCTCCAGCCAGCAGTATCCCTATGGCTACGACTCAAATAGCATATATCGCTCCCAGTCCTTCCCCACAGCTACTGTTGAAATCTCCCAGCTTCCTCAAGCACCAGCCCGGAGCACAAGTAGTCGAGAAGCTGTCCAGAGGGGGCTTAACTCTTGGCAGCAACAAGGTGGAGGTAGCAGACCACCATCACGTCAACAGGATGGTGCCCGAGACAGCCATAGTTCCAGTCTTGCTAGTGCAAGCCCCCAATCCAGCCCTTCACAAGCAGCACCCCCTCAAAGCATAAGCATCCCTGAATTCCCTAGAGTTGCCTCCCAGAAGGAAATAGAACAATCCATTGAAGCTCTCAATATGCTCATGCATGACCTGGATCCCTCTGTCTCCATGATGCCTAAATCCCAGAGTGTTCCATTGGCTACCAGAGAAGACAGGCCGCACCCAGTAGCCCTTTCAATGTCTGCCCAACCTGTGATAGGACCTCACGTGGTGCAGCCAAAGGCTACCAATGCTTTTGGCTTGATTCCAGGAAGCCCTTCACAAAACTCCCTGGGCTCCAGTGTGCCCCAGATGGCTGAACCAACGCCTAAAGTTCATCCTATGAAACTATTGCTCAACAGTGTTGGAGAACCGGAGTATCCAGCACAAGATTTCAGAGAGGCCTATTCTCCATATGGCTATCAGAACCAACAGCCAACTGTAATACAAGGAAAGAGCCTTGGGCAGATGGCAGGAAGCCCACCCACATCTCCCAGGCCTCATGCAACAGCATGCAAGGTCCTGGAAGGGCAGCATCCTCTGCTGACATCACCTCCTTCATCCACAACAGCAGTCCAACCCCAGATGCCCTTCAACGAGGCTGAGCATCACGGAGAAGCTTCTCAGGCTTCAGAGGAAGAGCCTTTGCATCTTGAAGGTCTGGTGGCTCACAGAGTAGCAGGTAAGAAAGTCTTGCTGTGGGTTTTCTTTTGACTAAATCTTCTCTGTTTTAAGGGCCTAAATGGGGATTTTGTAAGTCATAGGACGTGTGCTTTTTCAGGAACTTGCTTTTGTTAAGATGGCTTCATTCAAATTAAGAGGGATAAACTCAACTCTTCCCATAAAATGCAGAATGAAAAGACTGCAGTGCAGAAAATATAGAGAATGTTTCATTTTCACTCGCAATGGCTTTTCTCTAAGTTTGGCCAGATTTTCAATAGCTGCTATTGACTATTTATTCAGTTCTAAACAATGGCCTGGGCACGGTGCCTCATACTGTATCTGCATGCCATGCCCAAGGAGGTTGTGTTCTAGGAGGTTAAGGAATGAGAGGTTGGATGGGGCCAATTGGTGGCGCGATAAATGAAATTCAAGCATTGATGTAGCTAGAGAAAGGGCTGCCCTGGCAATTCGTGAAGAAAAATGCATAGCTAAAAAATTCCCTTAATTATTCATAGCAATGCATGAATCAGTTTGGGGGAAGGGTGAAAAGATCTCAAGTATTTCACATAGGTTATTGTCTTGGGCCAGTAATGGCTAGCATTTTTAGCAAGTGTGTCATATGCAAACGCCAAGCATTGGATAGGACCAGCATGGTTTGTACTGTAGTTCAGATAATCTGCCTCTATTGCCTGCTAAGCTGAAGGAACAGACATTACGACTGCTTTATAAAGCCTCAGTAAGGCCACAACTGGAATACAGCATCCAGTTTTGATCACTATATTACAAAAAAGATGTTGAGACTTTGGAAAAAGTGCAGAGAAGGGCAACTAAGATGATTAAAGGCCTGGAGACTAAAACATATGAAGAACGGTGGTAGAATTTGGGTTTGGCTAGACTAGAGAAAGGAAGGACTGGGTGGACATGATAGCAGTATTTGAGAGGCTGCCACAAAGAAGAGGGGGTCCATTTATTTTCCAGAGCACCAGTGGGCAGAACAATAAACAATGGATAGAAGCTAATCAAAGAGAGAAGCAACGTGGAGTTAACGTGGAAACTTCTTAACAGTGAGGACAGTTAACCAGTGGAACAACTTAAGTTCAGAAGTTGTGGGTGCTTCATCATTGAAGGTTTCTAAGAAGAGACTGGACAGCCACTTGTCTGAAATAGTATAGGTCTCCTGTTTGAGCAAGGGGTTGGACTAGAAGACTTCCAAGGTCTCTTACAGCTCTATTCTGATTGATTGATTGACTGCAGCTAGAATTGTCCCATTTGAAGACTAGACGATCCCCCACCACCACTTCAGCCTAGGAGTAGTGTGAATCCCTGCAGCCTAAATAGCATTACTATATGTTGGCGATCTGTAATCTGTACTTAGTGTCTTCCTAACATGAGATAACAATGAGCACCACAAACCTTTTCTCAAGCTGCTTTTGTTTGTTTGTCGAGAATTCCCTTCCTTCCTTCCTTCTCCCAAAAGGAGAAAAATTAATTTTGGGACCCACTATACTTACTTCCTTGAATTTGGGTGCTCTCCCTGGGTTCTGATAGCCCTAGCTAATTCATGGGCTGCTACCGTGCCTCACTTGCCCTAAACTGACATCTTTATAAACACAAGAAATCCTGAATTTCTAATGTATAATTGTTAGCAGTTGACATTAAAACATACAATACGACATTGTTGGATAGGGTGGATCCTAGGGAGAAATTACCCAGCAACTGCTAGAGTGATTGTGGCAAACAAGACAGGGCATTGATTTGATTTTATATTCAGTGAATGAGGGAACTGGCAAAAAGCTTTTAGTGTCTTTGTGCAAGCTGCTGATTTAGGAAGGAAATATCCACAATACCCACAGCAGCTCAATATTCCATTGCCTCGGGTGCTTCTTTCATGTCTTTTTCTGAAGCTCAAGAGCACTGGAAGTCTTGGGCAGGGCTCTGCATCCTCTGAATTGAGAAAATGGTATTCAGTAAGAACAAGTAATGTGCATGAGTTTAAATGCATGAAATTCCCATGGTCATTTCCCTTTTGGTGAAAAAAGCTTTGCTGAAGACCTTTTGTCTTTGCAATTCTAAATATCTGAAAAAGCAATGGAACCCCATTTTTTCCTAGAGTGCCTATGGCATAGAAAAGACAATACACCTAGTCGAAAGCATCTTTGACTCTGTTATAATCAGTGGAAGGAAATCTTAATAAACTGAACAGCTTTAGACTGTAAGATCCCCCACACCTGCCCATCACTAATGGCAAGCTCAACAGCCTGTTCTTTCACTTCAGTGATAATTTTAACAGACTAACAGAACAACAGAGATGGAAGGGACCTAGGAGGAAACTCATGCAGGAAACTCTATACCATTTCAGACAAATCGTTGTCTAATCTCTTCTTAAAAACCTCCATACTAGTTCTTCATATTCTTTTTAAACATCTCTCTTCAAGCATATATGTGACCTTAAAAAATATGTTTATCCAAATCCTGATGATAAAAAGCTTGCCATCTTAAGACAGATGAGTTTTTATTTACGCAACAGATCCTAGATTTCATTCCATGCAGTACATGACAAGAACTAAGTATGTTATGCCTTGGATGCCATGAAGGTTTTTTAGATGTATTCAGGCAAACTTTCCTTTTAATCGAGGTGAATCGGTTATTTTGAAACAATAGTTCCTTCAGTAAGTGCCTTCATCATTTCAAACAAGGTTGCATAGTAAACAGGCTTTTCCCAAGCAGAAATTACAGAGAAATTACAGAAATTACTTTCCAAAACTGTCTTTGGGATTAAAGCTCTGGAATTCTCTTTAAACCACAATACACAGTGGCAAGGAAATATTGTGATCATTGCACTCAGTATGCAGTGTCAGCCTCAGTATTACCCATAATAATGGTAATAAGATGAAAAACTATTTAATTGTAGAACCACTCAGAAATGTCCTGGATCTAATCCAGCCATCAGTCAAAGCTACTGTTCTGATTCTGGGCCATGGGGATTAAAATATTTAGCAGAGAGAAAATGGTTTAGAGAAGAAAAACAAAACAAAACAGTAAGATGAAAAAAAAAATCAAGGATCAAGGCTGATCTACTGTGCTATCTTGGAATGTGTAGAGATGCACATAATTTAAGTAGTGAACCTGTGATAGAAATATGTTCCCTGTGTTTACTTTGGGTGTTTAGTGTTCCTACACGGGCTGAACTCAGATAAAAGGAATGGTTTTTGTTCACACAAAACATAGCAGTAAATAGTGCTTCTTTGCCTGCAGTTGGCAGTAATGCCCATAATCCACTGATTCTTCTATGTCTCCAGAACAGTGCTTTAGAATAGAATAGAATAGAATAGAATAGAATAGAATAGAATAGAATAGAATAGAATAGAATAGAATAGAATAGAATAGAATTCTTTATTTGCCAAGTGTGATTGGACACACAAGGAATTTGTCTTGGTGTATATGCTCTCGATATACATAAAAGAAAAGATACATTCGTCAAAAATCATAAGGTACAACACTTACAACACTTAATGATAGTCATAGGGAACAAATAAGCAATCAAATCACATTAGGAAACAGTCAATATACAGTAAATTTTAAGGATACCAGCAACAAGATTACAGTCATACAGTCATCAGTGGGAGGAGATGGGCGATAGTGTTTTGCAAAAAAATACTTTTTAGAACATGCTCAAAATCTACATTTTAATAAAGTTACAAGAGAAATGAGTTCAGTTCTGAATGGTGTGAACATGTCCAATATACATGAACAAATGCACGAACGTGCCAAATACAGGATTCTGGACCTGGAAATGTAGTTCTGACGACTTAGAAAAAGGAACTATGAAAATGCATTTATTAAGTAAATGAGCACACTAAAATGTATGCATTAGGAAAAGTATGCACAAAGTCACTTACTATGTCAGACTGCTGGGGAGACGGAAAGTACATGATATATGGAAAAGCATGTATATTTTTAAAAAATGCACACAAAGTGCATATGAAATTTCATGTTGACTTTTTATTTTTAATTGCAAATCACGTTTGTGCCAGAGCACAAATATATGATTGGAAAAATGAAGAATCGGGGGGTGGGGGGGAATGAAAACTTGGAAGCAAACAACCGGCAGATGCTAGAGAATAATGAGAAGGAAATGTCCAGAACAAGCTGAAAGAGCAAGGGCCAGCATGTTATTTACAGTGACTTGCTATAAATTGCCTGTTTGTTCCAAGGCAAGTATGTGTGGAATTTCACAGATCATCCTCCTGCTTGGTTCTCGCTGTCATGAGAACTCCAGTTTCCTATTCAGGGGCAGGGGAACACCCCCTGCAGTGATTACAGCAAAATGTCTCTAGGAGGATTTGCTCCCAGGAAGAACTGAGCATTCCTTTTAGCATCACTGAAAATCCTGCACATCCCAAGAGAACTCAGGATCTAAATGGAAGCCCTGGAACAATTAGCATGATTTGCTTGAATTTGCTTCATAATCCATTTTACTACTGTTGGGTTGAGTCTGCTAGATCTAACAACTCTTGTCATCTCCTCTGGATCCTTTAGTCCAGGGGTCTCCAACCTTGGCAACTTTAAGACTTGTGGACGTCAACTCTCAGAATTCTGCAGCCAGCGAAGCAAAGCTGGCTGAGGAATTCTGGAAGTTGAAGTCCACAAGTCTTAAAGTTGCCAAGGTTGGAGACCCCTGCTTTAGTCCAATATCTTTGAGAGCTGTATGCAATGAAATTTCATTTTAATGTATGCTGATTAGTGTACATTCAAAGTGACAATAAAGTTATTCTATTCTATTCTATTTTCAAATTTGGTAACTTTATTTACAAAGTAAGCTGACTTTGTATAAATATACAAAAGTATGAAGGCTATTGCTTAACGCATTGTAAGCCGCCCTGAGTCTCCGGAGAAGGGCGGCATATAAATTAAAGCAAAAAAAAAAAAACCTTTATGAAGTGTGGGGCTTCAATTCACAGAAATCCCAAATCAACCCTTCTTGAAGTTGCTGAGTTTGAGAAACGTTACTTTAGCCATTCCAACCATTTCAGAAGATGCTGGGAGGCTCTTGCTTCCCTGCCCTCTTTCTTATTTTCAGAAGTGGAAGCAATTTGTGGTGCATCAAGTGCAGAGAAACTTAAGAGGGAAAGTCTTACTTATATTACTGTCCACCCTTTTTTTTTTTTTTGCAACTCCCAAATGCTTTAGGCAGATGGAAACTAGAGAGAAGTCCCTACAGAGGAGTTGTTTTTACTGTCTAGGACATCATCTCAGTTTCTAAAACTAGAATGAACCAATTCCCTGCTAAGCTGCTCACACAACATGAGAGGGAAGCAAAGTAATTTAAATCCCCACCCCAAAGGACTGGGATAGTTGGGACTATATTTAACCTCCTCTGAATCAATGGAGTTATTTATACAATTTAGTTTGTATTATACGCTTGCCTCTCCTATGCGAGCCTTTTGCAGTGGAGGGTGTGTGTGGAACTTCATATTGAAGAAATTTACAAATTCCCTGATATTTAGGATGGATTAAAACCTACCTTGAGTCCAGATTTGGGTGTAGGAGATTACATATGTTTTAAAGTGTTATTATTAAAATAAATCATATTACTAGCAAAACATAATTTCATTGTTGCCAGATAACAGATGTAGCACAGTCTTATATACATCTGTCCTGCAGTAAGTTCCACCAAAAGGGAACTTTTAGGTATAGGATTGTGGCCTATTTGGAAATACTGAATCAGAGGTAGAGAGAAATGCTTTTAATATTAATTTTTTTATTCTTGATATATGAATTGACTTAAGCCAGTTGCTTGAAGACCATTTGAAGTTACAAACAGACTTTAAAAAAAAACTATTTATAACTTGTCCTGGAAGTTATCATTGCTGTATATATACCTTTGCAGTCATGTGATCTCATTTCAGGTATTTGACAACTGGCTTACATTTAAGGCCAGGAACGGTGTCCCATTGTAACATGGCCACAATTTGTGACTTTTTCGGGGGGGGCGGGGGGGTCAATTTCCAGCGGGAAAAAACCCCGCCCATTGGATATGCTGGATTTATTTAAGGATGACACGATTTGCTTAACCACAATGTGATTTGCTTAATCATCATGATGATTCACTTTATGACCATTGTAAAATGGTTATAAAATTGAGTCAGGTCACATGGTGCCTTGGCTTACAATTGTAATGATTTGCAATCAAAATTCTGAGCTCTCCATTGTGGTTGTAGTCAAGAACTACCTGTATGAAGGCAATCTCTGTTATTCCTACTGATTTTTTTTTGTACTTCCCAAATATGAGTCTAAACTTTTCTTCAAAAGAATGGAATAATAGTAGAATTATAATTAAGCTGCCACCTTAATTTTTTCCATATTCACTGTTAGCTAAATAACCTACACTGTCAGAACTGACAGTCATGCAAAAAGTACTTGATAAAGACTGTACGTGAGGATTGTATCAGGCTTGTGAAATACAGGGAGTCCCCAAGTTACGACCACTATTCAGCCTAAAATTTATGTCGCTAAGTGAAATGTTTGTTAAGCGAGTTTGCCCCATTTTATGACTTTTCTTGCCACTATAGTTAAGTGAATCATTTCATTTATTAAATCGGTAACATGGTTGTTAAGTGAATCTGGATTCCCCATTGACTTTGCTTGTCGGAAAATCACAAAAAGTGACCACATGACCCTGGGACACTGCCACGGTCATAAATGTGAACCACTTGCCAAGCATCTGAATTTTGATCGTGTGACCATGGGATGCTGCCATGGTCATAAGTGTGAAAGCGGTCATAACTCACTGTTTTCAGTGCCATTATAACTTTGAACAGTCACTAAACAACTGTTGTAATTCAAGGACTACCTGTAGATGTATTTTCTGCTTTAACTATTCAGTAACAAATGGATACTCAGATGAGTATTGAAAAATGAGCACATCGCTGCAATGGCAAAATATTTTAATGGAATCATTGAAATGTAAGTGCTAGTGATGGAGAGGAAGAAATTCAGAACAGGAAGGTGAGATAGGCTGATCCTTTGGTTAGGAGGAAGTGCTGAATGAGGCACAGGTATCTCTGTATTACACATACTCCATTTCTTATAGTATGAGTAGGTATAGAGCCACATTTACATCATGGCTGCGTTTGCATTTTGTCCCTATCCTGCCATACTGTCAGCTCCTTAGATGAGATATCCACAGGGCCTTTCACTCCTAGTATTATTGCTGCTCTCTTTTTCATTTCATTTATTTCTTCCTCTGGGCTCAGTCTATACCAGGGGTGTCAAACTCGCAGCCTGCAGGTCGGATGCGTCACATGCTAGCCACGGCTACTCCCAGTTTAGCAAAGGGGAAAAAAGTAACTATACCATTGCTCAGTGGAGTTCTTCTTTTCCACTTTGTTTATATTTGAGAGGAATACAGATAAAGAAGCCGCAACAGACCACATCCTGCGCAGCAGTTAAGGATGCTGAGTTTGTCAGCTGGAAAAGCTGAAGTCCTGAGTGCTGCGCAATGGGGTGAGTTCCCATAACTTGCCTCAGCTCCTTCCAACCTAGCAGTTTGAAAGCATGCAAATGCGAGTAGATAAATAGGTACCTGTTTGATGGGAAGGCAATAGTGTTCCATGCGCCTCGGTGTATAGTCATGCTGGCCCCATGACCAAGGAAATGTCTTTGAACAACGCTGGCTCCCTTGGCTGAGAAACAGAGATGAGCAGCACCCCTGAGAAGTGGACATGACTGGACCTTTAGAACACCATGTGTCTTCTTTCATTTTCTGATTGAAACTGAGATCCATATCCCAGGTTGATAAAGACTGTGTCCTGAACATGGTTTGAGTCCAAAGAAAGTTAGCAGTCTGAATGGTGTTTGTGATTACCTCCAAATTTTCATTCCTGAGGTTACCCTCTATATACCCAAGGTACAGTGAAAGAATTAATAATTGAAGAGCTCTCTTCAGGTCATGTATTATGACCTACTCTCAAGCCACATCACAATATCTAAAAGTCTTGGGGTAAGATTTCAACTAATATTTTCTCTTATGTTCTTTTCCCTTTCCCCCCCCTCCTTTGTTGTAATCTTGTTCTCTCTCTGTGTCCTCTTTGTCCCACACACTCTCCATGATGGATTTTGTTTCTTCCTTGGTTGACCTTCTGCTTCTCTACTCCTATCTGCCCTACCTTCATCTCACCTTGTCAGAATACAACGCCAAACTCCGGGACCTCCGGAACAGCATGAAAAGCCCCCATCCTCCTCTTCACCGACAACGATCCTTCTCCTTTTCTGGTTTGTTCTGTTGCTGCTTTTCCGTCTTTCTCCCTGGACTTTCCTGCCGTAGATCCTCCTAGCATGGCACTGGGCTTCTTGGCTCTGGCATGAACTTGAAATTGGGGAGATGCAGCTTTTTTCCATACTGTGGGGCTGGAAGGATATGGCTAATTTAGAGTCCTTTCGAACACGGCACCATTCGTTTATTTACCACATCACTTTTCAGAAAGTGAGAAATTTATCTTTTGCTTTTTCATTGTTAGGGATGACTTCACACCACAATAAACTCCCCCCTCCCATGTAAGTACATTTGGAAAGCATATATTAGGTGCATTCACAAAATGGCAGCTTTGCCTATTCACAAACAGTCTTCCATAACTTGTTAAAAAAAAAACCCCATGAATTAGAAGGCATGCCTCTTCAGAATAATACAATTATTCTGTTGTATTACTGTGGGACAAAAGGCATTCCTTGATCCAGTTGACCAGATTTCTTCACCATCCTTATCCTCGTTCAAAGACTTTTAAAAATAATAATAAAGGGAGTAGGAAATCTGGTAAGCAGAATCTGTATACTACCATGAATAAAAGAATTCCCATATTTATCTTTCTCAAATCAATGTGCTGACCAGATCTGGACTCTAAAACAGCCTTATGAATTCCAACATTTTTGTTTCTATCATTGTGTTTTTTCCTCCTCCTCCCACCCACCCCCCTTTCCTTTCCTCTATGACAGTGTGTCTAGTGAGCTCATTGAGGTATCCATTTGCTCTATGTGATGCTCATCCGTGGTGTGTAGTTAGAAATCACTCACACAAGGTCTGGCTGGGGAGAGCTTGTCTTCTTCAGGGCGACCACTTTCACCTCTGCTTTGTGACTGGCACTAAGTCAATATTTCCATACATGTTGAAGTGTGCATGGAACTGATGAAGGTGGGGGGGAGTTTGCATGGGATTGTTGTGGAAAGAGGCAAAGGTTCAAGAATGGAATATTCACTTTCAATACAGCTTGGCCAGATGCCAAAGTTATTTAAGGGCCTCTGTGTGTTCTACAGCACTGCTGTGGCATTTTACTGCAGATCTTTCCATGGAGCCTGGCGGCACTGAATGGAATCAGGACGGAGGCTTCCAGTTCTGCATGGCAAACGGAGGGAGGGTGAGCATGTGGGTGTGTAAATTCTAGACGTTTTGATTCATGAGGACCACTCTGGGGGGGAAGGAGGCTGTCAATGGATTTCAAAAGTGCAGTTGCTTCATAATGTCCTGTTACATATTGAGGAATATGTATGGGACAGCAAGCTTAAAGTTCTCCAGAGAAGAATGACCTTTTACTGGAAGTTCCTTTTCAGCAGTTGGGAATCCTGAACATTTTGTTGTTACATTTCACCTTTTTTTAAAAAAAACCTATTGGTATATAAATGTTTGTGTTAGTTTTGCATCATTGTTAGGTAGGACTAGTCCATGTTGAGTTGTGTCAATCTTTGTATTACAGTAAGAAGGACTACCATTCGAACAGAAGCTGCTATTGTTTAACCTGTTTAATTTGTACCAATTACAGGATACTTGGCCCTTCTGAATCCACCCAGATCTGTCCTTAAAGGTTTGGAATTTGAACCGCAAAATTTCACAATGCTTTAGTTGATTTGGAAAGTGACTTTTCGCTGCTCCACTCTTTGCTTCCGGAGGGCCTGGGGACAGCAATCTCATGCAGGCATTGCTTGTCTGACAGACAGCTCCAGAATTAATGCAAAAGCATGCCGTATGCCTGATAGCCTGTCACTTTGGCTTCTGGACTCACTGGGGAATGAAGATGTATACGTACAAACCTCACTCCCCTTTCCCCCAAATTTTAAAGGAGTGGAAGGAAAACTGGAATGGGCACTGCTGCATGCATGATTTATTTCACACTTTGGGCCCCCAGGCACATAAGCTTTATAGAATATTGTTAGAATGATGGAAACCATTCATACGTAGGAAAAAACTTCAGCACTAATGAATAACTGTGATTTCCAAAGATTTCTCTAAATATCTCTTCTACTGAGAAGCATTAGTATTCCTGGGGTTTGGGAGGGGCGCCTACAGTGAGTGAATGGATAGTTGGCTGCTCTTATCCTAGTCATATTTCTCCTCAGCATGAGTCCAATCTTGCTAATCTCTTAACTGCTCAAATGACTGGTGAAGGCAGATCAAGCTACACATTCGGTACAGTAGTAAGGGTTCTTTCATAAATACTGTAAAATATTATTTTCCTTTAAAGTGAAGGTACAAATTTAATAACTGAAAAGAAAGAGAGTTTGGGGGCTGTTTTTACCGTTTAGACCAGGAGTCTCCAAACTTGGCAACTTTAAGACTTGTTGGCTGAAGAATTCTGGGCGCGGAAGTCCAAAGTCTTCAAATTGCCAAGTTTTGAGACTCCTGATTTAGACAAAGACAACATGGGAATGGTTACGATTTGTTCCCTTGAGAGTCAACAGTGCTAGTAAAGATGCAATAGCTAACCTTCCATTTCTGGCCAGCAGATGAACACTGAAATGTCCCATACAGTCGGTATTGGAAGGCCTGGCACTTCGTTAGTTTCATGCAATTCCCCCTGCCCCCTTGTAAACATAGTAAAATAATTACACTGCTGGCATCACTGTGCATTATGGAGGGAAGCCAACACACCCTTTCTGCAATTACCCACTTTTGACTTGGCCATCATACTAGGGTCTAACAAGCTGGGTAGCAGGGTGAACCAGGCAGCCCCATCAATGGGGGTACCCAGATTGTTCAGGGCTAGAAACTAGTGCAAAATCTAGTTGTTTCTGCTACAAAGTTCACTGCTTGCAAACTAAAGTTTCCTATTTTCAAGAAACCACATGTCTGATGGAGGAAACCAGCACCTGGTGCATGTAAGTGTCCAGTAACAGTTTTCTGAGTGACATGGGGCTCAGCCTGCTCTTCAAGCAGATGTGAAGCAACATCTGGTAATTCTGCAATAGCTTCCAATAGTCATGGGAAATTCACAGTAATCTGAGAGTTTAGTGCCATTTTATCTCTCTTCTTGTTTATTACTCCTTAGATAAATTGTTTAATTACATCACACTCTGGCTTGATTCATCATTATACTAAGCCAATGATGAATCTATTGTTGGTTTACTGAAGTGTGTGGATTCTTCCCCACCCCAAATATTATGATTTAGTACAATATTAGGGGTGAACCAAGCCATTGTGGCCTGTTAAAAAGCAATCATGGTTTAAAAACCTTCCTTGCTGCTCATACATGAGACATAGCACAGAGATAACTTATCAAATACTGTGTTTCCTGTAAAATTTAGTGATACGTTTAATGTCAATCTAAAAACAAGAAACATTGTCGATATTTATTATTAAAAACAACATTAGCTTTTCTTTGCCGTTTGATCCGGTGGAGGAAAACTAATCAGGAAAACTAATCTCTTTGAGGGCAGTGTTATTCTGGGATTCCACCTTGCTTTTTATGCTCTCATTTTAGATACTGTGGGAAACTCTTCTTCCTGTAAGCATTATTATGATTGATTTTATTATTTTTCGCATGCTATTTGACGCTGCTTATTTTTAATGCATTTTTATTACTGTTCTGTTTTGCAAAAACCACCTCAAAGAAATGTTTATTTTTAAAGACAGGATACAGGTGAGGGACTCAATCGTGTTAATTATACTTATACACTGCATTTCCTTCAAAGAATATATTCTCCTCTCCCTTAGAGAGAGTGACTGGCTCAAACTCATGCAATGAATTTTAGGGCTGAGTGATACTTGAACTTCAGTCTTGTTTTCCGCTGCTTCTAGATGTGGTACTTATTGTGAAATTATCACAAGGAGGAGGAGGAAAGTGAGTTATATGAGATCAACAGCCATTTATAATCCTCACATTTTTCCTGATTTGCTTTTGCAAATCTATTTTTTTACTTTAACGCCTGACCTTTTTCTTTTCTTTTTTTTGAGAAGGACAAAAGGCTAATGGTTCCCCTATCACTAGATAATAGATGTTCAAACTTCCATTTTTCTCTCCTTTTAAGTTGTCTTTTAAAAAACTGAAAACCTCTCTATAGTTCATGATGCCATTTAAATGAGTGTTACACATTTTACAACTTCTCAATTAGGTGCTTTTTCGATTCCCTGCCATTTCAGTGATTGCACCAGATCTCATATTTTCTTTTTTGCACTTATACACCTCACCAGTTCTTCTGCTTTCTGTAATATCCATTGTTTAGTTTGAATTGTACCTTCATAAATCTAGGTTCAGCCACTAATATGAACATTTTATGGAAGGAATGTCTCCTATGTGTACAAGTGTGGGTTTGTGAATTAGACTTCTGTTCTCTTCTGTAACCAAACAAAAAAAAAATGCAGCTTACTTTTGAGAATGAAGGAGGTGGTCTTGGCATCTCTGCTAGAATGAATGACAGAAGAGGTTTTTATACAAAATGTGCTTCAAAATATTTTTGAGATCTGTGCAGAATCACAAAACTTTAAAATAGGCTTATTCAGTCCTATTTTGCAGTTCTAGTTATTAGCTAGGACTGCAAAATAGAAATTTCCCTGTTGCCCTTCTGAATACCAATTAGCTATTTTCATGTCTAGCCATGTTAGTTTCTCTGGAGTATCTGTCTGGTTATTGTTGGAAGTAATACACAAGATTAAATGGACCTGTGGTCTCATCTACTGAAGCTGCTCTGATGTTCTTAGAAAACCCTTTACATCATTAGGTTGGAGTTTCCTTTCTACCTAAATGAGAATAACATAAAATATACGTATGATTTTATCACACTTGGATACAATTACATGGAAACTTTTTTTTTTTTGCTTTTGCCATTTCTCACTGTATTTACTCTGTCTTTGGAATCAGAGTTATGCAAAGTCTTTTAAGAAATGGAGGAGAGGAAGAAACAGAAAAGTTCAGCAATCCATGCTACCATCGCTATTTCATGTGCTGCATTCCTTGTTTTACAAAATGATAACACACAAAATGAGAGCACTTCAATTAATACGTACACCATCCTCCATCCTCCCTGATTGGCCACAATAAGTAGATTTCTCCTGGAGTCTTTTGTGATACAGCTTGAAGTTGCTTCCAAGATCCAAAGTTTAATCAATCTCTCTCTCTCTCTCTCTCTCCCTCCCTCTCTCTCTCTCCCTCTCTCTCTCTCTCTCTCCTATCTATCTATCTATCTATCTATCTATCTATCTATCTATCTATCTATCTATCTATCTATCTATCTATCATCTATCATTTATCTATCATCTATCTATCTATCATCTATCTATATCATCTATCTGTCTATCGTCTATCGTCTATCATCTATCTTCTATCGTCTGTCGTCTATCGTCTATCTATATCATCTATTGTCTGTCTATCTATCTATCTATCGATCTATCTATCATCTATCATTTATCTATCATCTATCTATCTATCATCTATCTATATCATCTATCTGTCTATCGTCTATCATCTATCGTCTATCGTCTATCGTCTATCTATATCATCTATTGTCTGTCTATCTATCTATCTATTGATCTATCTATCTATATCATCTATCTATCTATATCTATCTATCTATCATCTATCGATCGATCTATCTATCGATCTATCTATCTTCTATCATCTATCATCTATCTATCTATATCATCTATCTATCTATATCTATCATCTGTCTATCTATCTATCTATCTATCTATCTATCTATCTATCTATCTATCTATCTATCTATCTATCTATCTATCATCAAATTTATATGCTGACCAACTCCCCTATAAGGTGACTCTAAGTTTAATGACGATGGATGGATTTTCTTAGAGTGTGCTTTGTTCAACTTGCTGGAGGCCCCCATTGTTTCTCTATCACTGGAGAGCTTAGTTAAAGGTTACAGTACTTTATGGTCTTACCCTAAGGACATGCAACACTAAGCTTGTAATTTTGCTAGCAAATATAATGCAGAAGGGAGAGAATGCCAAAACTACAATTCACTAAATGGGCCCATCTTTTTCAGCTGGTCTTCAATCATTCCTGGCAAGCTGGGTTGCTGTAAGCCAAGGCATTGTCATTCTTGGCTCTGAAATACTGGCTCTGTTCTTCCTTATCCATCCCCCCACCCACTGCCTACACTCTTTAAAGGAAGGAGGAAACAAAGCACAGAAGGGCAGGGGGAAAATGAAGTAGGAGCAGGAGGAGAGGATTGGACTCTGGTGCAAGAGATATTTGAAATAGGCCTGCAGCAGCAAGACCACCAGCCTAGCAATGACCATTTTCTTCAGATGGGAGAAAAGTGGAATGCAGAGCCTTGAAGGACACTGGCATCATCTCAGGGTTTTCCTCCACACATGAGCAGCTTCATTCTGATTCTTTGCTCTTGTTATAATGGGCATTATCTCTTGCTCAGGCCTTGTTGCTTACACACACACACACACACACACACACACAGAGAGAGAGAGAGAGAGAGAGAGAGAGAGAGAGAGAGAGAGAGAGAGAGAGAGAGAGAGAACTCTTCTCTACTTGATAGCTTAATCTTACCTCTCTTCCTCAAGAACATGCTTAGGGCTTCCCTCAAAGACTCTTGAGACCCTACCACTAGTTTCTTGCATTTAGTGCTCTTTTGGTTTAGGATTAACCATAAATTGACCTTCAGGTTTTTGCCAGACAGGCTAAAAATATGTACGAAATAGTGGGGAATTAGGGATGCAGTGGCTCAGTGACTAAGACGCTGAGCTTGTCAATCGAAAGGTTGGCAGTTCAGCGGTTCGAATCCCTAGTGCTGCGTAACAGGGTGAGCTCCTGTTACTTGTCCCAGCTTCTGCCAACCTAGCAGTTCTAAAGCATGTAAAATATGCAAGTAGAAAAATAGGATGGGAAGGTAACAGCATTCCGTGCACCTTTGGTGTTTAGTCATGCTGGCCACATGACCACGGAGATGTCTTCAGACAGTGCTGGCTCTTCGGCTTTGAAAGGGAGATGAGCACCTCCCCCTAGAGTTGGGAATGACTAGCACATATGCGCGAGGGAACCTTTACCTTTACTTAGTGGAGAATTGGGGTTTGTGCATGTGGTTGGATTAACTGAGGAAATCAGCTTCCATCTACAGGTAGTCCTCAATTTACAACCACAACTGACTCCAAAATTTCTACTGCTAAGTGAGACAGTTGTTAAATGAGTTTTGCCCCATTTTACGACCGCTCTTGCCACCATTGTTAAGTGAATCACTACAGTTGTTAAGTTAGTAACACGGTTGTTAAGTGAATCTGGCTTCCCCATTGAATTCGCTTATCAAAACATTCCAAAAGGTGATCACATGACCTCAGGGCACCGCAACCGTCATAAGTAAGAGTCAGTTGCCAAGCATCTGAATTTTGATCACACGACCATGGAGATGCTTCAACGGTTGTAAGTGTGAAAAACGGTCACAAGTCACTTCTTTTAGTGCCATTGTAACTTATAATATAATTCGAGGAAGGCACAGTTCAGAGATAGGTGGAAACAGATCTAAATCCAGTCTTTACTGGACCTCCTGCAGCTACATCATGGTATTTTGATTATGTGCTGCTCCAGCCATAAGGCTTCAGAAAAGTAGGAAAAACAGTGTGTGTTTTGCATTTATTAGTTCACTGAAATGTGACTATGTTTAAACTTGGCCATTGAAGGTAAGGCTTTAAAGGAAAATGGCTTTGGGGGATGTTTAAAAGATTTGAAGCCTGGCAAATGTAGAAAATGATCTGTCTTCTTTTTAAGAAACAACTCTGCCGTTGCCTTTCTTAATGACTGTTACATGTGGAGCTGTTGGAGTTCTCTTTGTCTCTAAATGAATAGATTTTCCCCCTTTGTTCTGGCTGATACAATTTGACTGTTTGAATCGCTTCTGCTTAATTCTATATTGGGGTTCCCCAAAATCTGGTTTATCTAGTTTTCCCCACTGCTTCCTCCATCTTGAGAAGGTGGTATGGCTGGTATGAGTTAAGGAAAGATCCAGACCTGTCAAGGGCTCAAATGTAGATCGAAACTCCCATGAATGTGTTTGATAAACATTTTAAGAATCTCACTCACTGCTTTACCTTCCTGGCTGCCTTATTAAGAGCAAAACAAACACAAATCTAAAAACATGTAAGAGACAGGTTGCATGAAGAGGGCATCGGCTACTGTTTTTGTAAACAAGAAGAAATAGGTAAGCTGGAATGAGATCCAGGTGCCCGACTCTTTTCTTTAGCTGGGGGCTGAACAGGTTTCAATGTAGTTTCTGCAAACTGTATCCTTGCAAATTTAAGAAAGGGATGAGGAGAATTTCTCTCTGTAAAAAAATAATTGTATGAAGTTCCAGTTACTGCAACAAACATAATTTGGTTTCATAACTGAACCTTTAGTTCTTCTTTGAATGGGTTCCTTCCCTGCATTGTTTATTGTACAGCAGTGGGACATATTTGTATGGTTTTTAGGACCTCGTTGCTGTGCATCAGACATTCCTTTTGTTGTCGGGAGAAACAGAACTTATTATTGTTGAACGTTTCGAAGAACTAGATGTACAGTATATTAGCAGTAAAGAATTTCCTTGGGCTCAGTCGTAAAGAGATGGGTTGGTTGACTTGATTAAGCAAGTGCTAGCCTGTTCTTTAGATTTTGTGGCACCCTGGGGTCTTGTTGTAAAAATAGTCAGATGGGTTGGAGGCCTCCCAACTTCTTTAAAAAATTCTTGCTTTTCTCTAGCAAACAACTGTGAGAAGAAGCTGTCCTTTTAATTCTATTTAGATTTTAAAATGCTGCAAGAACAGTATCCTAGGATTTTCCTGATGTTTTCTAATTCTTAATGAGCAACTTTTTTTTCAGGAGTGTTTATTGGGTGATTATAATTCTGAATAAAGACAAGCTCACTTACATTGGGGAGGGCATTGCCTGGCATGCCACTCAGAGGCCACATGACTTTAATTGTAAAAAAGTTTATGTACACCTGATCTAAAAGATTTTCCTAGACTATATGAATTAAATAAGTGATATTCTAAATTGCCACGCTAATAATCTGCCGTTAAAGAGAAATTTTGTGAATTTACTAATACATTATTAGCTCTCACTGCCTCTTTCTTTCCCATGCTAAGATGCAGCCTAAAGAGCTGAATGCCAACTTTCCAAGATCTTCTGTATGTATTAGAACTTATCCCATACTTAGCATCTTCCTTCCTCACATCAATGAATTTGCAGGAGTGCAGCTGCCCCAGGAGAAGTCACCAGAGGAAGGTGAAGCCCTTGTCCGGAGACGTACCACCAGTGAGGGTCAATACGAGAACAGTCCCCAAGAACCCAGTTCACCACGAAGCCCAACTGTCCGATCACCAATTCACTGTGTCTCACCAGAGGTGGTCAGCACCATCGCTGCCAATCCTGGAGGAAGACCTAAGGAGGTACTTTTTTAAAATATGATTTTCTTTTTAACTCCTTGCATGGCGGTCAAGATACTTGGTGGAAGACAGAGAATACCAAGGTATTAAAAGGAAATTTCATTTGGCAGTAAGGTGGAATAAACAAATGAGTCTGGTATAGGAGGCCCTGTTCAAACATTAGTTGGATGGAGATAGAAATCAAGACTATTTGATTTTGAATTTAGAGACAAACCTACCCAAGTGTCTAGTATACTGAAATCCTCATTTTCACAGAATATTATGAAGCAGTTTGCCACTCAAACAACAACAAAAAAGTAAGTTGCATTTTAGATATGCAACTATATGAGCCATAGTGGTGCAGTGGTTAGAATGCAGTTTTGCAGGCTAATTCTGCATTCCCTTTGCCAGGAGTTCAATCCTGACTGCCTCATAGTTGACTCAGCCTTCCATCCTTTGCAGGTTGATAAAAGTGAGGACCCAGATTGTTGGGGGCAATATGCTGACTCTGTAAACCGCTTAGAGAGGACTGTAAAGCACTGTGAAGCGGTATATAAGTCTAAGTGCTATTGCTATTAGAGAAAAAAAAAGAATGCATGAAAGCATTAAGGAATCCTTGGAAAGGCAATAAAATATCATATACACACAAAAATAGTGCATACTTTAGAAGAAATTCAGATGACAAATTTTCACACATTTGCTTTGAAATCTATAAAACAGAGAATTTGCATAAAATTGATTTGGCCATCCCTATGGATGGCTCTTTCTTCAGCATGGGGATTAAATTGAACTAGTTAGGGGCAGTAAAAATTTGCATGCTTATTCCTCCTCCCAGCAAAATAAATTGTGGAATACCTGCTGCAACTTGCCTCCTCTGCTTCCTCCCACCCCCTACATCTTACTAGCAGTTGAAGAATGTAGTACGTGAAAGATCTTTGATGAAAAAAGGGGTAAAATCTATGAAAGAAGAAAGAACTGGAGGAAAGGGGAGAGGAAAGCATCTGGAGAAAAAGGAACTCCCTGCTGACTAATTTGCTAAGAGTTGGAATAAATGTAAAGGAAGGGAGACTACAGGTAGTCCTTGACTTATGACTGCAACTGAGCCCAACATTTCTGTTGTTGAGTGAGTTTTGCTCCATTTTATGACATTTCTTGCCACAGTTGTCAGGTGAATCACCCAGTTGATAAGCTAGTAACCCAGTTGTTAAGTGAATCTGCCTTCCCTATTGACTTTGCTTGTCAAAAGGTTGCAAAAGGGAATTGCAGGACCTGGGGGACATAGCAACAGTCATAAGTACAAGCCAGTTGCCAAACATCTGAATTCCGATCACGTGGTCACGGGGCTGCCATAGAGGTCATAGGTGTGAAAAATGTTCATAAGTCACTTTTTTCAGTGCCATTGTAACTTCGAACGGTCACTAAATGAACTTGTAGTAAGTCAATGACTATCTGTATCCAGTTCTGGAAACTAATTCTATTTTCATTCTCTCTTTCACAGCCCCATCTTCATAGCTACAAAGAAGCTTTGGAGGAGTTTCAGGGGACCTCTCCAAGCAGTCCACCTTCCAGTGGTGGTGAGACTTCTCCCCCAACCCCTGCTTTCCCTGTCTCACCACAAACCCCTTACAGCAACCTGTGTAAGTTCTGTGGCTTAGACAAAGGCTGGGAGAGGGAGGTTGGCATTTGGTTTTGGTAAAGCCATACTTAGAGGCAAACCGTTCTCAGCTTCCTGATACCCACCACCATTTTAATCCCACTCTCATTTTCTCCCTTCTACCCATCGGCCCATCTCAGCTGTTTCCTCACCCCCTTTCATCTCTGCTTGGTGCACCCTTCTCATGAAATCACCGTGAAGTATGCATCCTTCCATCATAATAATTGCAACAGCAATGTTTTGCAAGTACTGCAAGTATAAATATAGCCAGCAGCTCCCAGATGGTGATAAAGGCATATTTCTTTCTGAGCTATCCTCTGCTCGGTATTGCCCATAGTAAATAAGGGTACATGATCATTTACTAGAAATACACAATTAAAATAGGGCAGTACTACACTATGTATCGCTAGGTCAATGACTCGCCTGCTGGGTATCTCTCTAGTTTGCTGCATCTTTACTCTTCTTGCTGGAGATAAGGTTAAAATACAACATATAGTGGGTTTTACTTAATTCTGCATATCATTAATTAAGCAGGTCAGCTAGTAGTAGTAATGGAAGCAATTATTTTAAACAAATCATTATTTTAAGCAAAAGGCAAATAACATAATAATTTAAATGAATCTCTTTTTGATAGTTAATTTAGTAATGTGGGTCAAAAATGTGCTCCCTGCTAACTGTGGCAAATATGTAATTATCAGAATCAGGACGATGATGGCATACAAGGCTGACATTCATCATCAGTCCATAAAAGATACAAATTTCTCTGAGATATTTCTAACAAAAACATAAATTATTAACCTCTTTAAAATAAATTTGCTGGCTTACTAGAGGAATACTATTTCTCAGTGAAACCTAGTGCACAAATTCTACAGGGGAATGCATTAACCTTGCTCTGGTCCTTGCTATTAGCATAATCCTGCTAATATGGCATAATCATGAACTAAAAGAATAATTATATATTCCTCATTGACATTTAAAATTCTCATGTGGCTACAGAAATTTGTTTGCTCTGATATTTGACAGATATTCCTTTTAGTGTATAGATTTTAGAAAATTGTTGTGACCTAGGCTTACTGAGTCATTACAAGACACAATTAGTCCCAAACAAACCTATTTTATTGTAACAGCTAAGAATTACGTTCATTCCCAGATGAGTCCTAATTAGTTGCCAAACAAGTCCTTTGGGATAATCACCAAACTTTATCTTCTTTGACACCCTGCCAAAGGCCTTACTTGGCAAAGCCCCACGAAGTTCAGAAACAGACAAGAGATGCCTCCTGGAAACAGAGTTAGCAACGTTGCTTTCCTGCAAAAGGGCTCAAGTGCCTTTGTTTCTCTTTTAAGCCTTATGGGAGGGGCCAATCATTTCCTGGCCTTACTCCCGAGTCATCCCTTTTGCTTTAGCTGCTCTTGCCTTCTGGCAGCTCTGCGCATACGTGCACTAGGAACAGGCTCCTCCTGTTCCTCTGCCTCGCTGAAGTCCGACTCTGGGAGCTCCGGAGTCCGCGCATCACTCCCAGATGGCCCTGGCCCCATCTCGCCTCCGATGCAGAGCCCTCGTCCGGGCCTTCCC
Organism: Pantherophis guttatus; assembly: GCF_059756535.1. Classification (NCBI taxonomy): domain Eukaryota; kingdom Metazoa; phylum Chordata; class Lepidosauria; order Squamata; family Colubridae; genus Pantherophis; species Pantherophis guttatus. The sequence goes on from NC_142063.1 coordinate 120,643,393, forward strand.
CAGACTCCAGGACTGGCCCATGTTCTTCCCCAGCCTCCTCACTGTCCGACTCTGCTGCCAGCTCTGCAGGCTGCTGGCGGACCACAACAAAAATTACATGCTTCCAGAAAATCAAATTGTTGCATATATTACTTTGACTGTCACTAACAGTCTTTCTAGGTAGAAAAATAATATCCCAACAGCATTTAAGGGAGAATAAGGGGTATCCATTCTTAATTAAACCTAACCCCTGAGTGTGGCTGTGGAATGCCCCAGAGGAAAAATCCATGATTTTTGGCAAGGCGATCCTATTTTAGGTAATAGTTGCTAATTCTTACTCTGGGTCTCGTATTATGTTGGGCATATGGAGGAAGGGAGGTCAGCTGAACTCTGCAGATGGGAGAAAATGAAAAAAAATTATCCATATCCTAAACATACATTTGAAATATTGTAGATGTCTCAGTAATATACACCTCCCTTTAGGGAATGCATACTGACAGAGAGCAATAGCTTTTTGTATCATAGAGTCATAGAGCTAGAAGGAACCTTGGAGGTTTTCTAATCCAACCCCCTGTCCAATCTTCATATCACCTTGAATAAATGGTTGCCCAATCTTTTCTTCTAGCAATGAAACACCCACAACTCCAGGAGGCAAGTTGTCCCATTGATTAATAATTTTTAATGTCAGGAAATCTTCCTTATTTCCAGCTTGGATCTTCTTCCTCCTGACAAGCTTCCACCTATTTCTTTTTGCCCTACCCTCAGATAGTGTGGAGAATAAATCAATACCTTCTTGCCCGTGGCAGCCCTTCCAGCTAAAAGAAGAGAATTAAAAGATCCCTTCTGAGTACACAGGATTTAGCCCTACTTTGCCAGTTCATACAATATTTAATATGCAGAAAGACATTTACCATAAAATAAGCAATGTTAGATGGGGAGGCATGAAGTTACCAAGACAAATAACTAAGAAATAAAGTATATATTCAAAATTCCACATTTTATTCCACAGTGATGCCTCTATGCAAAAAGGGATGCGGTGGCTCAGTGGCTAAGACACTGAGCTTGCCGATCGAAAGGTCAGCAGTTCAGTGGTTCGAATCCCTAGTGCCGCGTAACAGGGTGAGCTCCCGTTACTTGTTCCAGCTTCTGCCAACCTAGCAGTTCAAAAGTACATAAAAAATGCAAATAGAAAAATAGGGACCACTTTGGTGGGAACGTAACAGCATTCCGTGTGCCTTTGGCATTTAATCATGCCGGCCACATGACCACAGAGACGTCTTTGGACAGAGCTGGCTCTTCGGCTTTGAAACAGAGATGAGCACCGCCCCCTAAAGTCAGGAATGACTAGCACATATGTGTGAGGGGAACCTTTACCTTTACGCCTCTATGCATCCTATAGAATGCACTTGTAGAACAAAACATGGCATTTTGAATATATCAATCAGCAATGGTGTGTAGCTCACCTTGATGGAGATGGCTTTTGAACAATTATTATGCCGTACATCTCCTAATCCTCCAAAATATAAATGAAAGCTTCTATCATGAAGGTGGGCAGGGGACCCATCTATGTGAAGTACTCCATTCCAATGCCAACAGCCATTCCTAGGAAGAAGCCATTCTTGGAAGAATGTTGATTCCATAATATTGATAGCTGTCTGCAGCTCCAAACTCAGGAGGTAAACACACCATTTGAATCACGTTGTACCACTCAAGATATAAATCCAATTGAAGTTACATGTAGCCACACAGCAGTTAAGACTGCATGCACAATTTCCTGTAATTAGATAGTTATTTCCACTGTTGAAATTCTATTAGGCTGCCATAACAAGTGCCAATGTGAGGCACTTGTTATGTTAACCTCAACTGTTCCAAAGGTGCTTTTTCAAGAGGCAACTGGACTTTCTTTGTTTTTTTCCCCTTGAAGTCATTTCACTTCTCATCCAGGAAGCTTCTTCAGTTCTGATTGGTTCTGACAGTTTGCCTTTTGAAAAAGCACCTTTGGGACAACCATGACCTCAGTGATTGAGAATCTCCATAGACACTCAACTGTAAGACATGTCATTTATCCAATGGGTGTGCTGGAGTCATCTCATACTGACTTGCAAGAGCCAACTGTTAAATATGTTGGAATTTTTTCAGCTGTTTAAGAGCAGAGGCGAGCCTCCATGCCAGGGGTGCTATTCAGCAGGTTCTGACAGGTCCTGGAGAACCAGTAGCGGAAACTTTGAGTAGTTCGGAGAACCAGCAAATACCGCCTCTGGCTGGCCCCAGAGTCGGGTGGGAATGGAGATTTTGCTGTATCCTTCCTCCAGGAGTGGGGAGGGAATGGGGATTTTGCAGTATCCTTCCCATGCCACACCCACCAAGCCACACCAAGCCCACCAAGCCACGCCCACAGAACCAGTAGTAAAAAAAATTGAATTCCACCACTGCCTAGTGCACCAGTCAGGTTTCCATGATTGCGAGAACACCAGATGAACAAACTGATTCATAGCAGTCCTGCTGCCTCTCTACAAACTCTAGTGCAGTAATTGAATTTGCAGCCAGATCAGGCCAATTTACTTAAATAAGCTCATTCTCTTAGTCCGTGCACATCTGGTATGGATTCTGTAGCTGTTTCTGCTTTAGTTGAAGGCATAACAGCCCAGATCAGAATTAGATCTCATTTAGCTGCCGAAAGATGTTGGTGAGAACCTGATCTGAACCTACCTCTTGCATGCCCTCTTTTTCTTCCCCTTCTGATCAAGCATGGTTCTGAGTGACTAATCTTTGGTATCTTGGTGGTGGGTTTTTAAAATCCATTAGCTTTGAACAGTTCTGCCAGTATTTCATCGGGGCAGAGCTAACATGGCTAAGCATGAACAAACATCAATGAGCCACTAAGCAACTGGGAAAGAGCAAAGACTCCACAAAGAGTAGAAGAACCTTTTTCTTTAAATAACTGGATTCTTTCTGAACAACCTCTCAAAACGTCAAAGTGCTGGATATTAGCATTAATTGAAAACTTGTAGATCTTAAATATGACATCTTTAAAAAGCTATCCTTCCTCCCGATACATCGTGAATCATAACATATGAATGTTTAAGTAGTATTAAGATGAGCACAATTCTGAAAATTAAAAGTAACCAGCACGTGAATAATTTCCCAGGTTTAATGGGGGTTAAAGAATAAGATCAGGTGTGGGTTTTTTTCCCCCCTCCCCTCATATTGTCTTCTTTCCTGGCATCCTGACATGTAAAGGACCTGACTCTTTTCCAAGGTTGACCAGGACCATGAGTGATTCTTACAAGTTCATACATTCTGATTTTGTGCCAGTCCCCCAAACTAACAGAGATTAATATAAGATTGCCTGGACTGTGTGATATGCTTGGCTTGCAGCCCATTGCTAGAGCAGAAGCCTCTGGAGGGTCTCCAGACATTCTCAGGGACATTTCTCTACTATCATTAGTAGAGCACAAATGCCATCAGGCCAACCTAGTTTTTACTGAACCTATTCATTGCTTTCTGTGGTCCATATCCCATGGAGTTTTACTTAATGTCTATTAATTCACTAAAACCTAATCTCAGATAAGTGTGTGTAAGGCTATAATTTTTATAACACTACCCCTTGCTTGATATGCTTAGGGACAACATCCATTCTGCTTCAAGTTAGTTACGGTAGTGGCAAAAATTGTGGAAACCTTTTGGGGAAAGTGTATTTTTGAAGTTTGATGTCTAATATCACCACTTTTTTTTGGGCGTTTCAAGATAATCATATTCCACTGCTGGAATGGCCCAGGAATAGCCCAGACCTTAACCCAATTGAAAATCTATGGTGCCAACTAAAGAAACTTGTTAGTCAGAAGTGACCCAGCAATAAAACCCAGTTAATAGAAGCAATCATTCAATCTTGGTTTCACATTATAACAGCTGCAGAACTAAAAGACTTGGTTCACTCCATGGGAAGACGTTTAAAAGCCGTAGTTCATGCTAAAGATTACCCAACTAAGTATTCACTGAACTGGTGATCATTTTTGTATATCTCATTTTTTTTCTATGTGTTTCACTTTTCTTCTTTATACTGTAACTGCTATTCTAGTAGCAAATTCTTCATAAAAGTTATTGCATTATATTCTTGATTAAATTATCTTTCCTTTGGTATATAATTTTATGGTACTATTGAAAAAAAAAGTGGAGTTATTAGCTAGTTTTAGAAAATACACTTTTCCCAAAATGTTTCCACAATTTTGGCCACTACGGTAGCTCCCTTTCCTAGCCTTGTGCTCCCCAGACATGTTAGATTAAAATTCCCCAAATTCACACTCATCATAGCCAGGAATTGAAAATTAGAGGCTATAATTTTATAGGATTTATTGGGTAAGAGAGATGCCATCTTAAATTATTCTTAAAATAACAGGCCAAAACTGTCTTTAGTATTCGATATGAATATTTCTAACTCTTCTGTGAACTATTTGATGAAGATTTGTCTTCTTCACCAGCAAACTAAAGTGTGTGAGACTTACAGAGTTTGAGAACAAAAATGCAATGGTATACACACTGTTTGAGAATCTGGGTTACTTAATATCCTGGACATGAACTTGCTTGTTTCCCCTTTGCTCATTGGCCCTTAGCAGTGAATGCTAGTCAGCCAAGCTAATCCATGATGAAATGCAAGCTCTTGGTAACTGGCTTTCCTTTAATGTGCCTGCCTACCTTCCTCTCTCCTCCTGCTGTGAGCCCCTGCGTGGGTGCCCATCTGAAGCCGTAAGTCAGATGATTGCAATTCAACTCATGAAAAAAATGTGTTAAACTTCCCCCCAATCCAGACAAAAATTCTTCATTTGTTTGCTTCCATCCAGTTAATTTTTCTTTAAAGAGTTTCAATTAAAAAGCCTGAATTGTTTAGAATTGTCAGCACCAAACACAACCAGCAATTGAAAGAAATAAGGAAGGCTGGAAAGTACTTTTGTGAGACTTGCTGTTTTAAACACATCTCACATATACATCTGCATCTGTTTCCTTCATTGCTCCTTGCTGCATATCTACTACGGGTATATATGCAAGAATGGCCTACATGTTGTTCTCCTTTTAAACTGGGAAGGCATAAAATCTGATCCACATTGATGTAATTGTGCAAATATTTTGTTGATGTACATGCTATAAATATAGACTTCTGCAGCTGTGTATATGATGTTGCTATTTATGATATACAATGCCTTGATGAAGTGCTTGTGGTCCCTCTGTCTCATGATCATAATCTTTGCAGATGCCATATCTGCCTTTGGGCAAAACTGTGACATGAGATGATGTCATCCATTCATTCATGGACATTTTCCAAACATACTGGCAATGGGAAGGGCAGGCTATGGACATTTATTGCCAAGAATGTTTTCTTTTTTATGGTTCATACCAAGCAAGTAAAGAATAATCTGGAAATCGATAGGTATTGTGTTTTGCATTGTTCTGTAAATTCCTAAACAGCTGCTAATAGGAAGGATACTTAAGAAAGCCAAGTGAAAGCATTCTGAATTTTTATAAATGAGAGAAATGGAAATGAGGATGTGTACATTCTCTGGATATCGTTAGGAAATTGCAATTAATTGCAATCCAGGAAAATCAGGTATGCTTCAGCCCTGTCCTACTTTGCAGTGTATACTCTAAATTCCGTATCACTAGGACTAAATTGTTGATGTCTGATGTTTGATGCGGCTAAATATGGAAGAGACCATTCCAGTTATATTCTTGGTATTAGAAGTAATGTAATATGTAGATGTCAGGAAAAGAGGTGAGATACAAATAACATGGAGCCCTAGTGGTGCAGTGGTTAGAATGCAGTATTGCAGGCAAACTCTGCCCACAGCCTAGATTTCGATCCCGACAGAATCAAGGTTGACTCAGTCTTCTATCCTTCTGAGGTCGGTAAAATGAGGACCCAGATTGTTGGGTGCAATATGCTGACATTGTAAACCACTCAGAGAGTGCTGTAAAGCGCTATGGGGTATGGTATATAAGTCTTAAGTGCTATTGTTATGGTAACATTTGTATACTATTAAAACGTGGGGAAGCAGATTGCTTCGGATGGGTATAAGTTATGCCCTGCCGAAAGTCTTATCACACTGGAATTGTATAGACACCTAGTTTTTTTTCTTCCTTGTCTCTTTTTCTATTAGCCATGATGTTAAAGGCATAGTAATGTATGGCATATATTAGGCAAACAATAGCCCAGGGTGTTTTTTATCAGTTCTGCTAAGAGTAAAAGATCAGTAGAAGCAGCTGTGCCTGAGAGAGGCTTTTGTCAAAAGTTCACAACCAGTATTGGTGAGATCGTCTTATTAATAAATCTTTACTCCCAATATACCAAGAACACTCTTGCTCTTTTGTTATGTCGAATGGCCACCTCAATTGTCTTAAGAATGTACACTTTTCTTCAAAAGAAAAGCGGTTTCTTAGCCAGAGGTATTTCTGCGATGAGGGCCAGTTCTCTTGTGGTTTCAGAAGGACAACCACATTCATCAGTTCCAGCAAACCATTTATTCTTAAAATCTTGGTTAGATTTTGCTCTGTCCTGGTAATTAGCATCAAACCAATGTTTGGCTTTTTTACTAATGAATCTATTCATTTTCTGGTTTGTTGATTTGTCTCTTTTTTTCTTTCTCTTTCTGTATATCTGAAACAGTGCGCTCTCCACCAGGATTGGCTAAAACTCCACTTTCAGCACTGGGGCTGAAACCTCATAATCCAGCAGAGATTTTGTTGCATCAGACAGGAGGTAAGTGAAAGTATTAATACAATGGAAAAGTTGGTGTAACAGCAATAAGGCACCTTGGTTGTTTGCTTGCAGACATTTCATTACCCGGCTTGGTAACAGTAGCAGTGCAAATGAATGTGGAGTTTGTATCCTGTCTATATATATACCCTGTTTCCCCAAAAATAAGACATCCCCTGATAAGCCCAATCGGGCTTTTGAGCACATGCAGTAAAATAAGCCTCTCTCTGAAAATAAGCCCTCCTGAAAATATTTAAATGCAGAGCTGGAAATCAGGTAAGACAGCAAGAGGAGCCCTATCTTGCTCCACACACCCCAAAATAATAAGACCTCCTCAAAAATAAGGCCAAGCACCTGTTTCAGGGTTCAAAAATATAAGACAGGGTCTTAATTTCGAGAAAACACGGTATAGTATCTTGCTTTTCAAGTGTTGGTGGGGATGTTTTCTCCTTAGTGTTCCTCGATTAGAGCATTGTTTTCTACTTGCCTACTTATCTGGTGTTCATCCCTGCTTATCTGGATATTGGCTGCTGAAGAAGATGTGTTCTGATTTTTTAGTTTCCTTAGCTTTTTTAGGGTCTTTTTTAATGGTGTGTAAATATTGTTTGGTTCTGTGTGTCTATTGGCTGATTTGTGATGGCTGATTTGTCTGAATGCGAAGCTTCCAGGAATTCATGAAGATTTTTGGATTTAGCTTGGTCTAGGATGCACATAGTTTCCCAGCAGAAACTGTGGTTGAGTCTGTCCATGAGTTGTGAGATTAAGGAGTTTTCATATTGTCTTCTGACTGCTAGCTGGTATTCATGAACATGCTCTGCTAATTGCTCTGCACTTTCTGCCTAAATCCTGGACTGGATATTCAGATAAATCAGTTTTGTAGCTGACTGCTTAGTCACATAGCCAAGGGCAAGGCAAGTAGCTTATCAGATCCATAGCTAAATGACACAAATCCCACAAGAAGCCCACAAACTAATTAATATTTTCTGGGTTTTATTTCTTGAGGGACTTCTTTATGGCATAACTAAAATGCAATTAACATGATAGAGGAAGGATACTTATTTGCTGGTTTATTTTGTTAATTTATATACCTTAGTCTCCCAACTAATAAGAGCCAGGAATGAAAATAATACACCAACAACATGTCTCAAACGAGATCAAAGGAATAGCGTGATAATAACAAAAACATTAAATAATACACCAGGGACAATTTAGAAATGGTTAGGATTGTTTGGATCAACAATTATAACCCGGCAGAAAAATAAGCATAACTATGAGGTGGAGGAATGCTAATAAACGTTAACAAAATATTTTAAAACATAAAAAAAATTGATAAACTGATTCCGAAAGGACATTCTGCAATATTGGACCTGCCACCAAAAAGGCCCTGTTGCCAATTCATTCCAGACAGCCTCTTTCATCAGCCATAGAAGGTTTACATGCAGAATGAAACTCTGTTAGGTAACAATATAAGGAGGAAGCTGTTCCTTCAAGTAGAGAGGTCCTGAGCTATACAGCAATATGTATGCAAAAACTAGCAGTTTGCATTTGGCATAGAATACAAGGGGAAATCAATGTAACTGACCTAAAAGAGATGTTAAATGCTCCCAGTAGGATATCTTAGATGGAGTCTTGTTGCTGTTATTTTGGACTTCATGCAATTTCCTATTCTTCTTTTAAGGGTGTCCCCATGTAGAATCTGTTGCAACCCAATGGTACATCATCTGCATTTGATAATAAGCCTTCCTAGCTGTTACATTGGTCTGGGCTTTTGGAGTAGCACAGGGTATAAGCTCATCCAAAAAGTTGCTTTTTTGGGGAAAGAACGTTCCTCTCAAGGATAGAAAAGTTTCTCTCAAATTGATTGAGGCTTTCCTGACATCAAATCTGTTTGAATCCAATTTCAGTTGGAGCAGCGGGAGTCAATCAGGAAACTTGCAACATCTGGAATCTATATGAAAATGGGAATTTGTGCTTTGGTAGTTCTTCCTGTCCATACATTACTAACCATGTAAATCTCTCTGACGCAATCTTTAAAAAAATGTGCCAAAAGATGCATAAAAATGAATGCATTTTATACTTTAAAATGCATACAAAAATGCACAATTCTGGTTGAATATTATTTAAGGTAAAATAAAGACAAATGTTTGTATACCTTATAAATGCAGGTTGCTAGAATGGAGTGGATTATGTAGTAATCGGAGAAGAGGGAAACAGAATTAACACTTCTGCAACTGCTTTTTTTAAGGAGATTTGTCTCAGCCTTACAGTATGTGACAGCTGTCACTCTCATTCTTGGGCATCAGGTTATTTTTCTCCAATAATTATTTTGCATATTTATGCCTGTTAATTTTTGGATAGACCCAGAGAGCTATTGCTTTTATTTACTAAGTACTGTAGTGGCTTAAAGGAGCATAGTATAAAAACATAGACAAAACCTGTTTTAAAAATCAAGTCTCTTCATTATTTTTCTCTGATACCCAGAATTCTAAATCCAAGTACTGTTTTCCTGAGCTTATTGAAGAACAGGGTAGAATTTTCTGAAGACAAAGGAAACTTTAACCAGAGATGAGCCTCATTGACAGTAGATTGTATTTTTTTCATAAAATTATTTTGCAAGCATTCAATACAAATTGTGTAGTGCATATATGGCTCGCCTCCATAATAATAACTTGCAAGTCTTCCACTATATAATAAAGAAGATATTTTCATCAGGCCCAGGTATTGCAATACTCCTAACTGTTTAGCAAAAGCTTACTAATATCAGTTTCTTTCTTTTCCTTCTTTCCTTGCCCCACAGATGGGGAAACAGTAGTTGAATATGATCAAGGTAAGGAGGTCATTCTTTTCAGCCTATTAGAACACTTTGGAAGAACTGTGGAAAGGATGGAACAATTTTCACTTGCCAAAATATCTGGTTGGCTTGCTGTGGGTGTGTCGAAAGGCTAAACAAAACAAAATGTTCGTCATAGATTCAATAGCATCATAGAGTGTTCAAGGGTTGCTGTATGCACGCATTAACCTCAAATAAATGTTGACAGAGAAATGGCAGGGAAAGTACTATTTATCTAAGGGTAATATTTTCCATCTCCTTGATGTAAACACGGGCAGACTGCTTTTCCTTCTTCTAAAATATTTCCTAGGTAAATATTCTAGTTCTACTAATCTGAATGTTTAGTAGACACCATTTGGTAATTTCCTGTTGCAGAGTTAGTACTTCTGGTGAATGAACTTCAGTCTTAGTTAATATTTACCACTTAAAGCTTTCCAGAAAACTCTTCCAGTTTTGTTGATTGTAAAGTGAGTACTGGAGTTCTCGATACATATACCTGCAGTGAGTTTAGTTATTCCCAACTATCTATGACAGGGTGTCAAACTCGCGTCCTCACAGTGGCGTCATGTGACGTATCATGACTTTTTTCCCCTTCGCTAAACTGGGAGTGGGCATGGCCAGCGTGTGATGCATCCGACCCATGGGCCACGAGTTTGATAGCCCTGATCTATGTACATTATCCTAAGAAATGTTAGGCCTGATTAGACATTAGCTGGGCAATGTCTTGATCTTTCCATGAGCCAGCTATGGTATTGGTAGATAAGATGGGCAGTCATACCAATTGAATGAATGAATGAATGTCCTTCTATCCCTGCCCTTATTTACTGATGGTTGTGGTATGGTTGCTTATGTTACCATCTTTGAATGGGACTAACTTGCACAGATGTAGCAGCTGTAACATGATGAAAGGCACACCCTAAAAGAGTATTTCTTCCAAAATTATGGGTTACTTTTTCCAGCAATCTTTGTATTTCATTGAGCAGATCATCAGCTTTAAAGAAACTTAGCATTTATACGTTTAAACCAGAGGTGGGTTTCAGCAGATCCTGACCAGTTCTGGAGAACCGGTAGTGGAAACTTTGAGTAGTTCGGAGAACCGGTAAATACCACCTCTGACTGGCCCCGCCCCCATCTATTCTCTGACTCCCGAGTCCCAGCTGATCGGGAGGAAATGGGGATTTTGCAGTATTCTTCTCCTGGAGTGGGGAGGGAATGGAGATTTTACAGTATCCTTCCCCTGGAATGGAGTGGAAGTGGAGATTTTATAGTATCCTTACCCTGCCAATCCCACCAAGCCACTCCCACCAAGCCATGCCCACAGAACTGGTAGTAAATTTTTTTGAATCCCACCCAGGGCCGGATTTTCCTATAGGCTAACTAGGCTTCAGCCTAGGGCCTCAAGATCAAGAGGGGCCTACATTCAAATGTTAGCAAAATTAAAATTACACTTTCACTATAGGTGAAAGGGCCTCATAAGTGGAATAGCCTAGGGCCTCTTTTCATCTAAATCCGGCCCTGATCCCACCACTGGTTTAAACACATTGAGAATTCTGATAGGGATTGTGAAGTATTAACCAGAGTAATTCAGATATAATTTTATGCAGGTTTACTCAGGGTTAAGCCCTACTGTATAGAGCGGCATTTACTCATCCATTAAATTTTGCTGTTATTCCCTGCTTCTTCCCACAAATAACACCATGCTAAAAAACAATGGCTACATTTCCTCCCCCCCCTCATACAAGGTTCCTGTAGTTACATTTTATAAAAATAAGTAAAAATAGAAAGGGAATAGGGGTAGGAAACTAAGCCACAGTTCAGCTTCAGGTGCAGTTTGCCTTAAGACATTCTGTATTCTCTTAGTAGAGTTCATATTTAGTCATTCCTCTGCAACTATATAAGGAATCAGCATTCTTATTAATTATTCTCTTCTTCCACCCCCAAGCAAGGCCACTGCTGGCTTCAAGAAAATCTATATAAACAAAAAGCCAAGGCAAGAATTTACATTTTTAAGAAGTTGTTTAGGACAGAACACAGCTGGGATACAACTTAATCTTTTGGAAAGCAGCTGCATTTAGGTATTCCAAATAAACCAAAATAGAATCCTAAATATTTTTTGAACAGGATGTCCGCATCATTATAGATTGCTGAGACAAAATTTATGGAAGTTAGTCAATACTGTTGGTCAGATCATATTGAAAAATCAGTTGTTATTTTTCTTTTTAAGGTGGCAATCTACACTGAGAGACCTAGCATCCTTGGCTAAGACTTTGTTAGTCTAATAACATAATCCAATTTTACATCTTTTTAAAACCTTCCTATTGATTTTATTTCAGAATAGATGATAATGATAATGGTGATGATGATGATGATGACCATTATCATTAATGGTCCATAAATTGCTATGGGCACTTATTCCATAAAATGTGGAGGGACTAACAATATCTAATTATGCAATTAAAATAATAACAATGAAGCATAACCACCCAGATTAATTAATAATCATAACAATTTTAAAACAACAATAGGGACTCCACAAACACGCTAACCCCAGAATTTTTTGCAAGGTATAGCATGCGTATCTAAGCAAATAAGAAAAACGAAAAAAAAATAAAATAGCAAACGTTCATTGATTCCACAGTCCGCCTGCTTCAAAGGTTCTTTATTGCTATATTTGCTAAATATGGCATTTTTTTAAAAAAATCTCCAATCCATTTACCAAGCACCATTAAAGATATGGGGAAAACATGCCAGTTTCCATTCTTTAATCATAACCACTATGAAAAGGATATTAAAGGATAAGATGTTGGGTCAATCAAGTAGATATCTAGATAGTTAAAAAATTGTGTTGATAAGTAATCATCAATTGTCCTTCATCAATTGATGCCAGGAGATTTAATGTTCAATCTTATACTATTCAACATTTTTATTAACAACTTGGATTATTACTATTCTATGTTCTATGTCACGTGTGTCAAACTCGTGGCATCACGTTCCTGTCACGTAATGTTTCACCACGTTTTTCTCATTCGCGGAGCTGGGGTGGGCATGGCCTGCGCGCGATGCATCCGGTTTGCAGCTGCCAGTTTGACACCCCTATTCTATGTAGAGTGTGAGGGATTGCTTATCAACTCTGCAGTTGATCTAAAATTATGTTGGAGCTAATAGCTAATTTCATAGAATACAGATCTAAAATTCAAAACAATAACTTAGAGAAAATGGCTGCACTGGGCAAGGAATTGGCCTTGATGGCTTTATGCCTTCTTTCAACCTTATGATTCTATGAATATACAATTTTTGCAGATGGGAGAAATTGGGAATATGTGGCTCTCCAATGCTGACTGGAGTTTTTGTGAACTAAAATTCAACAATATCTGGAGAATGTGAGTTCCACCATTAGTATAGTCAAGCTGAAGATCTGGGTTTTAGCAAAATTGCCTATATTTTGATTATATCTTCACAACATCAGTGTGCTACAGGAAGAAATTGTGCTTTTATGGTAAATAAAAATATTAGGAAATATTTATTGCAGAATAAGTTTTCATGTAGGGCTACCACCTACAATCCGATGCAGGTGATTAAAAGTATGAACGTTTATGCTGTAATAATGGATTTATTAATTAAGATGGCACCAGATTCTATTGTATTTTGAGTGTTGTTATTATTAGATACACTTTTATTTTTTTGTTAATAGGATAAAAAAAATGAGGCAGAATATAATTTGTGTAGTTAAAATGTTATTAGTCATCCCTTTAGATCAGGGCTGTCAAACTCATGGCTTGCGGTCCGGATGTCTCACATGCTGGCCATGCCCACCCCCATTTTAGCGAAAGGGGGGAAAGTTGCAATATGTCATGTGATGACAATGTAACGCCACAAGTTTGACACCCCAGTTTTAGATCAATGTTTTTCAACTATAGCTAATTTAAAACTGTGGACTTCAATTGGCTGACTGGGGAATTCTGGGAGTTGAAGTCCACAGTCTTGAAGTGACTACGGTTGAGAAACGCTGCTTTAGACTCTTTCCATAGGTTCTGCTGTACAACACAACAAACTGTTCACTTGCTCAAATTAATCCTAGGGAAGTTTCCCCCCCCCCATTTATCTTCCAATAATTTGCAGGCAGCTGAAGTTTGGAGCTTAGTACTGGTATATGCTTTAGTGCACATTGAACAAGATTTTAGTGTACTTATCAGACCAAGAAAAACATTCCAAAAGAAAAAAAATACTCTAAACAGTGAGCAGATGACCCTTAACTTTTATACATGAGAAAGAAACAAATAGTGTATTTCAACCTACTATCGTTCCTCCTTGTTGGATTTTTTTCCTGCAATCTTTGAACTTAGTAGCTTTGCAATAAACAAGAACAGTTTTTTGTTTGTTTTGTTTTTCCTTTTTCCATTTCATAGAGGTCTTGGCTCTCCCAGAAGTTTCTCATTAGTTTGCAAGCTAATGCCTAACCATGCTATTTTTAGATAGGGAGGGGAGCTGGAAATGTGTAGCAGCAACAGATGTAATTACTTTAAGTGGCATGCTGGCGCATTATACACATTGCGAGCCTTTTGAGGTTGCACTTCAGCCTAGCACCAAAGTTTTCCCATTTTTTATGGCCTTTCTAAGTTTGGCCAAGCTAACTGTCCTGGGCTTTGGCCTCACAGAATGTTCAGCCCAGCCTTCTTCATCCTCATTTTCTTTCCTTCTCTTCTTCCCTGCCTCCTCTGCCAGTTGGCAAAAGTCAACCTTGGACACATCAGGAGAAAGCTTGGCCACCAGTCTGATCTCCCCGGTTCCCAAATCTTGCTTCATCTTCATAAAATTGTGCCCTTATTTAACTGGTTTCCATCTTAGATGTGTTAAGGATATTCCCAGCATACTATTTACAATACTATCCTATATAGTTTACATTCCTTTTACCTAGTTCGAGGTTCAGAGGAAATCATCCAGTGGACTGCCTATATTACAAAGAACATCATAAGGCAGATGCAGCATATACCTGAGTTTATCTTCAAACAACAGTTAAAATAGCCTCATGTAACAGCGGTCCTTGTATTTGTGACTAATTTAAGAGACCACTGTTTTCATACAAATCCATGCAGCTTCATCTTGAAATTCTGGAAGCCACAGTGTCTCTGGAATCAGTAATGATTCCACATTCATTTTGCATATAGAAGAATTTGAACATTTTCAGAAAGAATAATTTGTGACAGCTCACACTTCAGGTTGATTTATTTTGGGGACCTGAGTTGTACCTAAATTGATTTTAATACTTTGGTCTGTCTTGGTTATATTATTGTTATGTTTAAGTCGCTTTGAATTTATGTGGCAAAGAAAAATAGAGTAAAAAGGTTTGAAGGGTAAATCAATTATTGTTATGTTATGTTGTGTTGTGATGTAATTTTATACTGTACTGTACTTGTACTACGTACTGTACAAAAAATGTGAAATCACAGCTGCAGATCCTTTAACTGGTGTTGGCCTTCATTTGTATGAAGTTCTTCCCAAGAATCTATGTGCTCTTATAATGTATTGGTGTAGTTTCTATACATATTCAAGCAGTGAATCCTTTTGTAATTGACAGACGGACATTTTGTCAATGTGCAGTGCTGTCCAAGATTTTTTGATATGGCGTCTAGTGTGCTGATAGCCACTGGGGCCACCATGGCTAATTTTATACCATAAACTTTCAATTTAGATGTTTAGATCTTGATACATTGTGAGCTTCTTAGTAATTATATAATTATTATTATATAATTATAATAATAATCATAATTATGTCTAATTATTCAGATATAATTATGAACGAAGACTATATCTATTTATATTCAGAAATCCCACAATACCTGCTCTTTTTCAACTACTTTTTCAATGTTATGTTCCCACTGATTTTTCATTACTTTCACATGATAATTTTTACAGCTGTTCCAATGATTCATGTTGGTGACCGTATTATGTCATTGTTTATAATTAGTTTGTGTGATCTTGTGTGTGCTGAGTATATGATCTACTGCTTCTTCTGCTTCTTTGTGTAATTTGTATTTTGAATAATTTGAATCATTACTATGATTATTATTAAAATTTATTAGCTGACTAACTCCAAGGGAATCATGATTATTAGTGGTTAAAAATGGTTTACGGTTTCAAGCAACTTAGATATCATGTTTGCTTGTTTTTCTCCCCGCATGTAAATTTAGGGCCCCGGAGCTATGTGGAATCTGTGGCTCATACAGCAGCAGGCAACAGCGGTGGGAGCGGAAGCAGCATTGCTGGGAAGCTCCAGCCATCTTTGGTTTCAGAGACCTACAGCACTGAGACACCTGTAAGGAATGAGTCCCTCAACAATTCTTTCACCTTGCCTAGCCCAGCCTCTGCCAGCAGCCCTATACATAGCATGGACGGGTAAGTTGCAGGAGAGACAAGGCTGTCAGATGCATGGAACTGCCTTCTGTGAGCAAGATCAGTGGAATGAAGGACTGAAATAACAATTTATCCATGGCTTTGATTATTGTAGCACTGGAATAAGACAAACGAGAGAGAAAAGTTTGCTTTATTGTCAGAGGAAAGAATATGGGAAAGAGATATTCTTTTCCTTTTTTTTTGCTTACGTTCATCCACTCATGACCCAAGAGGAAGAACAGTATATGTGCACAATAAAAAAGAAAGAAAGATGATATCTACGAAAGTGAAGGAACTTTTTTTCCCCAAAATAGGAAATGCGAAATTGTTTCCAATTATGATCCGGAGAAATGTTTCATAGAGTAAGAACCTCATCAGAGCTTCTTCAATAACTCTATGTTATCTTGCTCCTTCTTGTAATATATGCTTAGCTATCAGGACAGCGTGCCCAAATTCAGCTAGTTCATTATTTCTTTTTTCCTAAAAAAAATTATGAAGCATTTTCCCCACTGGAAAGGATTCTATGTGTCAACAGTATGATTTTACCAAACTGTTTATAAATCTATAAATATGTTTTGACCGCATGAGGATATCCACAGTTCACATTTCTCCATAAGCAAAAATGTATTGTGAAATTCTTTCCTCTCTAAAATGTTTGCAATAGATTGTGTGGGTTTCATAATGGTTTATAAACTGCGAAATTACAAGATGAAATAAAATGACTTCCTCATAGGCAATTGTTCTGTTACTTTATTTAAATATTGTTTCAGAAAGAGGAACACAGTTGAAACTATTCCCCCTGAAAACAAATAATTATGGTCACTTATCTGAATGAATATCAAAGATAGAAGTGCGAGCATGATTTTAAATCACTATGACTTAAAGTGGGAATTCCCACAGGAGAAAACTTTTGGGAACCACATCAGAGCAGTGGGTGGTACCAGAATGGAGAAAGAAGTTTCTTTTTCCTCCATTCCTTTAGCTCCCTCTCATTCATCTGCTTTTACCTTTCCCAGAGGGAAATCAAGGAAACCACACAAGTTTCCTATCTGAATTCCAAATCAGGGCTCTCTAAACTTGGCAACTTTAAGACTTATTGACTTCAACTCAGCTGGATGGCGGAGGAATTCTGGGAGCTGAAGTCCATAAGTCTCAAAGGCTTAGGAAATGAAACTGAGGACTGCATATACTGTGCTCCAAGAGCCATAGCATTTTAGCCCCTTATTTTGTGAGAAATTTATGGAGCATTATGTTTATGTTCTTGCAACTTCAAATGATATTCCAGGCTATGAATGAATCCTTTGATAAAGTACTTTAATATGTTTCTTTGTTTCCTCCAGGATCTCTATTGGTAGTTACCCATCAGAAAACAGTGCCAGCATAGCCATTTCCTCCCAGCCATCTGCCGAGTCCAGCTTCCAATCCACTAATCTTTCTCAGGGTCCTTCAGCACACAGCAGTTACCAAAATACATCTACATCAACTCAGGGCCTGCCGGTCTCTATGAATGCCGACTTCCCTGATGGCCGAACCAGCACTCAACAAGATAACCATCCAAGGCCTCAAGCCCAGATCATTGCATCTGGGGTCCAAGTCATGCCTGGAAGCCCACATGCCCTTCATAGAACAGTAGCTACCAATACTCCTCCTAGCCCAGGGTTTGGGCGAAGAACTGTTAGCACAAATATGGTGGCCATTCCAGGAAGCCCAAGCATGAACAGGCACTTAATGGGTCCCCATAGCACTGTTGTTTCATCACCTGGGAGTCCAAGCCATGCTCGACACCAGCCCTTAGCAGGGGGTAGCACAGCCATGATTTCTGGGAGTCCCAGTCTGGACCGACATATGATATGTGGGTACTCAACTCCAGAGGAAAAGCAACAAACACTGTCTCGCCAGAGCAGTGCTTCAGGTTATCAAGCTCCCTCTACCCCATTATTTCCTGTCTCCCCTGCATACTATCATGGAATTAGCCCACATTCCTCTTCCCCTGACTCGGCAGTATATAGACAGGGCAGCCCCACCCCACCCCAACCATTGCTCCCTGAGAAAAGAAGGATGTCATCGGGGGATCGATCAAACAGCCTGCCCAACTATGCTACAGTGAATGGCAAGACTTCATCACCCATTTCCAGTGGCATGTCCAGTCCCAGCAGTGGGAGCAGTATGGCCTTTCATCATACTCTGCCAGATTTTTCCAAATTTTCAATGCCAGGTAAAACTTATTTCATGTTCTTTCTCACTTGAGAGTTAAGCATGCAGCTAGTTCTCAACTCACAACCACAGTTGAGCCCAACACTTCTGTTGCTAAGCGAATCAATTGTTTTGCTCCATTCTACGACTTTTCTTGCCACAGTTCTCAAGGGAATCACTGCAGTTGTTTTAAGTAGTAACATTGTTGTTAAGTGAATCTCACTTCCCCATTGACTTTGCTTGTCAGGTCACAAAAGATGATCACATGACCCTGGGACACTGCAAACCATCATAAGTCTGAGTTTTGTTCACGTGACCATTTATTTATTTATTTAATTTGTATACCGCCCTTCTCCCAGAAGGGACTCAGGGCGGTGAACAGCCAAAATTAAAAATACATACAATACAAAAGTTAAGATAATTAAAAAGAATTAAATCATTGGCTTCCCAATTTAAAACCCCCAAAT
The DNA here is from genome assembly GCF_059756535.1 of Pantherophis guttatus. Lineage (NCBI taxonomy): Eukaryota > Metazoa > Chordata > Lepidosauria > Squamata > Colubridae > Pantherophis > Pantherophis guttatus. Next base: position 120,661,997 of record NC_142063.1, read on the forward strand.
CTATAAAATTTAAAATCCCAATTAAGAACCATTTAGGCTAGGCCTAGACCATGGGGGATGAAAGGGTGAAAATGGTCATAAGTCACTTTTTTCAGTGGCATTGTAATTTTAAACGGTCACTAAACGAATGATTATAAATCAAGGACTACCTGTAGAGGATGATAGCAAAGGTTCTCCAACTTTGTGGTATCTTGATTTCCTTTAAGGGATATCAAACTAAAAAGTATATAAAACAGAATTTATCAGAAGACTGCAGCTAGTTCTAGTTTAGATAAACTAACAAGCAGAATCCCAAGCAAGTTTACACAATATCTCCAGTTCCTACACAAGCCTTAACACATTATTTAAATAACTAAGTTCCTCAACACCGTCAAGAGCTCCCACAGTTTGTGTTAAGTTGCTTTCTTATCTTTCATTCTAGTTGTTCTTCCTGTCAGTACTTAATGGATGAAGAGTGATCACCATGAAGAATTTTCTTAATATAACCATAGTTTTGTATGTGCTTTGCAATGAGAGAGGACTGTTATTTGCTAAATATCAAATATCATACATTATGGATTTTTTGTCCATTCCAAGTGTTCTTGGAATGTTGGAAGAATAGGTCCACAGCTGATCTGCAGCAGTGGATTGCTAGTATGAGTTACTTAACCAATGTTTTATTAATTTCCTTTCAACAGAGGGGCAAGAAAAAGGAATTTTTAGCTAATTGTTAAATTTTGTAGCATTGCTTTGTTTTATAAAATTTCTAGGCCTTTTATTCCACTCAGCCATCTCTTTCCAATTTTAATCTTACATTACATTATATGGCCTGTTTATAAAAGTAATTGCATGATGCGGTTTTTAACACCAAATAATGAAATTGATATTTCTAATTGTTTTTGGCAAGACTATATCATCATTATTATCCTTTTCCTACAGGAGAGGTTATTGATTATCGAACTTACCAGTAATCATCATAGCTTCATAAAATCATTTATCTCAAATTAATCGACTGATTAAAACTGGGAGTGAGTGCATGGTAGCTGGATTCAACTGACAACTGTTACTAGGTTCAGTTAGAGACCTAGTAGCTGCATTCATAGAGTATGCCAAACCTGGTTATTTGTAGTGATTTAATTTTTCTGTCAGTATGCAAATTGTGTGAGCTCACTGAGTTTGGTCAATGTACTTTTCAGTATCTTTTGCAAACTCAGAAATAGACTAATTTGGTAAGCAAGTTGAGCATATTGTACAAATCTAGTCCACAAAATTTCTACTGCACAAATGTGTTCAGTGCCTCCTTGTTTCTCTTTTCCTGTTTCTTAGACAGCAGTCCTGAAACAAGAGCAAATGTAAAGTTCGTCCAGGATACCTCGAAATACTGGTACAAGCCAGAGATTTCCAGAGAACAAGGTGAGGTGTTTTTTTTTTTTATGGCTCACTGAAACTCCTTAACAGTTAGAACAAGTTCTGGCAAGCATGTGATTTTCTTTTGTTTCCGTGGAAACAAATCAACCACAAAATTATGAGGAACACTAAATATTCTGTTAGAGCACTTTTTCTCCAAGAACCCTCAATGGTGACAGGATTTATAATAACTCTTTTTGGATCTCTGTGGATAGCTATAGTTCTTCTGAGATACAAGATAGAAAGAAAGGTTAATTTCTTCTAGTTTTTGCAGCTTATGTGATAACCTTACTTTTACAAGTTGGCAAAATAATGCCAATGTTTAGGTATGCTGCAGGATTCAAACTTGGGAGAGGCCCCTCTCTCCCTCCTTCCCTCCCTCCCCTGACCATGCGAGCAGACAGAGTGATTACCCTCTCACCTTGTGTCACATGCTTCTTCTCTTGTCCCACCACGTAGAAAATGGGGTTTTATTTGTTTGTTTGTTTTTATTTATTTTTATACTGTCCCCATAAGGTCATTTTGGGTCACTTACAGGTTATAAAACAAATTGAAAAATAATTAAAACGTATCAAAATATTAAAACTACCCAAATTAAAATTTTAAAAACCAAAACAAAAAACAGACAGCATGAAGATGAGGTTTTCTTATCCTGTTAACCACTTCCAGCGGTGAGCACCTCCCTCAATAATATGGATATTCTCTATATAATTAAGAAGTTAGGAAGATTTCATAGAAGCATTGTTTCGTGGAAATAGAGACAATCAGCTGCAAATCTAATAGATACATATTTCAGTTCCTTTGACTGACATATAGCTCTGCACATAAGAGTTCAGGGGCTATGACTGGTAAATGGGACTTACTCACTGAGAGAAAATAAGTAAATATGGGCACTGTCTCCCATCACATTGAAGCTACAATAAAACCTTGATTGAACAGTTCATTTGTAGAGAGGCATATCTGCTAAAGCCAAATCTATATTAAATCCCCAAATATATGATTTGCAATAATTTGTGTCATTGCATAGAAATCAATTATGTAATGAACACAAATGGATGTAGAAGCATAAAAACATCAGTGATGGAAATGACATCAGTTGACCCAAAGGACATAAATTCTGTCCATTTTCTAAACCTTTTCAGAAATAACAGTTGGCAGTTAAAGTCCAAAGTAAAATTTTGTTCATTGCAGCCAAAGTCTGCTAAAGGGAGATCTGTAGAACTGAATGTTTAATTTTATTATTCTTCTTCCAGTCAAAAAAGTACACTTCTACATTTGAATTGATTAGCAATTGAGCATGCAAGGGTATCTCTCCCAGTTCAGGATGGCATGGTCTAAAGGTGTACAAAACAGATTGGCTCCCATTTCAGCTTTCAGGATGGCAACCTTCTCTCCCCAGCTCGTGCTGATAAGCTGCCTGTCGTATAATTGGGAGTGAGCCCTTTAAAAGAGTAAGTTCATGTATCTGTCAACAGCCGTTCTTTTCATCCATTCAACAGCTGAAGCACTTGGCACATCCCTCATTTCCTTCATATCTCCCCTTTCAAGGGTAGAGTGACTGTTAGTGAATGAACATTGGCGCTGCTTCAGATCAGATTCTCAGGGACAGGGTCATTCCTGTCCCTGCTGTAATTCAGGCTTCCCAGAACCAAACTACAAAAGAGCTTTCACATTTATATCTTAGAAGTCGATGAGAAAATCCCCCCTTAAAGGAGGGGGTGGCATGCATTCATGCCAGGGCCATGTTTGCTCCTTATTCATGACATTGCTAAGGATATGCATTTTCCACTCTCCACTGAATGCTGCTGTTTTTTGTCCCCTCCCCAAATTATACAACTGGCAACATCATTCATAACCACCTTAATCTCCAGATGTTATATGGGAGACTTATAAAGGTGAATTCATCTCATCTTTCCAAAAGAAAACTGAGCTATAAATCAGAGAAGAAACAGAGAAATAGCTGGTGTCCCAACCAAATGGCTTTGGACAGGACAATCACATCTAATATTTTGGAGAGCTCTAGCTTACTGAGCTTTCAAATTACCTAAAATCATGTCAGTGCACACTGAACAGGGTAGAATAGAAAAACTTTTTATTTATTTTCCAGACTTGGTGCCTTTCTTGTGGGGTAAAGGACTCATTATGCCAACTTGGGGCATATATACATTTCTCCTTCTACTGGGAGTATGTCTGGTGCTCTAAAGGTGGTGGGTTTTAATGGAAATAATTTTTCCCCATTATTCCTTGGCAATGCCCATGGGGGTCTCTCTCTGTTTAGAGAGGTATGAGATACAGATGTTTCTATAAGAGGTGGGAAGAAGATTCCAAGGTTGCATGTCTTCCTCCAAAATCAGAGCGCTCCCTCTCCCTCTCCCTCTCCCTCCCTCCCTCCCTCCCTCCCTCCGTCTTTCTCTCTCCCCATGGAAGAAAGTAGCCAACCTATTCTGGGGTTTCCTTACCAAACCTGGGAAGAAATGCTACTGAAGCCAACACAGATTATTTCTTTAAAGTTTAGGAATAGCAAAACAATTTCCCTATTAGAAAAGATTACAGCACAGGGTTTACAGAAATGTTGATGGGGGATAGGACATGATCAAGATGGGAGAGTCTGTCATCTTTAATCATAATGGTATCAGAAAAGTATGAAAGTTTCTCTAGTTCCTGACATTTTATGTTTATTTCACAATGACATGGAACCTTCAGATTTACAGTATTAGGTACCCTCATTATGGCTAACTCCTTGTTGATTGGAGTGGGGAGGGAAGCAGTAATGTATTTAATAGTCTGATAGTCCTCAGCTTACAACCACAATTGACCACAAATTTTCCATTGGTAAGCAAGACAGTTGTTAAGTGAGTTTTGCCCTATTTTATGACCTTTCCTGTCACAGTCAAGTGAATCGCTGCCAGTTGTCAAGTTAATAACATGGTTGTTAACTGAATCTGGCTTCCCCATTGACTTTGCTGGTCAAAAAGTTGCAAAAAGTGATCCCAAAGGTGACTGCAGGACATTGCAACTGTCATAAATACACTTACCAGTTGCTAAGTGTCTGAATTTTGATCGGTGACTATGGGGATGCTGTAATGATCGCAAGTGTGAAAAACTGGTCGTAAGTCACTTTCTTCTTTACACCGAGAATCCTATTATTCATTTCTTTATATGTTTTTCTTATTCAAGGTTTAGATCCCTTTATGTTCACATAGTATGCTCTACTTCTTTCCCAGCCATTGCATTGCTAAAAGACAAGGAACCAGGGGCCTTCATCATTCGAGACAGCCACTCTTTCCGGGGAGCCTACGGACTGGCCATGAAAGTAGCTTCACCGCCTCCAGGTGTTATACAGCAGAGCAAGAAAGGTAGAGCCATTCACACAACTTCCCACTACCCCCTTGTTCTTTTGGAACATGTGCATAGCAGGCTGCCTTCAAATCAGCAACCAGTTTCAGTCCACATGGGAATGGTTTGAGTTAGGGCCAGCAAAGATGCTATTGGGTGATATAAAATCCCAGTTTTTAATCCCAGGAAAATATATGCAACCTCAGTCTCTGCAACCTCAGAGACTAAAGTGTGTAAAGCTGTGGCATGAGAAATCTGGAAGGTGTTTTTTTTCAAAAGGCAACTGGACTTTGCTTTTCCTTGAAGTCATTTCACTTCTCATCCAAGAAGCTTCTTCAGTTCTGACTGAATGGTGGAGAACGGAGGGATTTATATTCCTTGCAGTCCAGAGGACTAATGACCAGAAGACTGCAAGAAATATAAATCGTCCCATCCTCCATCATTCAGTCAGAACTGAGGAAGCTTCTTGGATGAGAAGCAAAACGTCTGCAAGGAAAAACAAAGTCCAATTGCCTTTTGAAAAAAGCACCTTTGGGACAACCATGACTTGGATGACTTCTCCATAGACATGAGAAATCTGGGTTTGTGATTTATGGAATCATAAGACTGGTTGGAGATTTTCTAGTCCAAGTGAACTTGATTCACTGTAAAAGCTTTTCCTCAATCTGAACTATTCATTCATTTATTCATTTATTGGATTTATATACCGCCCTACTCCCAAAGGACTCAGGGCGGTGAACAGCCACAGAATAAAACACATAAATACAAAATTTAAAAACAGAATAAAACCGAATTAAACAATTTGGCCAAGACAAATTTAAAACACCCAATAGTTTTAAAAACAAATTAAAATTTACATTTTAAAGGGGAAAGATTTAGGCCAGGCCGGCTTGATGGAATAAAAAAGTCTTGAGAGCGCGATGGAAGGTGCGCAGATCCGGGATCCTCCGTATCTCCAGGGGGAGCTCATTCCAGATAGTAGGTGCCCCCACAGAGAAGGCTCTCCCCCTGGGGGCCGCCAGTCGACATTGTTTGGCCGACGTCACCCGGAGGAGCCCCTCTCTATGAGAGCGTACCGGCCGGTGGGAGGCTATTGGTGGTAGCAGGCAGTCCCGTAAATAACCAGGTCCTAAGCCATGGAGCGCTCTAAAGGTGATAACCAAAACCTTGAAGCGCACCTGGAAGTCAATGAACAGCTATGTCATATCCTGTGCATTGACACAGGGAATATATTGTTGGGGACAAACTCATTCTTTTCTTGTGCTAGAAATAGCTGGTCTTTAGCTTAGACTGTCTTTTAGGTGGCAATTTATACCCTGTTTCCCCCCAAATAAGACATCCTCTGATTATAAGCCCAATCAGGCTTTTGAGCGCATGGTAATAAGGCTTATTTCAGGGTTCAAAAAAATATAAGACAGGGTCTTATATTACAAGCCATCTATATTAAAATTCTAATTGATTCCTTTAGGAGATATCACCAATGAACTGGTAAGACACTTCCTGATAGAAACCAGCCCTAAAGGTGTGAAACTAAAAGGATGTCCCAATGAACCCAATTTTGGTGAGTGCCTACAATTTTGTCTCCACAACTTCTGTCTTATCCTGCCCTCTTGTGGAATGTATAGCAACAACATGTGTTGTTGCTTTTAAACTTTTTAGACTTTCCAAGTAAGGAACGGGAATATTAATATTGAACTGACATGAATCTACTGAAGCTTCTTGGTTAATTTGTCTAAACTTCTGAAGACTCAGAAACTCAGTCAGGGTTGTTTGCAAAAACAGAAAGTATTATGGTACAATATGCATTTCTTTTAAGCATAAATGAACATGACACAGTTGCAGTGATACTGTTTAGTATTGCGTGTATTGTATTGAGGTCATTTAATTTCGTTGTCTTGCCAGAGGTATTGTTTTCATTTCTCTGCAAATATTCTCAGCCTTTCACTCTTCTAAATTAATGTGATGAATTATTCTTTGTCACAAATGAAACTAAATATTCTTTCTTTGCCAGCATGAATTATTCCATGTGATACCAAGTATAGCTTGCTTATTGCTTGCTTGTTTATTTATTTATTTAATAAAATTTTTAAAAACTCCCATCTCTTTTACTGTGGGATGCTGGGAAGTATATAACTAAAATAAACAAGTCTATAAAATTTATTTCATTCATTCATTCAGTTTATATGCCGCCCATTGCACTATCCAAAGTTTGCCGATTGACTGTATGCAGATATTTCTTGATTCTGCTTTGAACAATGGATTGCCACAGAATTTTGTGGGATTAATACAACTAAAATGAAATGTAACCGATAGGCTTTAAAATGAGTCTCTGAGCATTGAAGCTTAGTTTAGTGAATATCCCATTTATTTTGATTGTGTGAACATCCGCAAGGAATGCTCACACCATGCAGAATACAGCCAGAGAAATGTGCTTCATAAATATGTAGCTATTATTTTTAGAATGGGCAGCCCTAATAAATTTAAATAAACAAATATCTCAGTTTATATGGTTATCTATCTTAGTGTTGTGACCCTGGGCTGTGAATACATCCCAAATAAATACGTAAACTGCAACCAGGTTAGAAAAAAAGGTTTGATACAATATTGCAACTATCCTTAAACTCTGTTATATATGCCCGGTGGTGTAACCAGGTTTTTAAAGCCATACAAAAGGCCATCAGAGTTGGGCTTAATTTAATCTCTGGGTGGTTAATGTCCCAAAAAAGAGGTGCCATGACAGGAAAACATCTTTTAACTTTGACCAGATTTCTTTTTCTCTTTCTAGGTTGTCTCTCTGCTCTGGTGTATCAGCACTCAATCATGCCTCTGGCATTGCCTTGTAAGCTGGTCATTCCTGACAGAGGTAAAGTTCCTCACATTATTACATGGGCATAATGTCATTTTATAGAATATTTCATCCTGGCAAGTACAGGGACAACACCAACAACATTTGAAGTCAACTTTTATTTCAGAAAAATTAGAGGCAACAGCAAGAATATTCTGCAAATGGAAGGGAACAGAGATTAGGTAGAGTGTATTGTGTTATGAGTCAGTTGTGTAGTCTTAGGGATTCAGGTACAGAAATGTTTTTTTATTCCAGAATTAGCAACCACGCTGCATGCATAGAAGAGGAAAGCTGATGCCAAATACTGTTTCAGCACTAGTCCACTGCTATAATCTGCTGATTATATATCGGAGGGCATCTGCAAAAATGATAGGGAAAGGATGGGGTGGGGGGAAGATAATATAATGTGTTATCACTGCAAAACCCATAATTCATTACCTCTCTCCTTGCACCATCATTTCTTTGCCATTATGGGTACTTATGATAATTTGTATCTTACCCAACCAGCCCAGTTGTAAATCTTCAAACGCTAACCCAGTAAAAAGGACTGCTCACAAGTTGCAGTTTACTCTTGAATAGATTACTTATGCACATTGAGATTTTTCCATGCATGAAAGTATTTCTATACCTGCCTAAACTGAACAATTGGATGTTCACTCATGAGGCTCTTAAGGCCTCATTCTCTAAGGAGGATTCCTGGGGGTGACTTATAATAACACAGTTTGAAAGAACTCATGAGGATTTAGGAGATACTGCGATGATATTGCTAAATGTGCACACAGGTATTATTTATTTTTTTATGTAAAATATTTAATATCCATTGTAATTAAAACACCAAAATGGTATACAATAAACATAATAGCAACAACAGAATATTTTAGAAAAAAAATGGAAATGACAAAAATAAACATTGCGGCAGCTGATCATATTGAGGGAATAGCAATAGCAATAGCAATAGCACATAGACTTGTATACTGCTTCATAGTACTTTTACAGCCCTCTCTAAGCAGTTTACAGAGTCAGCATATTGCCCACATATCCAGTCTGGGTCTTAATTTTACCGACCTCGGAAGGATGGAAGGCTGAGTCCACCTTGAGCCGGTGAGATTTGAACTGCTGAACTGCAGCTAGCAGTCAGCTGAAGTAGCCTGCAGTACTGCACTCTAACCACTGCACCACCTCGGCTCTTTAAGTTGAGATAAATAATTTAATTCAATTTCTAATGAAAATATTTGGCATTTCTCTTGGGAATTTGTTTCACAGAGCATGTGTCAGTGAACAGAATTCTCACCTCTGCACTACAGCTCAAGAATATAATTAATAAAGGCAGAGAGATCTGTTCTCTAGATACAGTGACACAGAAAACTTCTTTGAAATTCCTACTTGGGTCAAGATGACCCAATTAGAAATCCCAAAATCCCTTTTCTTCAAACAGACATGAGCCTTTAATCAGATGATTAAGGGAGTACACAAATGTTCCATATGTTAGTCTTCCCCCAAGTTCAAGCACTCCCAGCAAGAACTACATTGGGGATTGCTGATTTATAATGAGGGAGCAGAAGATAAAAATCTCTCTATATTTATTAAAGCATCAGCAATTGTCATATCTTCTATAAACAAATTCTACTGGCGCATAGTTAATTGAAAGCCAGATATATTTTTAGTCCATAACAGTTGAGTGGTATTTTTGTGGCATTCATGTACATTTTTTTTTTGTATAGGCCTTAAGAGCCATTAAAATATTATCTTTTGGGACTTCCAGAGGAGGTCAGAGATCAGGAGAATGAAGAAGAATTAAGAAAAGCAATAAAGACTAAGGGACTATCCCCAAAGTGCTTTTTTTTCCCTTCCAAAAAAACAGCTGAACTTTGTTTTTTCCTTGAAGATGTTTCGTTTCTCATCCAAGAAGCTTCTTCAGCTCTGACCAAATGGTGGAGGATGGAAGGATTTATATTCCTTGCAGTCATCTTCTACTTAGCATTCTTTCGAGAGTCATTGAGGTCACTGGAAGGTTTATCCGAGTCCTCAGGGCCATCTGCATAATGCAAATGGGTGTGGAGCAGTGGTGAAATTCAAATTTTTTTACTACCGGTTCTGTGGGCGTGACTTGGTGGGTGTGGCAGGGGAAGGCTACTACAAAATCTCCATTCCCACCCCACTCCAGGGGAAGGATACTGCAAAATCTCCATTCCCTCTCCACTCCTGGGGGAAGGATATTGGAAAATCTCCATTCCTACCCCACTCTAGGGCCAGCCAGAGGTGGCATTTGCTAGTTCTCCGAACTACTCAAAATTTCCAGAACCTGTCAGAACCTGCTGGATTTCACCCCTGGTGTGTAGCCTTCTTGGAACTGCTGAAAGGATTGTATTGTAAACAGGACATAGGTGGTGTGTATCCCGCCCCCCCATCCCCCAGTGGAGAGAGGGCTATTCAGTCTTTAATGTAGATGGCCTCTTTAACTCCTCTTTCAAACCGGCGTTCCTCTCTGAGTCTAGACTCTAGAATGATGCGGGCTCAGTCAAAATAAACAGATTTATTTTTTCTGTCCTGTCCATTGCAAATCATAGTAAAAACCCCTCTCTGAGAGAAATGGATGGTTAAGAAGTATGTAAAATAATAAAAAATAATAAAACTAAATAATGAAATAAAATAAAATAATGAATTTTAAGTGGTGATTTTAGAAATTGAACACTAGAGGGTGCTAAAGATTTTAAGGAGAAGAGAAAATATGCAACTTCTTGATGCCATTTAATACTGGAAATACAAAACTTTATAGTTATAACGTCAGATATATTAAAGGAGAACTTTAAAGAATGGAGCCCAAAATAATTACTACAATATCAGTAATGATGTTTGCTTCTCTGTATAGATTATGTTAAACTCCAAAACTGAGTTTAAAATGTCAAGCTACAAAACTGAGAAAGACTGAGGTTCTTCTGAACAGTTTCCTTTATTGAGCCCTATCTATAGACAGAAATCTTGCCAAGCTAAAGGAAACTATTTGCATTATCAATGTTATACTCTGAGAATTCCTAGGTAGGAGCTGCATTAATTCTTCCTCCCAACAAAACTAAATCCAAACTTTACTGTTTCTTGCTCCTCTGGAATGCAGTTCCCCCTTCCTGGGAATCCATATCACATTCCACCACAAAAAGTTGTTAATTAAGGAATGACAGATGCGGAACAAATCCTAACTAAAAAGGCAGAGAAAGTACAGAGTGTGGAACCACACATGACAGGCCAAGAGAATGATTTGGAAAAGGATGCTTTTGTGTACAAAAGAAACTGGCTGAACTTTTAAAAATTCAAAGGGAAATACAAATGATAAATTAAAAGAGTGACCTGGAAAATGTGTTCTTATTTCACCTACGTTCCAAGAAGAGCCCGAAGAAATCTTTGTAATGGGATAAAAAATTGAAGAGAAATCAAATTCTGCAACAATATTTGATGGAACGTTTGAATTAAAATTTAAGACTGTTAAAAGTAAAAGAAAGGAACATAAAATTGGCTTTAAAAGCTCAAAATAAGACATATTTTTGCAATACTCTGGCCACTGTTAATAAACTTTCTATTGACAGCAGAACTGAAAAGATAATGTTTTATAGATTTCTTTATAGATAAGGAATCTGATATGGGATAAAGAGCTATTGTTTAATTTTATAGGGAGTAAAGGATTATTAAATTTGTATATACTTTTTGTGAGGAAAGTTGGAAGTGACTTCTTTGTATATTTCTTTCTTTTACTTAATTATATTCTTTTTTCTTTTTCTTTTTTCCTGTGCTTTTTATTCATTCTTTGCATTATTTTCTATTTTTCAAAGTTTAGTTTGTATTAATTTTTACTACTGTAATTAAAATTAATAAAAATTAAAATAATAATAATAATTATATTTAAATATACTGTCTTTGGATCCCTGCATTGTAAATCAAGACATTCCCTTTTAAAGTTAACTTAGTTATCACCCCTTTATTCAGATCCAGAAATCTGAAAAATAAAGAGAGTTCTCCATAAATATAGATTGTTAGACATAATACAGAAAATTAACATAGATGTGTATTTATAGACAATAACCTTCTCTGTGTTTTTATTTAAAGATCCTATGGATGAAACAAAAGAAACAACATCATCCAGCAGCTCAGCAACTGATTTGCTCAAACAGGGAGCAGGTGAGCGATTTAAGATTACACATTTTGAATAAACTGAAATGAAAATCAAAGGCACCCTAAATGATTAAGATGTTAGATTATTGCCAAGAATTTGTGGGTTCAAACTCATATAAAGCCAAGAAACCTCACTGAATCACTAGACCAACCACTTAATCTGAGCCCATTACCTCATGGAGCTGGGTTTGAGGCAGTAGTGGAATTCAATTTTTTTTACTACCCGTTCTGTGGGTGTGGCTCGGTGGGCATGGCTTGGTGGTCATGTGAGTGGCTGGGTATGGCTGGGTGGTCATGTGAGTGGCTGGGCATGGCCAACTCAATGTCACTCCCACTCAGTCATATGACACCCCCCCCCACGACCACACCTACCCAGGTTTTGTGGCTCCCAGTGTTTTCTCTGGAAAATGGGTCATGTGACTGGGTGGGCGTGGCCAACTTGATTGGTCTCATCCTTAGGAAATTTCTCCTTAGTTCAACTCACAATAAAATAGCAAAATAAAATAGTACTGTTCCAATACTTAGAATAGAATAGAATAACAGAGTTGGAAAGGACCTTGGAGGTCTTCTAGTCCAAACCCCTGCTTAGGCAGGAAACCCTACACAATTTCATACAAATGATTATCCAATCTCTTCTTAAAAACTTCCAGTGTTGGAGCATTTACAACTTCTGGAGGCAAGTTGTTCCACTGATTAATTGTTCTGTCAGGAAATTTGAGGGGCTCCAACAAAAATGAGGGAATCAATCTATTTTCCAAAGTACCAAAAGGCACAACAAGAAACAATGGATGGAAACTAACCAAAGAGAGAAGCAACCTAGGATTAAGGAAAAATTTCCTAAGGGTGAGGGCAGAATTGAATTTCTGATTTAGATTTATTCTGAGTAGTGGGAGTCTTGTGTTAAACTTACCCATCACAAACTGTTTCTGATTCTGACACTGAAAAAAAATGGAAATAATGTGAAATGCAGCCAGGTACTAAGTTCTTACTATTGTTTCCTATGAAAGAGAAAATCATGACATATATACACCAACTCTTCCCTCGCTTAACATTCATCAGTTGAATTATTAATATTCTTTGTAGAATTTTTGGTTCGCATAACCAAAGAGGAATGTTGATACACGTTGCTTTCCTTGTAGTTCAAGCAGCAGTGTGTTGTATGCTTCCATGTTTGTACTTATTCTTCATTCTACCTTACCAAAAATGTTGGCCTCAATTTTCCTCTTTTCTCCCACAGCCTGCAACGTGCTGTTTATAAACTCGGTGGAAATGGAATCATTAACAGGCCCTCAGGCCATCGCCAAAGCAATCACTGAGACACTGGCTGCCGATATCCCTCCCTCTGCTACTATTGTCCACTTTAAAGTCTCCACACAAGGCATCACCTTGACAGACAACCAGAGGAAGTAAGGGAACAGGATGGAGGGTCAGGGTTTGGAGAAGCCTGAGTGCATCCAAAACTAGTATCTTCTTAATGACAAGTACCTCAACGCATTCTTCATTTCACTACAGTATTTCTTAGTATCATGTTGCAGAGTTCTCTATGATGGCCACATCGAATGAAATAATAATATGTGCAAGGTATTAAAAAGGGTCAGGACATTTTCTCAAAGTAACAGTAACAGAGTTGAAAGGAACCTTGGAGGTCATCTAGTCCAACCCCCTGCTCACGCAGGAGACCTATACTAGGGATTCGAACCGCCGACCTTTCTGATCAACAAGCTTAGCGTCTTAGCCACTGAGCCACCTAGCAAATCTCTACCAAGAGGATTTCGTCAGCTTTGGGTATTAGAAATATAGAGCCCATCCAGGCCATACAGTACTGTGACCTCCTGCCATCTTATCAGAACTTTCTCTCTTGCTCCTGTAGATGAGCTGCCATGGGGTGGATTCACTTTCCTTCAGCTTCAAATGGCTGTAGAATTAATGCTTACTCTCATTTCTATTTCAGGCTGTTCTTCAGACGACATTACCCTATCGTTACTGTCACTTTCTGCGATGTGGACCCACAGGACAGAAAGTAAGTGAAGCGATTTGCTAAATTCTTACATAAACTCAAGCAATAAAACTCCCGGAAGCAGTATGTACAGTGTGTAGATATGGGCATGGTCCTCCTATTTTTATTCTCTATGTCTTATATATCTTTAAAGAGTTTTAGTCAGAGTTTAACAGTTGAAAAAGCAAGTTGAAAGAGGAAGTAAAATGCATCGTGAATAAAAAACAAGGTGTGTGTGTGTGTGTGTGTGTGTGTGTGTGTGTGTGTGTATATATATATATATATATATATATGTATATATATATATATATATACATACATACATACACCCAGTTTGTGGGAGCAATAAGCTGACTTCATATAAAAAAGAACACCGCTGGGGGGGGGGGGGGCGAAAGCCCTACTAGGCAGGTATATACAAAAGTATGAAGGCTATTGCTTAACGCATTGTAAGCCGCCCTGAGTCTCCGGAAAAGGGCGGCATATAAATCAAACCAATAAATAAATAAATAAATTTAAAAGCTAGTGGAGATGGAACCAATTAAAATCTCTTTAGGATATTTTACAACCAAAAAAGCCACCTCTAAAAAGACCCTGCCACTTCTGGATTGGGAAGAATGCCTCTAATCTAATCCATTGAAGAAACACCTTCATTCAAGGTGTTAATATGTGGGATCCTTGGTGCTCTCTGAGCTTGCTGGTTTTCTTGTAGACATCTCATTACCCAAACTAGGTAACATCATCAGTGCTGGTGTTTACCTAGTTTGGGTAATGAAACATCTGCAAGAAAACAAGCAACTTCATAGAGGACCAAGGAGCCCTCATCTCAACTCTGAGCTGAAAATATTTTCCTTTATTGGGTTAATATGTGTTTAAAATTATCTAATTTATACTAATACCAGACCTTCTGTAAATATCAACAGCATCCTCACTATGAGCGACAGTTTCTACCTGAACACATTGAGAGATGGAAATGACAAGATATCTTTCTGTATCAGAATGAACAAAAACCATTGGCTGGAATAGAAAGATAGGAACATATAATGGGGGAAAATGGGAAATTGCCCAGGACAGGATTCTTGGAATCCTATTTTCATTTCTGGTCTTGAAAGGAACTAATCATTCTTGCGGATTCTTTGTTTCTGTGTTTGAGCAGGAACCTCTGTAATTAAACATCTGTTCCCCTATGTTGCTACTGCCAGATCTCTTTGATTTCCAAGAAATGAGATTGTTCCATGTTGAAGCAAATATGCAGGAAATTATCAACAGAAGTGGAGATTTACAGATGTCTCCCACAACTTGTTTCTGCTTGGCAGAGAACTAAATTGCCAATGAAGAACAGAGTTCATCTGTTTCTTTGCAAAGTAATGAAAACTCAGTTTGAGATCAAATGCACCTAAAATGCTGACTTTTACTCATTATAGGTCAATGAAGTTGCAGACTTGTGATGGGGAAGGACTGAAAAAAAAGTACATGATTGTTCATTTATTTTTTAATTGTCATTAAGCCCTGTAGTGAAATTTCAGGGTTGAATTTCAGAATATTTCTAAAAGTCAGATCATGATCCTTTTTAAGCAACAGATAATTTCTCAGAAGAGTTAAGGGACAAGATTTTCAAACAGTATGGGACAAGTTAAGGACAAGTTAAGGGACAAGATTTTCAAACTGTAGAGAATTATGAAAGGATTTTATCCCCTTTCCTAGTTGTTGTAGTCATTTATTTACAGAAGAAAGAATCTATTGACAATGAATCAGTGGAATTCCATTCAGGGCTTCCCACTCTCTTAAATACACCCTCTATTTAACTCGCCATTTTAAAAAAGTATCAAGTTTTCCTCAGTGTAAAAGTTAAATAGAGCTTTTTGTTTGTTTCTCCTCAGGTGGACTAAATCAGAATCTGGTGGTGCTGCCAAGTAAGTTGTCCCTTTGATTAATTTCAAAATTAGGAAATATTTTACACACACACACACGACATAGGACAGGGGATTGTTCTCGTAGTCCTTAAATCTACCAAAACTTTCAAAGATGTTTTCAAAGACATTGGCCTAACCTAAGAAAGAATTTAGAGCTAAATTAAGTAATTTTGGTCTGAATTGTTATCTTTACAATCCAAATATGCCCTCCTAACTCTGACCTCTCAGAAGCCTGTGGTCATGAAAAATCATACTGCTTAGTTTTTAAATTTCATTTGATTTATTTTCCTGTTGGACCTAAGGATCACAATACAAAGTTGGTGACCTCTACTTGTTGTTGATTTTCTCAGAAATTCTTGATTAAAGGCAGAAATTGCTTACACAGTTAGAACACACTTTCTTCTGTGGCTCATAATCCATCCTGTTAAGCCATCTCCAATTATTCCTGATAACATATTCATATTTTATGAGCCGAGGTGGTGCAGTGGTTAGAGTGCAGTACTGCAGGCTACTTCTGCTGACTGCCGGCTGTCTGCAATTTGGCAGTTCAAATCTCACCAGGCTCAAGGTTGACTCTGTCTTCCATCCTTCCGAGGTGGGTAAAATGAGGACCCAGATTGTTGGGGGCAATATGCTGACTCTGAAAACCACTTAGAAAGGGCTATAAAGCTTAAATCTAAGTGCTATTGCTATTGCTATATAACCACAGAGTGGAATTAGCTGCCTATCATAATGCGAAGGAAATTTATAGCTTCAGGTAGATAGCTCAGAGATAATTAATTCTGTATGAGTATTCTAAGGAAAATCCTGGTTGAATTCTCTGTTTTCTGTAAATTCTCAGGATTGCTTGGATTTCATTTATTGTTCACT
This sequence comes from Pantherophis guttatus, assembly GCF_059756535.1. Classification (NCBI taxonomy): domain Eukaryota; kingdom Metazoa; phylum Chordata; class Lepidosauria; order Squamata; family Colubridae; genus Pantherophis; species Pantherophis guttatus. Next base: position 120,678,504 of record NC_142063.1, read on the forward strand.
TAAGAAAAATATATAATGCACATAATATGTCTCTTCATTTACAGTGGGAAATCTTCCCACTTTAATTAGAAGAATAGTGATATAAAGCACATATTAATTAACAGTGATTTCTCTTGAGTCCCTGTGCATTTCAAATGGCATGGTAGAAGGAATATCAAGAGTTTTACCTGATACACATGTAAAGTATGGTAGTGATCACAAATAGCAGTGGGCAATTCTTGTCTTGTCTCGGACCGGAATGATTTTATCGCTCCTTAATTTCTTTGTCATCCTGCAGACTCTTTGGCTTCGTGGCTAGGAAACAAGGCAGTACGACGGACAACGTTTGCCACCTCTTTGCTGAGCTGGACCCAGATCAGCCAGCGGCTGCCATTGTCAATTTTGTTTCCAGAGTTATGCTTGGCTCCTCTCACAAGAGATGAACTGTGGCTTCCCCCTTTGCAGGGGGCTTCTTGCCCTTGAATTTTGACGAAGGACTTGGAGTTGTTCCGAGAAGTAGTGTGAGGAAGTGCATCGTGAAGGAGTGATGTGAACTGATGAGGGGGGGGAAGGGGAAGGTTTATATATATATAAAAAGCGATCTGAATTGTTGGAAGGCTGAAACCAACCAAACACATGTATGTAGCAGAAACCAAGGAATTGACACCATTGTCTTTCCCTGCCAAGATCAAGAGATGGAAACAATTTTGGCTTTTGGATCAGCACAAAAATCAGAGAATTCAGCCCCACAGGCCAAAGTATGAAATCTTAGTAATCTTTGTGGGATAGGTCTATCTAGTAGTTGCTTGTTTAGAAAATAAGGCAAAACGAAACCGACTCAAATACCCATGACTATATGAGCTTCAGGAAATAATATCCAGAGAGATGCTAAAATCATTTTTAAAAGCAAATGCTCCCGGTTCAACTACTGCTGAAAGTATGAAGTATGTCTGAATGAGTGTGTGTGCACATGCATGTGGTATGTCTGTGATATGCATATATTTCAGTATTTAACGTGAGGCTTTACCGTGAGGCTTCTTGCCTCTGATGGCGATTCAGAACATGTATCTCATTCCCACTGAGGTCACGGGCCTCCGTAACCTGAAAAATAAACTTACAAAAACAACGGTTAGCACTGTGAGATTTACAGTGCAAGCAGAAAGTATTTATTTTAATCAGTAGTCACACTCATCCCCACATGCATGTGCACCTACCAATCTGTACAAAAGAGTTTCAGAGCTGAGAATCTCTTTTTCAATAATAGTTTGCGGAGCATGCTAGCCAAAGCAAAATACGCTAGTATCGGACAGAGTCTATGCAACGGGACTCAGAATAAATTGTCCTTAAGACTCTCTTTCCCGGAAATGTTAAAACACAGGAATTGGGGAATGCCCTTCCTTTTGAGTTTAGGATAAAAACAGTTCTGCCCAAGCTTATCCTTTGGGAGACATACACGTTGTTTTGGAAATTGCATGGAAACTGAGCAAAGGCAAGATGAATAATCCAATAAACGGGAGGGGGGGGATTCTATTTTGAAGCCATGAAGAATAACCATTATAAAGACTTACCTTGTTGATTTAAGCATGGCCCTAGCTATTTCAAAAAGACAGTGGTCATATGGAGGTTCAGTATGTAGCAAAATTAGTTTATTATTTTTGCATTATTAAGCTTTATTTTTGCTTCTGGAGGCATCAAACAGTAGATTTTTGCACTGACCTAATAATGTTATGCTAGATTGACATTTAGTATGAAAAGGGAGGCTGTTCCTTATGTTGCATATCATTTCATGCAAAGCAACTTCATATCCTTTCCAGAGAAAATGAGAAAATGAAGCAGTTGCAGAAAAATTGTATCTTCTTATATTTAACACCACGGTTGAATCCTTCTGTTAGAATGATTTTTGGCATTTCTAATGGAGGACACTTTTATACTATCTGTAAACTGTTCATGCTTGGTATCTATCAAGGAGAGAGTGAATAATGTGGATTGATCTATCACATAGAATTTCCGTAGTGTAATAAGAATTTCTCACTATCTTCCCAAACTTCTACAATTGGCAATTTTTAGATTTAAAGATGTGCTGAATGGATAAAAAGAAGCTCTTTTCTATCACCCATTCTGCCTATGGCTTTATTGTGAATTTTTCAATATTAGGCTAGATTCAAGAAAGCCACTGTTGTTTTGCAATATATCAATTGAGTCAGTACAAACTGGTTCAAAAACCACTTGCATGGAAATAATATGAAACATTCTACCCCATGCCCTGTTAATAACCCAAACCTATAAAATTTTGTTCACTGCTACTGAAATGGCAGGTGCAATTCAACAATTGTCATCCAAACTGCTATATGGCAAGGTGGACCTAAGTCTTCGCAGGTCTCCAACACCACTGACACAATTCAGTGGCCTCCACTAGAAATCATGAATGGAAGTTGGTCTGTCCATCAATTTTGTTCAGACATGAATAGGTCATGAAATAGTGAAGAACAGAAACATTTTTGGGATGGAGGCCATGTTGATGAGGCCCTTCATACAAACTCATGCAGCATTCATTAAAAACCAGTACGACAACTCGCGAGACATGCAGTCACCTAAATTCCCTCGGCATTTTCATTGCCTTCTTATATAATATATATATGTATGTATGTATGTAAGTATGTATGAAATATACTGACAAAATAATGTAAGCTAATCAATAAGTTTTTTCTAAAAAAAAAAATGAAATTTACACAAAGTATTTATTTTTTTGTTTTTGGCCCTGTTGCTTTTATTTTTCATCTTTGATTTTTGCAGCTCCCTTCATTCCTCCTACCCCATAGAATATTCTCTGTGCGACTAACCTGTCACCTCCAGATGCACTGGGATTTTTTCCCCTGAAATTCTGGGAGCCTTAAATCCTAATATATCTGGGAAATACCAGGTCTGGGGAGTGGTGACAGTATAAAGCTTTCGTTTTGTTAACGTGACCATACTGAGCAAAGTGTCAAAACACGAGGTCAGTTCCATCTCCTGAATGCTATAAAAGCAGCAGCTTCTAATTGTATGCCCCGGGGCAATGTCATTATACAATATTCCTCATCCCATCCCACCCCACCCCATTGTTCATCCTCTGCCTGAGCAAATGAGCACGAATGCATTTGTACTTTATCACTGAATGACGTGAGGGATAACGGTGCGCGTATGTGTGAAAGTGTGCGAAGAGAGATTCATTTCTGGATATTGTTGTATAAAGCATGAGTTTTGTGATGGAGAATTGTTGAGACAGGTACTTGGATGGAGTGGGAACATCAGTTTTTGGCATCATCACCCAGGCTCCGAGCCCCATCCATAGCCAGATGGGATGCTGGAGACTGCGAGATTTATTCTTTATGTTTGTGCTGAATGTCTCTCTCCTTCCGAAAAATTCAAGCAAGATGATTTTCCCCCCTTCCTTCCCCCGCCTCACCTGCAACTGTCTCACCCTGCCATTAACCAATTAGAAAAAGACTGTGTCTATATAGATATATAAATATTATAAATATATATATTTTTTGAAAGTCTCTATTTTTCAGATTTCATTTTTTTCCCCACTGCTTTCAAAATTGTCCCTGTACTCAGTGCTTGCTACCTTGTCACAGGAAAAAGTATATTGGAAGTTAATGGTTCATGCCTTTTTTTTTTTTTTTTGACACTCAGATGAAAGTAAGTTGATATAAGTATCCAGTAGTCACATATCAGTAAATACATTGGTAGGCACATGCACGTGAACAAAATATCTGCTTTCAGCCATGCCTTGCACACTGTTCCTGTACTAACTCACGAGCTAAAGATGGAAAGTTTAAGATCCCTCTCTTTTTAGCCCACTCGCTGAGGCAAAGCCTAATCACATTATACAGCTTATTGCTTGTCCAGTTTGTATCGAGACAGTGCAGCGTTTTAGGAATAAACTTGTACTTATGTAGATCACCTTCCAGGTCCTTCTCTCAGCCTAGGGTTCTTAAAATGTATGTGAGGCAAAACACCCAAAAGGACAGTTTCTAGAACTAATGGGAAATTTGACTCACCTCTAAACCCTACAATCTTTTTGCATATGTTGGTTGGGTAAAAAAATGATGACTTTTAATAAACTTTCCTCAAGTGGCATGTTGGGCTACTCCGGTTATGTGTGAGGATGTAGACCAAAGACTAAAGTCACGATGGACTGTTGATCCAGCCATGCCAGAAAGGATTGTCTTGGATATATAAGAACTGAAAAGGGCAACTAGTTTTCATTCTATTGCCACAACTTTGGTTTTATCTCCTTCCTTTTCTAGAATCTCTAACAAAAGGTTGTTAGGCTAAGCCACCTTCCATTAACCTGATGTCCTCTCAATGGGACTACAAGTCCCAGAATTTCCAATTAACATGTGGGTTAACATGATCAATGAGTTCTAAGAGTACCCATACCACGCTATCTAGTGAGCAGCCAATTGAGAAAAGCTGCTCTAATTCATGTGCCTTATTCACTGGTTCATCTAGTGATTTGCTCCAGATGTGAGTGAATGACTGGCTATATCAATCTTCTTCTTTTTTTGACTTAATCACAAATCCAACTTTAGCAGTGGCACAAAGAAACTTTCGTGATGCAGGGCAGACAAACTCTGGTCCAGGCTCATTTACTTTGCTTTTCTTGAGCTTCAAACCCCTGGGAGAGCTGTTGGTTTGTTTCTGAGATTTTAGAGATATCAGCAAGCAGGCTTTTCTCTGAAAAAAGCCCCTCCATTTCACGTCCAATACCTGGGACTCAGGTCTAATGTAATTTTAGCACATGTATGTTATGTAATGATTTAGAAGATGTTGGATTTTATACCGAATGCACTCAAAGCACCCTCTGCGCACAGAGTATTACATAATCTTGCCAAAGAAACCTATTTGAAATGCACTTTTCTTCGTTGTACATTTATTCTTGTGTGGCTCTGCCCTTCCCCCCCCATTTTTAAAACACTCTGTTTAAATTGTGTTTGCTAGTGAATTTTCCTCTAGCAATTTCTGAAATTCTGTCTTGGAATAATTGGGTGATTTAGCTAATTGTATATGTAGCTTGATATTTAAAGAAAGTTCCTGAGCAGTAAAACAGCCAAATTATATTGCATTTGTGAGAGAGAGCAGGAGGTAAGCCATTATAAACTCACCGACCTTAAACTGCAACATTTCTTCCCTCCGAGCTGTTGTATGAAGCTCTCACAGTGGTTTGTTTAAATCTCATGTCTAAAAGTAGCTATTTTCTAAATTTCCTTCTCAGCAGCATTAATAAATAATATCTGACAAATAAATAACATTTAAGCAGGCCCAGGCTTATTTATAACAAAGAAAGGCATCTTGGTTAAACTGGGACAGAACTTTAGCAGACAGAAGAGTGCTCCTGTTGTCCTTAGATGTATCCTAAATGTCAATATGGAAGGAAAACAATTTTCTGATTGGTCAATATAGATTAAAGAAGCCGCCATCTTGTCCTTTCTCATTAGCAGCAAATTGGCTTGGATTAGCCTAATGTTAGAATGTGCCTTTTTATCCTAACAGAGCTGGCAGGCATTGGCAAATATTTTTTAAAAAAATCATCTTCTTTTATAGAGGTCATTTGAGACGCAGCTCAATATAGACATGAGGAATAAGTTCCCATCAGTTCATTATAATACAGATGTTGACATACCGGGCTGTTTTTTCATATCACGGTTCACTGATTGTCCTTAGTTAAGAGGCAGACATTGGCCCAAATGATTAAAAAAAAACAAAAAAAACCAGCCACATTGGACCAATAGCCCAACAGGCAGCTTATATATCTGTTTCCATCTGCAGTTAAAGTGAATGTGCTGGAGAAACAAATGGGAAGAGGAAACAGGGCTGAGTTAACTCTTCTGGCAGTAATAAGTTTGAATAGTTCATAAAAGGTTGATTCAAAACAGGCTCTATTCAAGTTATTTTTGTGCTGTGTATTTAAGAAATATTTGGCAAAAGAGCAAGCTGGTGATAAGATGTATCCTGCTAAATTTCAGGGCAAATGTTACACTGACTTCATGGAATATCTATGTAAGACGCACTGAAAAGTAATCTGAAATACTAGCTTTTGATCTGTTGCCCTCTGCCATTTTTCACTATTAAAAGCAAGACTATCTCTTCACTAACATGATCAAGGACCACTGCGGGACCTTTCTTCTATGCATTAAATGAAGTGGTTTAAACAAATAAACACACAATTATATTATCAGCATTCTTGCCAATTCTTGGGTAGTGTCTTCTATATTAATCATGCATAGTTATCCAGAAAGCTGCAGGACTTTTTCTGGATGTCTTCAAATACTGGCTGGACATCCTTTTGATAAGGATTTCTTTTTCTGGATTTCCTGATTTGAACAGGAAGGTTAAAACAAATGGCTTGAGGCTCCTCCAACTTGACTTCTACTAGCATGAAACAGGTGGGATGTGGATTGTCATCCCTTTCCTAGCATCATGTTTCCAGAAATAGTAATTTTTATTCCAATGGATGTTCTGCTGAATAATAGCACTTCAAAATCAATGGTGCGATCCAAAGAGAACATTGTCAACCTTGGCATTAGAACTACTCAGATTCCACTTCTTTGGCTGTAGAGTACTCTCAATGGACATACCAGAACATAATCCCTTAATCAGAATTAGGAACCAACCAACCATCGATTTATGAAGTTTCTAGATATAATTCTTTTTTTAAAAGAATGTTTTAGATGTTTTACTGTGGAAGATTGCTTTGAGCTGACTAGACTCTAGAAGAAGCAGAAAGCAACTTGTCAAATCAGTTCCTATCAGGAAATATTCCATCTAGTGATTCTCTTTTCTACGTTTATTTTTTCAGAAGATATCCCATTTTGCTTAGTTTTATTTGAATTTTAAATGAAACGTCGTACATGATTTCAATAGTATTAGAGCAATAAATACATAGAAGAAAATTAATTTTGGAAGGGAGGGAGTCTGTCCTAACTGAGCTCAGAAAAGTCAGTTAAAAGTTAGCAGTAGGGACAGAACCATCCCTGAATAGGTTGATTGCCTGTGCATTGTTAAATTCTCTGCCTTAGATATACACTTAGATGGAAACGTTTCTGTGTATAATGCAAGGCAATGAATATCAACATTTCTTCTGCTGCAACTGTTTGCATAGTTCCAATCTCTTTTTAAAAACTGTGGTTCTTTGCTTTCCCAGCAATGTTGTTCCACAGTTTTTGATCTTCTCACCCTCATGATTAAAAATCCAGAGGTCAATAATCCAGAGGTCAGTAATAATGAGATAGTAATATATCTATGAAGGCTCCTATAATTGTCCATATATGCCATTTATGCATCTCACTATTCTTATCTTCTTCTCTATTCTTTAGAGAATACTCTAAAATGTTGAGCGCCTAGAAACTGAAAAATGACATTTTACTTTTAACTACCAAATACCACCACCACCCCAGAAATTACAGAGGTTAAACGAATAATGTGTTTAGGATTGGCTAGATGTTTTTGCTACAGCAGGGCCTTCCCAAACCAATGGAATCCTCATTATTTACTTCTGGGTTTCCCAACCTTGGCAACTTCAAGACGTGTGGACTTCAACTCTCAGAAGAAGTCCACATGTCTTAAAATTGCCAAGGTTGGGAAACTCTGATTTACACGAATAATCCCTTTGTATATCATCAACTTACTTCATGACTGCTGTGATGGAAACTTTCAGAATGAATCCAAACAACACAAATCAAGCATCTAATTTATCTCCATGGGGGGAAGAAATGCATCCAATGAATTTTGGGTTTATATCTAGTAAGACTGTCATTAGAATTGCCAATATAAACTGGGGGGGATCCTTATTAAAATTGTGACTTATTGACTTTGTTTTGTTACTTGCCTGGACTATTGTTGTTACAAATTTCTTGCCAGTATTTATGACTATACGAAACCATGTTTCTTTTCTTTCTTGCATCTCTCCTTTTTTTTAAACCCAGACAGAAATGTTCACTTACACATAACATAGAGAGTAGCAAGAAGGAAGGGAAAAATAAACCCAAATACATCCCCTTTTTATGTGTTTATATAGACAGAATTCTCTCTATATTTTACCGCCTAAGCTTTCCTTTCCCTTTGTACAGTAATTTCTTGACTCATTGCGGTTCCTAGTATGGCTTTATCAACAATAAGATTTTAAACCAAATCAATTATATCAAATATGCTGTTGCTTGAATTGCCCAGCTTGGTATCTGGATTGTTGGAATTATATCTCAAACTTTAAGGGAGTGAAGGAATAAAGACTCTCTACTTTTTGCACAGGGTACTTGTGATGGTAGTTGTATTCACTCTTGCAACCTTACACTGCAAATTTGATTCACTGCAGAGTTTCACACACCCAAACACTAAGATGAGTAGAGGTTTATCCAAAGAGAAATTTGAGGTGAATCTGCTGTTTCTACACAGATGAAAAGGATGTGAAGGAAAACTAATTTGGTAAGACCAATGCAAATTTCAGAAGACCTTTTATACATGAACAAGGATAACAGTAAACACCAAAGTTGCCCAGTCTGACATCTCTGTCATACTTTTATAAATGTTTTTGGTGCAAACTCTTTGACAAATAGTCCAGAGAAGGTGACGGACTTATGTCAGAGTAAATGTCTAACTCCCTCAACTCCATGACCCCACAGTCCTGCAAGGGTTAACTAAGTACACACCCCATCACCCCCATAGACACACCTTACCTTCTGGCTCCTCCTCCCAAGTATATAAGACTGCACCATGTGGAAATTTTGAAGTTCCAGTTGTGTACCTGTAAGGGAAAAGATTAGAGGTCAGTAACTGATAACCTGGCCAGGCCTGGTTGACAACTTATCTTACACAATTCTCACAAAGTTTTTGAAGGGAGTGTTTCTTTCTCTTACTAAGAACATGTATGATTTTCCAAGGCTCTAAATACATGAATATTCATCTTTCAGTGTTCCATATAGAAGCTAAAGAAACTTATGGAATTCTATCACACCTGAATTCTAAAACAAGGGCTACACAAAGTCATAGGAAGCTACAGTGGTAACACAGTATACAACAACTCAGATCAATACTGTATTTCAATACAAGAAGCGTCTGTAAATTTGTAGGCCAGCCATCTTGTTATCCAAAGTGACTCTGGGTGGCTTACAATGGAGTAAAAGATATAAATATAAAAACAATGATCAAAATAATTTAAAATTTCAAAAGTTCCAAAAATTCCAAAAAACCAAGGGGTCAGGCAGAAAGGACCTCTATCACTGTACCAACCATCTCCAGCCTAGACCATTGGGTCCCCAAGCCAACCAGCAGAACCAAATTTTAAGGCCCTTCCAGAGGGCCAGATGTGTGGAAATGGATCTCACCACCTGTGGTAAGATGATCCAACGGGCATGAGCCAATTTTGTGCGTATGTGAAACAAATGTGCCAATAGATAATTTGATGAAACTGTATTGAAATGATAAGATGATGGTGGACAAACAAACAAAATAATGTGATATTTTTAATTCCATCTTCTGAATGCCACTATAAGGGAAGATCACAAGTATATAAAACAATATCAAGTGATATATTAAAATAAGCTACTAAAATAGAAACTATGTCTGCCTTCCTATTTTGCATTAAACCACAATGTGGGTTAATTTTGTTTCACCCAGCACACACCATAGTGACTAATGTTTTGTATTAAACACTGGTTTTCAAATGTGGATCTAGCTTAGTAGTAGCCTACCAGAGTAGTATGTAAGTAAGACAGACTTTAGGAAAAAAAGGTGAAAAAAAAATACCAGAATGAGATTTACTAGGGCAAATATTCAAACTCTAGTCAGTCAACAACTTAAAAGTTGTTCACTTTGGCAAGATTTAATTAAAGATTCCTGGCTTATAACTTCATAGTCACTCTATTGTGTCATCCAATGGCACACAGGTTACTAAGATGTCTGATTTCCTTTAAAAATCAGACTTTCTCCAACAATAATTAAAATGGTTTGGATTTGGTAATTCCATCTGCAGTTATGAAAACATGTCTCAATTCTGAATGAATGCAGAGGGCTTGTGAATCATCAGTTTAAGGAACTTCAGCATATCCCCAAAAAACCTGACATGTTTCTGGTTGGCAATTAGTTGTTCATTTTCTTTCCAGTGTCCTATCAAAACTCCATCAACTGTTTGTATTACACTGTCTAGGCAAAAAAATCCCAGAAGTTTTAGATTTGCATTTAAATTAGTTATGCAATGACTTCCTTTTGAAGCCATCTTTTCAGGTCAGATGTGGTCAATTCTCTCTCACCCTGAAAGAATTTCTTTAAATAAGCTACCGTCTAAGTCTCTGTATAGTCACATTGAATTGCCAGAGATAGCTGACATGAGATATGACTAATATATTTACTTTGAGCTTGCATCAAATCAATCTGTGGCATAAATAAAGACATTTTAATTTAAAAAAATCAAGCTATGTGGAACAACAATGTTCAACAAAACTGACACAAGGATTTCAGTTGAAAAGAGTTAACAGAAAAGTAGAGTTGGAAGAAACTTGGAGGTCTTTCTTCTAATCTAATCCCCAACTCAAGCAGGAAACGCTATAGCATTTAAGACAAATGGTTGTCCAATCTCTTCTTAAAAACCACCAGTTTTGGAGTATCCACAACTTCTGGAGTCAAGTCATTCCACTGATTAATTGTTCTAACTGTCAGGAAATTTCTCCTTAGTTCTATGTTGGTTCTGTACTTCCATCCATTGCTCCTTGTTCTGCCTTCAGGTGCTTTGGAAGAGTTATTGTTCAAATCATATGTCCTAAGTGAATAAGGTCCTAAAATATTTTCTTACATTTTCCAAAGAAGTACAGTATAGGACAATGTTCACCAATCTTGGCAACTTTAAAATATGTGGACTTCAACACCCCAAATTCTTCAGCCAGATATTCTGGGAGTTGAAGTCTATACATCTTAAAGCTGCCAATGTTGGTGAACATTGTCCTATACTGTACTTCTTTGGAAAATGTAAGAAAATGTTTTAGGATCTTATTCACTTAGGACATATGATTTGAATAACAACTCTTCCACAGCACCTGAAGGCAGAACAAGAAGCAATGGATGGAACAAGAGATCCGGCATGTTTTTTCAACAATGGTGCCTACCTGCTTTTCTTGACCTTGACTGTCAGGTCAACATCATTCCATCCTGTTTCAAAATGACTCTCCATTTACCAGTATCTGCATTTTCCCAGAAGGTAAGTGAAGCAGGACATACCTTTGGCAAAACCATGCTGATTCTTTCTCAAATCATTTCCTCAATGTATAACTGGATGGTGGGAGATCACCAGAAAAGAGTAGACTTTTTTAAAAAAAAATGAGAAAAAAAAGTATCAGAAGAAATGGAAAATACTGGTGCACTGTTGCCAAGAAAACGATATAGACCTGTCCATATAGAAAGGAGGAGGAGGAGGCAGGAGTATTAGCTGTGTTTGATGCCTTGAGTTACTTATAAAGTAATACAAGTATGATAAAAAAAATCTATTAAATTCTAACCACCTGCCTCTTTATACAGTAAGTATAGCAGAATTGATTTTTTTTTTCATTTAGTTTTCTTGGAAACTGTGAGCTACCTTGCCCTCAGTGGAAAGAACAACATAGAAACGTACTGTACAAAGATAGATGTAACATGACATTTCCCAACCCTTTAAATCAACATATGTGTTAATACATAATATTTGCCTTAAAGTCTGTAATTTTATTTGTTTAAAACATACTAAATGTTTGCATTTTTTTTTTCATTGCAAAAATCATCCAGTTTGATTGTTTCCGACTATATGGAAGATTCTAATTCTGCAGGGTTGTTTTCTTTTTGGCTCTGATTCAATTGTTTCATTGCAACTCCAATACCTGTAACAACCCTTTAAATACACTGATGATTTTGTTCAGCCAGTTTATTTTCCTTCTGCAACTTCTCATAGATTCTGCATGGTTGTATTAGTCTCGATTTGATTTTGAGGTTTATTGTCTGCTTCAGTTTCCTTTCCTTGATATTTCTTGAAGAGCCTTCAAGGCAGCTCAAGGCACTTGAGGAGCCTTGAATATATTCAGTCTTCGGGTCAAAATTCCTCATATTTATATTTACCACTTTACCACTTTTCTCAAGCTCAGTCCAAATCCTCTAATGACTCAGATTAATTCTTGTTCTGTTTTGGGAAATTGTGTCAGCTCAGCCTTCATGTCCTTCACAATGGAAGCATTTCAGACCACTATGTGGTTTACACACTCCAGTTAATTTCAAGCTGTTTTGAAGTTGGTTATGCCTTGGCTAAGATGCTGAGCTTGTCAATCGAAAGGTCGGCAGTTCAACGGTTTGAATCCCTAGAGGTCCCGTTATTTGTCCCAGCTTCTGCCAACCTAGCAGTTCGAAAGCACGTAAAAAATGCAAGTAGAAAAATAGGGACCACCTTTGGTGGGAAGGTAACAGCGTTCCGTGAGCTTTTGGAGTTGAGTCATGCCGGCCACATGACCATGGAGACATCTTCGGATAGCGCTGGCTCTTCGGCTTGGAAACAGAGATGAGCGCCACTCCCTAGAGTCGGGAACAACTAGCACATATGTGTCAGGGGAACCTTTACCTTTACCTTTACCTATGCCTTTGCTTTCACTTTTGACAACTTCAGCGCACTGAGAACTGGCATAGAATATCACCAGCCAATAAAAGCTGTATGAAGCTGTAAAGACTCACAGGCTTGGTTTTGACAAATTTGAGTGAAATCTTGTCAGTGCTGCTTTACAAAGCGACCTGGTCCCATGGATAATGAGAGCAACATGTTCCTTCACTTTGTTCTGCTTCAGAGCCCTTCTCAACTTTCTCCTGCAAAAGTTGTATAGTGACAGAAGGCTGAACTGAAGTTTCTTTGGTGAGAAGAAAGATGAAAGAAGACCTTTCATAGGGCTGGTCAAAGCATTTCCAGGTTGGGTAGTCCAAATGAACTCTGTGGGATTGACTGCAAGTGGCAGCCTAAAGCCCTCTTCCTCTGTTGATGAAGGTATCTTGGCAAATGCTCCAGACAATTGGGCAACAAGCACTAACGTTGCCCAGTCTGATGTCTTCATTAAAACTTTCACAAATGTTTTGGTGCAAATTCTTTGGCAAGTGATCCAAAGGAGGTGACAGGCACCTCTGTCTGCAACTCTTGTGGCATTGTTCATATGTTGATTTTTTTCCCCTGTCTGTAGACTTAAAGATAAAATACATAAATAAAAAAGGAAAAAGCCAAGATGACAGCATTGCATATACATGTGGAGCTTCAACCACATTACTATGGCTGACTCTTGTCTCTTTTGAGAGTCATACCCTACAGACATTCATGTCTTCCATTGGCAAGACCTTCCTTCTATTCCATATTTCAATTTAACCCTGTCTTGTCCTTTATTATATGACTCATGCCTCCAAAGTCAATAGGACGCCTTGAAAACAATTCACTGTTCTACCCAGAATACAACTATTCCACTTTTCTTAGGAAAAATAAGTTCTTTGGGGTTTCGTTCTTTTTGTTAATGTTTCTGAATTTTGTGTCTGTCTAGCTTCCATATGAAACAGTTTTATATGAAGGGCCCCACCTTTCTAGAACAAAAACAGATTCTTTCTTTGTTTCTTTATGGCAAATCTCGGTCATAAGTGTCATAATCGGTCTTGTTTTTCTTCAGAAAGGAACAAAATTAATTTCCTTAAATCTTCAGACAGGGTGAAAGGCAATAAGTGGGTTGCCATGTAGGTTTCTTTCCTATCTTCTCCAATACCACCAAACAGTTTCCCATTTCTAACATAGTATTCATAGGCTCTTGTGTGTCTTTGCGTTTCTGTAATGTTATGTGATAATAAGTTTCCTGAGAAAATCAATGTGCTGTTTAGATGAGTACATTCACACAGTTTTTGTAATGAATTCCAGGCTCCTTGTTCTCATTCTGGAATATTCCATTTTTCTCCCCAAACATTCTGGGACTGGAACACAAAGTCTTACCCACAACAAATGAATCCCACATCCTTTTCCTGTACTTTCATTTCAAATGCAAATTAGCAAACTGAGAGTTTTTCCACACTGTGCTCTTAAGACGCTTTATCCCACGGCATAAACTAGCTTCAAATCCCTTTTTAGATTTCCACCCCTTTCTCTACTTTGTCCACTATGGTGCTCTGATATTCTAGCCAGATGTTTACATTGACCCCTGATCAATGGACTGACCAGCTTCTTTGCCGCCAACCTGTGGCAGCAAACAAACACCAATTACTTTCCTTTCATAAGTGTGTGTGTGTGTGTGTGTGTGTGTGTGTAGGAGTTGTGGTTTCTATTGCTAAACCTTTTGTTTGAACAGATGCCTCCATCAATTGGTCAGTTTTTAAAACTCCATCATTTTAACATTTTCCTATCTCAGCTGGAAAAAGGAATATGGCAGAACTCTTGACAACTTCACTAGGGGGAGGAGGGAGGGAAGGGCCTAATATTACACTGTTCCATCAGTGAACTTCTATATAGGCAAACAAACCACAAATCCACTGTTGCACAGCTTCATGATTCCATCAGTAAACTTGTAATGCCTTTATTCAGCTCTAGGAAGAAGAAACTGATAAACCATTTCCGAAATCTTAGCAAGAAATCTGCAAGACTGGTCTAGGCAGTTTCCAGGAGTCAAAATAGACTCAAAGGAAAAGAAAAAAAAGAAGAAAAGGCCAGTAGAATAGCATCCTGAGAAAGATATCATACAGAAAAACTATATATCGATATTGATGACTGGCCCATCCTCAACACAGATAATCAGGAAATGGGAATTTACAGAGGTTACAGCCTGACTCGAAAAAGATGTTAAGTAAATGAATAGGTTTAGCAAAGAAGCAAGTTCAAGGTCAGAAGCAGGTAATATATTCTGCCTACCAATCCATTGCTACGTCTTGTAATCCCACTGAAGTTTTCATAGTAATGGCTTAATTCTTTGAGTTTATTCCTTTAGGAACCTAAAAGAATGAGAGTTGGTACCATCTCAGCATCTTTTCCATCCCTGTTTAGCACTTTGTGCAATTTTAGTGGACACAAATGAGCATAAGAAATAAAGCTATGGGGGAGACTTTTAGTCTTAGGATCCATATGAGGAAGATCATGTGGGGGAAAAAGGACTCATTGGGTCCAGATTATTCATTATTTTAACATATGAATGAATTAAATTCTGATGTAGGTCATTTTTATGAATACCATCCATAAAAAGCATACTATAGATCAGTGACGGCTAACCTTTTTGGCACAGAGTGTCAACTGGAGGGCGTGCACATTTGCGCATGCGTGCCGGAGCGCTGGAACCTGGAAGAGCAGCTGGCTGTTGCGCATGTACGTGGCGGCCAGCTGCTCTTCCAGGTTCCATCACATGCCTGCATGCTGGACAGCTAGTCTGGTGCACATGTGTACCGGCCAGCTGCTTCTGGGTTCCGGTGTGCTACTGGCCGGCATGCATGCGCACGCCAGATTCCGAAAGAGAGCAGCTGGCCGGTGCGCATGCACATGACAGAACCCAGAAGAGCAGCTGGTGATAGCATGCATGCCCACAGAGAGGGCTCTGTGTGCCACCTCTGGTGCCATAGGTTCGCCATCACGGCTATAGATGGTAGTTGCAAAAAAATCCATATGCATTCTTCTCAAATTTGTCTTTTCACAATTTATATCCTATTTTGACAAGATTTCTTTTTATCTGGGTCAGTACAAATAGTGAAGGTGGGGGGAACCTAAACATCACATGTCAATTTAATATTACATGGCAATGCTTCCTCCAATGAAGTATTAAAATAAGAACTCCCAACCGGTCCAAATACTTTTTTCCTTTTCCATTGCTCTCCATTAGATGGCAGCATTGTACTTCATGCCTGCACAAAAGGAAGGTAAACTCTCTGACCGAGACAGCTTTCGAATTGTTTGCCAGTGAGCGAGACTTAAGCGTTCACCATTATTCCAAATAAACCATGTGCTTCGTTCAGGCCAACACATCTGGAGGATACCAGGTTGTGGAAGATTGGTCTGGCTTTACTGATTCTTCTTCTGTTTCCTCTTAAGGACAATTAGAACTGATCTTCCCACTTTATCCCTTCTTGATTTATTTCCATATTCATATTTGGTAGGATTATCCCTTGAATGCGGGAGGATCTCTCGAGCCTTCATCGGACGTGGTAGGACTGGAGGAAGTCACACCTGCTGCAAAATGGTTAAGGATAGCAAAACTATGTCTGTTTTGCTAGATCTGGGCAAGAACTTACACACGGTAAATTCACATTTGGTTTTCTTGGCAGAGTACTGAAAAACATTGCTATTTCCTTCTCCAGTGGACTGTACTTAATCCAAGCCTTTGTCCAGACTTGTCTGCCATGTTTTAGACATTCCCATGGTCTAGCTCACAGGATCATTATGACATAAGTAAGCCGGAAGCCTCAGCTGGTGCAGAATGGGCCCGGGCAAGCTACACTGGATGCCCAAAGAAGGGCACATGTAAAATCTCTGCTTGACGAACTTCACAGAGTGCCAGTTTGCTTCTGAGTCCAATTCAAGGTGTTAGTTGTAAGCTTAATGAAGCCAGGCTATCTATGCAACCAGTTACTTTGGCCTGTCCCACCTATCAGGCAAGGAGTTAAAAAAACTCTGGTGGGTTCTAGAAAGAGAATCTTCTCTGCTGTTATCCTCACCTTGTGAAATATTCTAACTCTCCTGCCTGGAGGTGAGGTAGGCCCAGTGGTGAAATCCAGCGGGATCTATCCGGCTCGTGAGATCCGGTAGGACTGGTGGCAGGAGGTTCCGCCCACCTACCTGGACGTCATCACGTCCTGTTTTTGACCCTCTGCGCATGTGTGGAGGAGGTGTGCACACTCACATTTGTGATCCGGTAGCGAAGGTAAGTGCATTTCACCCCTGGGTAGGCTCCCCACTCTCCTGGCCTTCCGAAAAGGAATTTAAGGAGAACCCAAAGGAGAATGAGCTATGGAACTGGTTGGTGCCCTAAGAACCCTCCCTTCTCCTTTTTAATTAACTTTAATTTTGACATTTTAATTCTTACATTTTCATTTTTACAGACTGTTTTTATTTTTATTTTTTTGATATTGTATTGTATACCACCCATTATCACTCTCTGAGTCCCTCTTCGAAGGAGATGGGTGGGTTCAGAAATATGAGCAATCAATCATCAATCAGTCATGTACAAGCCCATTCACCTCCACTAGTCAAGATTTATCAGTGTCATTCTGAGCATCGGTGAACTGAAATGGACTGGAATAGGACACCTCACATCCAAAATAAATACGACCTGCTGTGGCTAACTAAATAAAAGAAGAAATGTAGTAGCCAATATTATGAATAAAAGGGTGTCCAAATTAGCACTCACCAACTCCCCAAATGATAAATTATCTCCACATCGGAATCCAAGGCAAGCTAACACATCTCGAAGTAATCTCTCTATGGCCCAATCTATAGAGCCAGAGGAGGTGCAATTTGTGCTAACAACTTACAAATCGGGAGATTGGAATGGTTAAAGTTAGAAGTAAAATAGATCTGGAATAAAGAGAAATTTTGTCATTGGTACGTACAGATCAGTGGTGGAATTCAAAATTTTTTACTACTGGTTCTGTGGGTGTGGCTTGGTGGGCATGGCTTAGTGGGCATAGCAGGGGAAGGATACTGTAAAATCTCCATTCCCTCCCCACTCCAGGGGAAGGTTACTGCAAAATCCCCATTTCTTCCCAATCAGGAGGCAGAGAATAGATGGGGGTGGGGCCAGTCAGAGGTGGTATTTACCAGTTCTCCGAACTACTCAAAATTTCAGCTCCTGGTTCTCCGAACTACTCAAAATTTCTGCTACCAGTTCTCCAGAACTGGTCAGAACCTGCTGAAACCCATCTCTGGTACAGATAGTTGTTGGCTTACAACCATTTGTTTAGTGACCATTCAAAGTTACAATGTCACTGACAAAAAAGTGATTTACAACCAGTCTTCATACTTATGACCATTGCAGCACCCCATAGATACATGATCTAAATTCGGGCCCTTGGCAAAAAACCTATATTTATGACAGTTGCACTTCTCTGAGATCATGTGATCAGCATTTCCAATGTTTTCCTAACTGTTTTCTAACAACTGAAACTCAATAGGGGAAGCCAGATTTGCTGTAATTCACTTAAAAACTGCAATGATTTGCTTAATAACCAGATTGGTTGCAAAATCAGGCACAATTCACCTAACAACCAATTTACTTAGCTATGGAAATTCTGATTCCCAACTGTGGTCTTAAATCAAGGGCTAACTGTATAAGGAAATAGGAGATAGACAGATAAATCTTCCGGAAAAAAAAATCAAAAAACAAAAATTCCAAGATTTAGACTAAGAATCTTCTTCCAGCAATTTGAAAAATGACTCTGCAGATAGACATCACTGAATGCACCAAATCATATTAACTGTATTCTCTGCATGTAAAGATGGAGGAGCTCCATTTAATCTGTAAAAATGAAAAAGGCAATTTAAACTAAAGAAAAGAAATGAAATGTATTCAGACTGACAAGATCCAACTTCAGCAATATTCTATCTGATTGTATAGTGAATATTTAATGGGTTAGACATGTTTGCTAGCATGCCTGAATAATTCTGGACTGAAATTTGTGACTTCATTAAAAACGAGTCATGCAAAAATACCCTGAAATGTAAAAAAGCAAAAGAAAGTGAAATGGCTTTCTGCTGACATGTCAAAAAACAAACAAGCAAACAAACTGAAGCAAAGCAGAACCAAAACAGTCAGAAAAAGTTTTCTCAACTAAACTGTGAACTGCAGAACTGCAAGAAGAGACAAGGAATTGAATCTAATGAACAATGAATTGCCCTGCATATTTAGTTGCAGCTCTTTGTCAAAGAAACCAAGAGAAATAAGCAACACATGGAAATTGATGGTCATAATTGAATGAGAAGGATCAGAGATTTAAGAAAATTACCAAAAACAACACAAAGATGAACATAACAAAAAACCAGGCAAAGAGCTACAGAAGGAAGAAGCTATTGAGAACAGATGGTGCAAATATATAAAAGAGCAGTACCAAAACAAAACAAAAACCCCCAAAAACCAAACACCGCCCCCCAACCTCAAATTGATTATATATACATGAAGTTTTGATCACAACTAGGGCCAGACATTTTGGAAAGTGAATCTTAATGGGTCCTAAAATATATTACTAACAACAAAGTTACAGGAGGTGCTGAAATACAAGCTGTTCTGTTTACTATCTTACATGCATTTGTAAGTTAGTATGGAAAATATAGCAGTGGCCAAAGAACTGGAAAATATCATTTTATTTTATTCTTTGGCAGTGCTAAAGAATGCTCCAACTACCAAATAGTTGCATTTATCTTACATACTAATAATGCCAGTTATTAGTTCTAAAAATTCTAAAGATTTTGTAATTCAGATTTCAACCATATGTGGAATGAGAATTGCTAGATTTACAAACTGGATTCAGAAAAGATAGGGGCATCCAAGATCTTATTATTAACATCTAATGAAAAATAGAAAAGGCAAGGAAATCCCAAAAATATGTCTCCCTTTTCTTCATTGCGTATACAAGGCATTTGATTGCATAGACCACAATAAATTTTGGATTACTCTTAAAAACATGAGTTTACTGGGTCACCTCATCTGTCTATTGACAATTGTATACAATGACTAGAAGCAAGTGAATATGAAACAACTAAATGGTTCAAAACTGGGAAAGGACTATACCATGGTTCTAGACTCTCCTCTTATTTAACTTATGTAGGTAGAATATTTCATGAGTACTACTACTGGACTACTAGAAACAGAAATTGGAATTAAAATGGAATCATTAGTGAATTTGTTTAGCAGATTAGGGTACCACTTCAAAAACAATGATAATTTAAGGATATTACTGTTGAAATTTAAAAAAGACAATGGAAAAGACATTGGTTTACTGCTACTTGGAAGAAAAACTATGACAAATCTAGACAAACAATTAGGGCAGAGACATCATGCTTATAAGAAATATATGTATTTTCAAAGCTATGGTTTTTCCAGTTTTACTTATGGCTATGAAAGCTGGGTCACCAGAAAGCTAGAAGGTGGGGGAGGAAATTTGAATTGTAGTGCTGGAAAAAATTGACGAGAAATCTCAAGTTACCAGAAAAAGAAAAATAATTCTGCAGTAGATTAGTAAACTCAAATTACTCATTGGAAGCATTAATAAACTACATCTAAAATATTTAGAACACAAATGTGAAATCAGTGAAGAAGATCTTGTTGCATCAGGGACAACTGAAAAACTAGGTGACAGAGAAATAGTTGTATACTATCAGTGATGATACAAAATAAAATTACAAGACCTGAAAGAAGCAATTGCTGACAATCATGGTGAACTGATATCCTTCTAGTCATGAAAATTCAGATGTGATTGAACAACAAAAGGATGCAAAAATAATTGATTCTGCCAGTGGACTTCTGTTCTGATATAGCGGGGCATCTCTTGGTAGTTTGGGGCCACATCTCTTACATGGGGTTGAGGGCCATGTTGGATGTGGTGATAATGAATTTGTCTATCTGTGTCACACAGATAGACAAATTTTGGATGCTTTCTTTCTTTTCCTAATTACTTTGTCTTGGGTAAGGATTTAGGGTTTTTTTTAAGAACAAAAATGGGAATAAAACATGCCACCTGTTAGGAGAAATATCATCTCTAAATTCTGGAGATGTTGACCATCACTCTCTCACACACATATTTATACAAACATATACAAATCTAGCCTCAGCTGCAGAAGCTTACTCAGTTACTCTGGGCCATCTTTTCTCACTCTCTCTTTCATAATACCAACTTCTTCCAGTACCTTTACATTTCTCTGGTGTATTAACCATCTATGTCTTAAATTCTAACTTCTTTAGAATTTATTCTCTAAATTCCATTTCTCCCACTGAGTTTAACTCAACATGATGGGTTTTTTTTTTTTTTGGTCTCTTAGAATCCTAAAGTGCAGGATTTAGTCAAATTTGTCCTATCTGGTTGCCTAGTAACAGTTAAGGCTATATGCCAACTCTCCATGAGATGCATTAAATCAAGGGAGGATATTCATGACTAAGACAGTATCCCTTGCCTACTTGGAAGGATGTCAACAGAAAAAGATCAAGATCTGCTTTCTTCACAAGAAACATAGTCCTCAAAGCATCTATCAAGGATGCTTAAATTTGGATTCCTGCACTGAGTGGGACACAGGGACCTAAACAGCTTTTTCCAACTATGATTCCAATTAATCTGGTCTTTCAGTAGCCTCTCACTCTATACAAAGAAGAAACAGGGTTCCTGAAATACAGAATAGGTACAGTTGGAGTTGTTTCTTTAAAATTACCCATTTGGATTATAGAAGGTAGCATAGGGAGTATAGATTGTTAAATCACATAGCCTTTTCTACCTTAGCTTTTGTCTCTACTAGATCAAGCCAAATTTTATGTCCTTTTAATGATCTGGAGTGAAGACCCTCCGACCAACAGATATTAAGAGCTGCAGTGGTGCAGTGGTTAGAGTGCAGTACTGCAGGCTATTCTGCCGATCACCGGCTGCCAGCAGTTTGGCAGATTGAATCTCACCAGGCTCAAGATTGACTCAGCCTTCCATCCTTCCGAGGTAGGTAAAATGAGGACCCAGATTGTTGGGGGCAATATGCTGACTTTGTAAACCGCTTAGAGAGGGCTGTAAAGCACTGTGAAATGGTATATAAGTCTAAGGGCTATTGCTATTGCTATTTTTCCAACCTGGGCAACCTTCAGCAATATCTGCGGGGGCCACAGGTTCTTCACTCTTGGAGGACTGCATATAGTAAAGGGCTGTTCCTTATCCCCAACACATCGGTATCATTTCAACCACAGCACAGAGGCAAGGAATTTAGGCAATCTAAAAACTTCTGCAAGCCAAGCATGTGCTTTTATCAATGAAGAATACTTCTTCCTTAATTTCTACTGTGTTACTCTTTTGTAATAGATTAAAAAAATAGGCCAGATTTGAAGAATTTCAGATTGAAAGTGATCCTTCTCGGTCTGTCTCAAGTACTACTTGATCTTGGATTCCATGACCTGCTACCAGAAGTGGAAAAACTTGTGACCTCCCATATGTCATTTGAATCTCCATCCTTCCTGATAGATAGCCACGCTGTGAGGGATTGCCTGAACAACTGTATAGGGCCCCAGCTTCACCTCTTTCCTCTTCTGCCACAGCCCTTGCTGAAAAGTTGCCAGTACCCTTAAGATTTTATATTTGAGAAGCGGGATATATATTATGAAAAGCAAATGAAAGTGCTGGTGTTATTAGGCAGGGGATCACCTTCAGAGCAAATTCTCCCTCCTTCCCTTCTCCTCTCAATGTATTTCACATGGCTATTTGATTGTCAACAGCTATATAATTTCACATTCCTTTCAGATTTGTTGATGGGGTTTTGCCACTAGGGGTTAGTCATCTGCTACAAATGAGGCGATGCTGGAAGGGCCAAGTGAAAATAGCTTGGCCGGAGGACACACTGAATGATATGTGGGTGTGTGCATGGAAGTTAGCTACTTCCTTTCAAATATTTTTTTTTCCTTCTTCAGGCCAGCTTTTTAGTGTTGGTGCTATTCCTGCTATGGTTTCTATTCCTTTGACAAGATGGAAAAGTTGAGATCTTTGAAAGCAAAAGAAAAGGGGGTGGCAAAGCAGGCGGCCTCTAATATTGGCTGGAGGGAGGGAATGGATAATTTAGAGGTTCCCAAAGTGGACCAATAGAAATTCAAATGACCACTAGATCAGCAAAGGAGAAGCTTTTCGTTTCTGTTTTCTGTCATCTACTGGTCCTCTGGGGTTTTGCAGCTCCAATCTGGGGACCCTACAAATACTAGAACAGCCAACAGTGAAGACCTTCCCTGTCTCATTGTATTTTGTAGTGCGTGCTTGTGATTTACCACCTGCAACTAATTTAAAAAGTATACTGGAATTTGCTTTACTACTAACCGTGTTCCAAAATCTGTTTCCATATGTGTTCCAGGCAATCAACTACCCAAAAAGGGATGTCAGTCAAATGGGTATAGCTTCATTAGTGTCAAGTGCTTTTAACCTTTCCTCTGGGTCAATTGCCAAAAATGCAATGTAGTAGGACCCTACGAAAGACATCTTTCAAAAATATGATTGGTAACCTGCAGAGTTCATGATAGTTCATGGGGTTGTAATATTTTACATGAGACTTGACTTGAAATCATTTTTCATACAATTTCAGGAAACTTAGGAGCCATGGATCACAATGAAGGTTGCTGATTCTTGCTGTGCACCAATTCTTCAAAGTTAGTGGAAGCACCAACATTTAAAAGCAAGAGAAGCATTATAATCCTGTGCAGAGCATGCCTTACTTTTGTCTACACAAGAAACCTAGCACAAACTTTTTTGTCCTACTTAATTCTAGGCAATCTGAAAGCAGAATAACTGAATTGTTCCATACATGATTAAATCAGTTATCTTTTCCCACAATCAACTAATTCATCAAAAAGGATAACAGAAAAAAGTGTTAAAGTCATAACTTGCTCATTGAGTTTTTAGAATAGAGAGAATCCAGTTAAGATCTGTTTTGGATACGGAATGGAATGGAATGGAATGGAATGGAATAGAATAGAATAGAATAGAATAGAATAGAATAGAATAGAATAGAATAGAATAGAATCTGGAAGGGACCTTGGAGGTCTTCTAGTCCAGCCCCTTTCTCAAGCAGGAGAACCTATACCATCTCAGATAAGTGACTGCTCTAGTTTCTTCTTAAAAACCTCCAGTGATGGAGCATCTATGATTTTTGAAGGCAAGCTGTTCCACTGGTTAATTGTCCTCACTGTTGGGAAGTTTCTCCTTAATTCCAGATTGCTTCTCTCTGTCAGCCTCCGCCTTTACTGCTTTGGCTGCCATAGTAACGGGAGGGGGGAGAGCTAGGTAGCATGCGGGGGGAAGCGTGCTGGAGGAATCTGGAGAAATCAAAAGCGATAGTTAAGCCACCGGACTGTATCTTTGAAACTGCTGTCGGGTCAACGGTTGTGGCATTCCTGATTGATGACGCTGCCAGACGTGTGCTTCCACCTGACCCCTGGGAGACCTTTGGATTGAATGATTTACGGTGGACAGTGGGAGGGGATGCTTTCTATATGCAATTTTCACGCTCATTGCCTTAGTTTCTGCTTTCCTTTGGTTGCGTTCACTTCATTTTCTACTAAAAGTACCTTTCTCTATAAACAATGGAGTTTGGGTCATTCTTTCCTGGACTTTGAAGGAAGCACACCTGACACTCTCTTTGATTAGTTTCCAACCATTGTTTCTTGTCCTACCCTCTGGTGCTTTGGAGAACAATTTGACCCCCCTCTTCTTTGTGGCAGCCCCTCAAATACTGGAATACTGCTATCATGTCACTTCTAATTCTTCTTTTTTTTAGACTAGCCAAACCCAAAACCTGCAGCTGTTCTTCATATGGTTTAGTCTCCAGGACTTTGATCATCTTAGTTGCTCTTCTTTGAACTTTTTCCAAAGTCTCAACATCTTTTTTGTAGTATGGTGACCAAAATTGGTTGCAGTATTCCAGGTGAAGTCTTACTAGGGTTTTATAAAGCGGCACTAATATTTCATGTGATCTTGATTCTATGCCTCTGTTTATAGAACCCAGGATTGTATTAGCTTTTTTGGATGCTGCTGCACACTGGCAGCATATTATCTGCCTGGCTTATATTCAAGTAATCATCCACTAGGACTCCAAGGTCCCTCTCACAGTTACTGTTTTTGAGCCAGGTCTCGCCTAATCTGTACTTTTCAGTGTCCCCATTACCATTAGTTCCTAAAAATTGTTGCCCTGATTTAACTACTGCTATCATCTGAGGGGCATTTTTACTAAGACTGAGTATAATACTGAAGGAAGGGGCAAAGATTCAGCCAAGGTAGAATAAGAAGACAGCCGGAAGGGACTGCGAATGTAAATCCCTGCCAAATAGAGGTTCTGTCTTCCATCTTCTTTGTCCAAGGAAACACAGAAGCAATTAATTCAAGAAATCTCCCAGAGATAGAGAAATTACTAGCATCTGCCTTAATCCCAACCCACAAATGGTTTAAGGTGGAATACTTGGATTTAAAGCCACTTTGCTTCCCTTGATTCACTGGATCTAAACCAACTCCATCTGGCTATAAGACCTAACTAATTTGTGGATTGATCTGCCTTGCTCATAATTCTCAACTTATACCTTTGTTTCAACTCTGGTCAATTTTGAACAGTATTTCCTCATCTATTTGTTTGCAATTTGGGCAACTTTCAAGTTATGGCTATCCTCTAGCATGGACAAAACCCCAAATCTCTTTAAATATAGGTGCGATGTGCAGAATGGTGTCTGGGAAATGTATCCTTTTCTTTCCATCTGGAAATGGCTCAGGGTGATTTACTTGCTTGTGTCACTCACATGTGAGTTGCCTATGCTTGGATGATTGACCCCAGAGAGCCAAGCATTTTTCATTTGCTTGGGTTGTGCTTTCTTAAAACTTGAATCATCAGAAATGTTTTTTGAGTGAAATCATTTTTTCCATGGGCTAACTTGGAGAGACGATGAAGAATATTATTGTTAACAGGAGAATGGCCAGGATGAAAGACAAAGAGAGGAAGAAAAAGCTTATAATTTTGTAAACAGAAATAAAGAAGCAACCTGGAATTAAGGAGAAACTTCCTAACAGTGAGGACAATTAACAGTGGAACAGCTTGCCTTCAGAAGTTGTAGGTTCTTCATCACTGATGTTTTAAAGAAAGGATTGGAAAGCCACTTATCTGAAGAGCAGTGATGGCTAACCTTTTTGCCGTCGCGTACCAAAAGCGGGGGGAGCATGGAGGGGTCATGCACGTGCGTGCCCACACCCATAATTCAATGCGCCCTGCCCCCGCACACATGACCCCTCTGCACTCCCCCCAGTTTTGGCATGTAATGGCCAAGTGGGCTCGGTAGGCCCGTTTTTCGCCTTCCCCAGGATCCAGAGGCTTTCTTGGAGCCTGGGGAGGACGAAAACAGCCTTCCCCACGCCCCCGGAGGCCGAAAACAGCCTATTTCCCAACTTCCAGTGGGCCCGGAAGGCCTGAAAATCAGCTGGCTGGCATGTGCATGCATGGTGAAGCTGAGCTAGGGCAACATTCGTGTGCCCACCAATATGGCTCCGTGTGCCACCTGTGGCACGCATGCCATAGGTTTGCCATCACGAGTATAGAGTCTCCTGCTTCAGCAGGGGTTTGGAATAGAAGAATTTCAAGGTCCCTTCCAGCTCTATTCTGATTGATTGATACGTTTTGTTGGATTTCAGGAGCCGAAGTGGCGCAGTGGTTAGAGTGTAGTACTGCAGCTACTTCAGCCGACTGCTAGTTCAGCAAATCAGTGGATCAAATCTCACTGGCTCAAGGTTGACTCAGCCTTCCATCCTTCCGAGGTGGGTAAAATGAGGGCCCAGATTGTTGAGGGCAATATGCTATTTAGTATACTATCTTTGGTGTAAGCCAGCCAGAGTCCTCGGAGAGTGGGCGGCATAGAAATATGACTAATAAAATAAATAATTAAATAATAAATAAATTTCTGAGCATCCAATTTGATCTTTCTGGAAACATTTATTGGCAATAATTAAAAAGCCATCAAAAATAAATAAATAAATAAACATATACATTTCTATTGTCACCTGCTTGGGTCTTTGGATCAGGAATCAAATCACTAAGTTTAGCCTAAGGTTTTCCTAGGAAATGTTTGGCACATTGCAGCTGTACTGTTGTTACAGCAGTGTGAAACAAATTATAAAGTTAAAGAACAACACATGGACAAGCAACATTATGCTGGTTGTATCCAATTCCTTGCTCAGGGCAGAAATCCATAGCAAAACACCCTGGATATGGGGAAGATCCCAAATTTCCACCAAAAGGGTGCTCAGACCGTAAAGTGGGTGTGTGGGGTTTCTAACAATGCTTTGCACTCTAAGTACATAGTGCTTATAAATAGTATCCTGAATAACAGGAAGTGAGCTTCCTATAATATTCTTGGCTGTCCTTACCACTCTCTGTATGGACTTTCTATCTGAGGTACTGCTGCCACCAAACCAAACAGTGATACAGTTTGTTAAAACACTCTTAATTGTGCCTCTGTAAAAAGTGGCCAGGACAGAAGGAGAAAGAGATCTGATAACATGAAAACATTTTCTCTTAATATACATGTTTTCATATACATGAAACATATATATGTTTTCATCTTCTTCTGCTATTTTATGTATAGAGATTCAGAATCAATTTAAGAAGAGATTGATGTCAATTAATGGATTTGGATTTAGCATGTCCTGATGTCCTCTGCCTTCTGAACATCTAGGAATTTAGCTTTTTAAATGGCTACGTTTAAGGAGTATGACTTTCTATCTCTGAGTGACAGAATGAATGTTCAATGGGGTTTGAAAGGGGCTATTTATTTTCTCAGCTGCCAATCACTTACATACAGTAGCAAAATAATCAAGAAATTCTAAACCAAGTTCGACATTTCAAAATATGCACCTATGATCAATACCAGAATATAATTCCCCCCGCTTGATTTATTATTCTAGCTGAGATTTAAAGAATGAGCCAAACCATTTAAATCAATAAGATTTCCTTCCAAGCAAACCAGGATTAGAAGCAGATTCTATGTGTGCTATTATGCAATTGCAATGTGTAACTGGTTCTGTATTCTTCTGGTGTGGTAAATAAAATGAACTTTATTTGAACATTTCATTCTTAATACTCTAAAGAAGATTTGTTCTGAGGTTCAAGCTATTCATCTTGAAGTAGTCTGAAAACAAGATTCTTTCAATAATCTCAAGATTATTTATTTGAGATTGTCAGTTTGAGGTTATTTGAATCTCCAGATTCAAATAATCTCAAACTGAGATTTAAAGCCATTTCTTCACTGGTCCTTCAACTCCTTCACTTTTTTTTTAAAAAAAAATAAGAATGCTACTAGAAAAGAGAGACCATAATCAAAAATTCAAATTGGCCTTAATATTTGGGGTCCCTAAATGAAATAGTTTGGACCAATCTTAGTCAACTTTTAGTTTTGCCAGCAGTCACTCCTTTGTTTTTGACTTTAATATTTAATTAAGAAAAGTGAGTGGAAGAGAGAAGCATATTTCATCCGCCCTTTACAGAAGCTGGAGATGTAAGAAATGTCATTACTTTCACTGAGAGGATTTATACTCCAACTTTACCTACTTGCTGTCATGTCACATTGAATTCAGTCTGACTTACTTTTAAGTAGACCTGTGTAGAATTGCATTGCTAACTATATGCTTAGAACTACTTTGGAAAGTCTCCTAAGCTTGTAATCCTTAACTTTGGGTAAATGTGTTCACAAGTGTTTTATTTCCTGAGTTGCACCAATACACTTTATTTGAAAAAGACCCATGCTAAGACACTCCTTTGTCAACACTCTCTTTGTAAGTTGGCTCACTGGCTTTGGTTACTGAGTTTATAGAAAACTGTTGGGTTTACCCACTCACCCCCTTTCAAAAATCTGTCCGGAGTGTTTGCTTTCAGCCCAGTCTTCCTCTCTCACCTATCCCGGCTCCGCCACCATTCAGCTGTAAAAATATCCCTCACTGAAATGTAGACTGAAAGCCCCCCAGTGGACACCAACAGATGGCTTGATGGGTGATGAAAGCTAGGACTGTGGGGCTGCCAGTGGAAATTGGCTCAGGTGGTTCGTGCCGTCATCCATCAGGGCTCTGATAGCTGCTTGGCTGTTGGCAAAGAGCCATGAACTTTGTGCAACCAGAAGTGAAATCTGAGGTTCCTCTGGGAGATGCGAGTAGGTGGGACTGGGGTTCTTTCATCACTCTTTGCTATGATCCAGCAGTCTACTCCAGTCTGATGAGGACCGCTGCCAGCAAAGTAGATCCCAGTCAAAAAAGTCATTTTCCTTCTCTTGTTACAAACAAGAGATGGGGGTGTAGCTTAAAAAATCTCTCTCTCTCTCTCCACATGTTCCTTTCCTCCTCCTCCTCCTCCTCCTCCTCCTCCTCCTCCTCCTCCTCCTCCTCCTCCTCCTCCTCCTCCTCCTCCTCCTCTTTTCTTTGAAGTAGGATGCACTTCCAAATGGTCACAGCCATTTTCAGAGCAATCTTATGCATCTTTACTCTGGAACAAATTCCTCTGGTTGCAGACTCAGTTTACAAAGCAGGATGTGGAGATACGCTTTTATCTCTTCAGGTTTAGATTTGGGCTCAATGACAAAGGACTAATCTTTTTTGCTTTTTTTATAATTGTACACACATATTTTTAAGGTTTGGGCTGCCCACTTGTTACAAACAGATAACCTTTAGCCAAACCTGTGGACAATGAGCATTTGACTCAAATACACCTTTCTCTTTCATTGAAATGCAATGCTGTTTTTTTTTTAATAAATCAAGTGTAAGGGAGGTAGAAAGGCATTCATGAATAAATTAAAGCATTAGCATTTCTTTTTCAATTCAATCCAATCTCCAAAACAGCTGAGCCAATTTTTTTTTAAAAAAAGAAATAGGTGATATTTAATACTGGAATGAATTGGAGCTGCAGACTTGTGTTGGTGAGGGAGAAGGGAAATTGGAGGAAAGTCTTATAAAGAATGGATTGTAAAAATCTAAGTTTCAGGCCTGCAGGCACTCCTGAAAATTTTTTATTCACTGTGGTCAAAGTAAAATTGGAATATATAGGCTTCCCATTTTTAAAACAGTTCACCGGTAACTCTCTTGGTACAAACTTGTGGTACAGCAGCTTTTCAGAATGGGAAAACTTGGTATATAGAGCTGAGGATTCTGGGAACTAAAAACTCCCACATCTTGAGCTCTCTCCCTGGAAGCAGGAATTTTTCTACAGGATATGTGCAACAACATTTTCTTGATTTGTCTGCTAATTACTATATGTATCTTGCATTTCCTTTGCCTTAGAACTCGGAGTACTCAGGATTTTTCACCAGCCAAGCTAAAGAAATTTGGCTGCATCACATGCCATCAACCTCCAAAAATCACCTCTTATTTTTTTTAAAATCACCAAAAGTAATTTTCATTGTTAGCCAGGCATTTTAAGAATTTCAGTCCCAACACATCTGAAAAATGCCAAGTTGGGGAAAGCTGCTAAAGAATGAAGCTTAAGCACGAATGGAATGCCGAATTGCATCAATAGATGGATAGCATTTACTGTTTTTCCATTTTTTTTAAAAAAAATTAAGAATTATTTGGCAGTTGTGATCCCAAACCACCATGAAGGGTATTGAAAGAGATCACACAAATACCTTGCTATTTTTCTAAGAACTTTGAAGTCCAATGCTTATTGCTTCAATCTCCATCCTTCAAAGAGCCATCTTTATTTTCTTTGATCTCATCACCTTTCCAATCTGGAATGTGAAATAGAACCCACTCTTAAAGTCCACATAATTTACAATTTGGCCACCACAATCTCACATCAAATATGTTGTCCAAGAAAAGATTTTCTCCCCCTACCAAAATGTTATTCTTTCAAAAAAGATAATAATAATAATTTATGCATCAGTCTATCTTTTTTATTTTCAAGATTAGGATTTAGTTTTATAGATTTAGGGATTTTTTTAAAAGAGAGGTGGGGCAACATCTAACAGAACAGCTTCTAATTGGTGCTTGAGGAGTTTCCTGAATGGGAAGTTCTGCTGAGACCTACATTGTCTGCTGGAATAAAAGGATGGCAACAATTTTAGGTGAAATGGCCACTAGAGAAGCTATTTTGATGTTGTTTCCAAAGAACAATTCTTGTTTTTCTAAAGAGGTCAAGAAAATGAAGAAAACCAGAAGATGCATAGAGGGCTGCTAGTGCAATGCCAAGGCTAAATATCTCAGACTTACGTAGGACACTATGTCTAATTCTTTACTGAAGCTGTAATAACAGCAAAGCATGTTCTGCAGTAGATCTCTTCCCTCCTAAAGAGGCAGTCCAACTTGAGAATGATGTGGGAGAGGAGAGAGAAAAACTGAGCTCCATGCTCCCCCAATTACAGGGTGTGACAAGAATCCATGCGCTATCTATTCCTGTTCAATATTTGCATTAAACTGTTGATGAAATCATTCTTCAGCATAGGTTAGGTATCATCTATCTGTTGATAACAGGGATAGTATTATTATATGAAGCAGTTGTTGCACTTTTAATTTTTTTTTATCCCAAATGAAGGAGGAATAATGCTCAGAGTTGGTTCTCATTGGAACAGCCAATAAACAAATAAATTCAAAATAAACTCTGGAAGACCTGCATTTAATCAATGTTTCCATGTCCACCTCAACCCGAAGAAATAGGCTGAGTGAGTTAGATGTCCATTCACCTTCATGGCCAAGATTAGATCACAGTAGAGACAGAGGCCAGTAACCAGGCAGGGAGAGAACAATACCAAATCAGACTTGTGTAGCCACTTGTAGATGAGAAGACCACTGTCCTCGACCATATCATCTACAAGTTCAACTTCAACATTAGCTAGATTGTCCATATTGGAAATTTCTGTTAGGAGAAGGAAAACACATTACCAAACACGATCAAATAAAGTCAGCTCTATGTTGTGTTAGCAACATGATGGGTTGAGATGGAGGCAATTTTATGAGAACATTTTCCCCTTAGAAATTGTTGATAAGGCATCTTTGTGCTATGGCAAACAAACTATTAGGATGAGCTTACAGTGTATACAGTGTAACCTAGTGGTTTCTTTTGTGTTACCCATTACTTTTAATTCTATTTCTCACTATTTTTTATTCCTTATTTGTTCTTTGCATAATGAAGTTTACCTGGAAGAGAGTAGCATAATAGGTATATCTATATATAGATATTGGTGGTGCAGCAGATTAAAGTGCTGTTAAGTAGTACCAGCTGCCTGCAATTACTGCAAGTTCAAATCTCACCAGGCTCAAGGTTGACTCCGCCTTCCATCCTTTCGAGGTAGGTAAAATGAGGACCCGGATTGTGGGGGCAACAAGCTGACTTTGTATAAAAAAGAACACTGCTTTGGGGGGTCAAAAGCCCTACTAAGCAGGTATATACAAAAGTATGAAGGCTATTGCTTAACGCATGTATGGTGGGGGTTTTTTTGGAAAGGGTCCTCACTTTCATTTGCCACTGCAATCTTTTTTGAATTTAGTAACTTACTAGTCTGGGTCTTGAGACACAGACTAGTATCTTCCATTCTAATCCTTTGTTCCCTCTCCATAACCTTGAGGTTACTTCTGATGGCCACAATAAGAGTGTAGTCAGGCCTTTTCTAAATTAGTGGTAAACCGTTTGGCGTGCCCCCAGCACCTCCATATGCTCATAAGTATATGGGTCTGCTTTCTCTTTGACGCAGCGCCTCATTTGTATTTTATTTTAATTCTCTTTCCACAGCCCAATTGGCACAATATACCAGACAGGCAACTGAAATCTTGAACCCCTCAAATAATACAATTTGCACGGGATTGCTTCTTTTCACATGATTCAATGACCATATGACTCACATCGATTTCTCTCAAGGCAACCAGCCAAGCCAACCTTTTATATGAACTGCTGAGGGAACATTTAGGAGCTGAATAAGACCGTCTCCCTGTCTCTTTTTGGGACACTACACATCCTCTTCACGACCTGTTTTCCTTGTAACCTTCTGGGAGGAGGCTTCGTGGTATCCAAAGCAGAGCATCCAGATTCACTCACAGTTTTGTTCCATATAGCATCAACCTTGTGAACTCTCAAGTTTCCTCTTTCCTATTCAAAATGGTCAGTGATTAATATAGCTCTCTCTCTCTCTTTCTCTCTCTCCATTTAGCCATCTATCTAACCATCCATCTATCATCGTTATCTGTCTGTCTGTCTCTCTCTCTCTCTCTATCTATCTATATATATGTATGTATGTATGTATGTATGTATGTATGTATGTATGGTGCAGGTATATATTTATGTACATATATAGCATGTGTTTATGTGTGTTATGTATGGGTTTGGGTAGATATACACTTTCTCTTGAGAGCAGGCAACATAATTTCATTTTTAATTGTGGGCCAGTGTGCTTTCACACACACACACACACACACACTCAAACACACATCACACACACTTCGGATCAAGAGAATTTAGAATGTCTTTGTGTCACCTAGTGCTGAAAGTCATTTTGCAATCTCCTTGAAAATAGAAATTTTTAGTCATTTAATATTATATGCACTATTTTCAGAGATTATGCCTATTATCAGCTAGTATTCCACTATGCCAGCAATGCTTGATGCTTGTTAAACGCTATTTCAGTTAGATAGCTGAAAATAGGCAGGGTAATAGGTGCATAGAATTAGAGGGAATGCAACTCAAGCAAATCAGAGTATTCAGATACTGTGATTGGCTTCTGACCTGGGCTCCCAAGTGTGAAGTTTTTTGGGCACGGGACTAGGAAAGTGGCCAGGGAAGCTTTCCAAGATACTCTTACTTCCTGCAGCCTCTAAGAGGCAGAATAGAAAAAGCTGAGCAGGAAAAGAAAATGAAGTAAAGATGTTTTCTTCACACCAAATGTCTACAGATACTGTATGTATCTCAACAAACAGGGTCTCTCAAAATTGGACTGTCAACTGCTAAAAGAATTAGTTGCAATATTTATTTATTTATTAGTCATATTTCTATGCCGCCCACTCTCCGAGGACTCTGGGCGGCTTACACCAAAGAAAGTATACTAAATAGCATATTGCTCCCTAACAATCTGGGTCCTCATTTTACCCACCTCGGAAGGATGGAAGGCTGAGTCAACCTTGGGGTGGTGAGATTTGATCCACTGATCTGCTGAACTAGCAGTCAGCTGAAGTAACTGCAGTACTGCACTCTAACCACTGCGCCACCTCGGCTCTTCTAATGTACTTGTGGGTAAGATAATATAGAAGGAAACCAACAAGGTGCCTGCGATGTGATAAAGGGGTAAAAAGGGATGAGAACACACCCCATTCCCCACCCCTAATTTCCATAATGATACAAGATGATAGTGTTTGGTGGGATTCAAGATGACTTGGGTATGCTTGGAATAGGAGGCCCATGCGTTTATTTCAGTGGTGACATGTAAAATTTGTTATTACTAGTTCTATGGGCGTGGCTTGGTGTGTGTGGGGGTAATGTGACTGGGTGGGCGTGGCCAACTTTTTTTTTTTTACTTTTAAAAGCATTTTTTCAGCCGAAGAAGTTGTAGAAAAAATGCTTTTTTAAAAAAAAGCCTCTGATGATTGTGTGGCTCAGCTGGGCATGGGGAGGGCAAGGATTTTTGCTACTGGTTCTCTGAACCACCCGCCGCCATTGCTACCAGATTGGGTGATCCAGTCTGAACCGGGAGCATTTCACCCTTGGTTTATTTTCTTTTCCAAAAGTGATGTTGAGGTTTAGGTTTAGGTTTATTTGATTTGTATACCGCCCTACTCCCGAAGGACTCAGGGCGGTGAACAGCCAACAATAAAATACATAAATAAAAAAAATTTAAAAACCAGATACAATCAAATTAAATCATTTTGGCCCAGACAGATTAAAACACCCCAATAATTTAAAAACAGATTAAAATTTACATATTTAAAAAGGGAAGAAATTAGGCCAAGCCCGCCTGATGGAATAAAAAGGTCTTCACAGCACGGCGGAAGGAGTGCAGATCCGGGATCCTCCGTATCTCCGGGGGGAGCTCATTCCAGATGGTAGGTGCCCCCACAGAGAAGGCTCTCCTCCTAGGGGCCGCCAGTCGACACTGTTTGGCTGACGGCACCCGGAGGAGTCCCTCTCTATGAGAGCGTACTGGCCGGTGGGAGGCTATTGGTGGTAGTAGGCGGTCCCGTAAATAACCAGGTCCTAAGCCATGTGGTCTTATGTGGTCTTACCCAACTGGCTGCACAACTGTATCAAAATATAATATTTCAGAATTTTGATTTTAAAGAGTGGCTGGAGCTTTGCTCGTTGGCATGGAATGGTTGCTAGCATGGTACCAGTCCACGGATCAGAGATTGGGGACCCCTGGTCTAGATATAATGATAAATATTATAGCTGCATTATGTAGCCATGGATAACTATTATGAGGATTACTTTTCTGTTAATTAAGATTTTTGGTCAAGTTTACTTTTAATTATATCTAGTAATATATTCAGTGTTTTCTGCCCTGTAAAATCACTATTATTTTTCTTCTGCTGGTGGTGTGTCTTTTATTTGTTTTATTTATTTATTTAGTATCCCAGTAGTAACGTGATCAAAATTTGGGCCCTTGGCAATTGGCGTGTATTTATGATGGCTGCAGTGGCTCAGGGTCGTGTAATCACATTTGTGACTTTCCCAGTTGACTTCCAATAAGCAAAGTCAGTGGGGGAACTGGATTCACTTAACAACTGTGGCAAAACAAATTGTAAAATTGGGTGTAATTCACTTAAGAACCGCCTTCCTTAGCAATGGAAATTTTGTTTTCAGTTGTCATAAATGGAGGACTACCCCAGGGGTGAAATTCAAAAATTTTCCCTATCGGTTCTGTGGGCATGGCTTGGTGGACGTGGCAAGGGAAGGATACTGCAAAATCTCCATTCCCACCCCACTCCAGGGGATACTGCAAAATGTCCATTCCCTCCCCACTCCTGGGGGAAGGATATTGCAAAATGTCCATTCCCACCCCACTCCAGGGAAAGGATACTGCAAAATGTCCATTCCCACCCCACTCCAGGGGAAAGGATATTGCAAAATGTCCATTCCCACCCCAGCCAGAGGTGGTATTTGCCGGTTCTCCAAACTACTCAAAATTTCCACTACTGTTTTTCCAGAACCTGTCAGAACCTGCTGGATTTCACCCCTGTAGCTGCTTTAATGATCTGAAGATATTATTCATGCTTCCATATGTTGTGAAGCACCTTGTTTGGACACTTTATGAGAGGGGTGTCAAACTCAAGGCTGTGGGCCGGATACGGCCCATGGGGTGCTTAGATCTGGCCTGCGGGGCAGCCCTGGAAACAGCGAAAGAGCAACCCACAGTGTCTCTGCCAGCGAAAACAGAGCTTGGGAGTGCCACACATTTTCCCTGGCAGAGGATTGCTGGAGGCCATTCCAGTTAAAAATGGAGATCAGGAGCCCATTTTCACTGGCAGGGTTCTCAGGCCACCACAGGCACCCCCGACACGAGTGACGTCAAACTGGCCACGCCTACCCCAGTTTCCCCAAGGTCAAATACAACCTTGATGTGGCCCTTAATGAAATCGAGTTTGACACCCCCGATTTATGACCTAAAACAAACCGTGAATCTAGCCAGCCACAAGAACTGACCAATTTCAGCACAGGGCAAATCCATCCATGTAATCATGTCAGGATGCCAGCTGGATTCTGAAATGCAATCCTTGAATGTCTCTTTGGCAGTGATCCTCTGCCAATGAAGAGAAAACTCCTTTCAATTCCAGACAACCAGGTATAAACTTGTATGTCAAATGTTCTGTTAATGCCGGGCCGGGTAGTGGCGGATAGTGCCTTTAAACTAACACTGAAATGAGAAATCTGATTGCAGTTTCTTCCTTTACTCTGTATCCACAATTCTGCAACCCAGCTGTAGGAGTCTAATTGCTTTCTGACCAAAAAAAGCAACTTCTGCCCAGATGTTGAAACAAACTGGAAAGGTTTGAAGGGAGAACTGACAAGAGAAAATGGAAACATTGGCTGCTAAACCTCAAGTTCTTTTTCACATGGCTTTCAGAAGCAGCAACCATTCCCAGCCCTGGGGTTCTTTTTAAAGCTATAGGACAAAGTAGCCTGAATTCCACCAGTTGATTCCACCAGTATGGGGCAAAAAGACTTGTGGAGTGGCTTGGTAGTGTGGCTCAATTAGAGTATTGTTTGAAAGGAAACAATAACTGAACACCCAGCAATTCTCCGACAGCCATTATTTGGTTAAAGACCAAAGGGCCCTTTTCCAATCCAAGTATCCAAGCAAGAAGGAATCAGGACAAAACTTTGTTCCCATGCTGGCTGGGAAATTCTGGGAGTTGAAGTCCACAAGTTGCTAAGTTTGGTGATCCTTGCATTTTAGCATAATGAGAGGGCATGGATCAACTTTAGGATTGGCGTGCCATTTTTTTTTAAAAAAAGCAATATTTTAACGTAAAACGTTTTAAATCAGTTTTAAAATTTGCAGGGAAGAGCCTTGTATATTTAGGTGTGATTTGGTTTAATTTATAAATTTATTTTGGCTATAAAACACCATTTGTCGATTTGCTAAACAGTCCATTCAATCACTTTCTAAGAAGCAAGCTAAGAGTTCCTTTTGCCTCAGATTAGAAGTTGAGCTGAAATCACACACCCTCCCATTTACACACTTTGTTCCAGTGGTGAAATCAAATTTTTTTACTACCGGTTCTGTGGTTGTGGCTTGGTGGGTGCGGTGTGGCTTGGGGTGTGTGGCAGGGGAAGGATACTGCAAAATCTCCATTCCCACCCCACTCTGGGGCCAGCCAGAGATGGTATTTGCCGGTTCTCCAAACTACTCAAAATTTCTGTTACTGGTTCTCTGAACTGCTCAAAATTTCTGCTACTGGTTCTCCAGAACCTGTCAGAACCTGCTGGATTTCACCCTGTCAGATGTAAATGCCTTATTCCCTAATGTGTAAATAATGTATATATGGGATATCAGGGGTTAACTTATTCTTTGACTCTTAATGTATTCATAATTCACCACTCCCACTCTTGGCTCCACCCTTTGTATATATAAGGAGCCACCTTCACCATTTTCTTTGCTTCTATCTGTGAATATTCAGTGAATATAGAATGCCTATTATAATTAAAGAGAAATATATTTAAACCTCTAACTCTCATTATTATTATTGAGTCTGATCCTAAAAATATTGCAACAAACTGGTAGCAGAGGATGGTTAATTGACTCAATAAATACCTAAAAATGTCTAAGAAAGATAGACCCAACACCAGGGCCTACAGCAAAGAAATAGAAACTGAACAAGAAATAATCAACGAATCCACAAACGCGATTTCGAGAGAATCCGAAGAATACACCACTGAAGAAGAAGAATTAATAAATGAAAATGATGGCCAGGAGGAAATCGAAATAGAAAATAACGAACTCAGGTCAGAGATATTGAAGTTATTAAAAAGCCAGAAGAATGATGAAAGCCTCATCGCGAACCTCCAAGAAATGCTGAAGAACAACGGAGCAGCGAGAGAGAAAAACATCGCTAAAGAGAAACCCAAAGACCAAAAAACTGTGAGTGATATGACTACAGAGAAAGTCGTTATGAAAAAGAAAAAATGTGATCCCGCGCGAAATTTTGAATGGCAGCCATCTTGGTTTCAACAAGCCTCCAAAGTGAGCGAAGCAGAGCCAATCAAAATGCTCAGTTCAAAATTTCTGGCGCGAAAAACGTTATCAGACAACGAAAGTGAAAAGGAGGATTCAAACTCTTCCGAAGAGCCAGAATCAGAAAATGAAGACGACTTAACGAAATCCCAAGTAAAGTCAGCAATGAAGACGCTTTTTGCTGCATTTGGGCCAAAATTAAAAATTTCCAAAGCGCCAACGAAGAAGCAAGCGAACAAGCTGATACTTCAAGACCTGCACGCTCCCATCCTGACTTCGAGAACGACGACGCCCGAGCCCAGAGAGCCATGTCGATTCCGCCCTACACCGCAGACCGAAGCAAGTGCCAACGCACCCAAAAGAAAGAGAAGAACAGTCGCCGCCATCAGAACTCCTAAGACCGAGCCAGAGACCGACTCGTCTGAAGAGGAGCGGAGCGAGCGAGCTACAATGGAGAGAACCTTCCACGACGACGTCAAAGAAGAAATGAACAACGCGCATGTGCGAAACTACGTAGACGGTCCGGAAAGACTTGAACTGGCCAGAGAACCGCGCAGACTCGTTGCGAGCATCCCCATGCCGTTTTGCAATTTCCTACACTTGCGAGACCACGGACTACCTCAGGTTGTAAGTAATGGACAAAATAATGTGGGTAACTTACCCAGTGACTTCCCAAAACTTAGGGTTGATGGCATTAATTTACAAGAATGGTATCAACAGCTCCAGGTTGTCTTTATGAAAGAAAATTTACTATTTTTTATCACTAGTCCCCCAAGAAGACCTTGGACTTTAAAAATAGATTGTTTACACCATAAGGCATTTTTCTTAATAATATCTAGCGTGTCTCCTGCAATGTATCATAGCATCAAACCAAATCTAACTGTTTCAGAAATAATTCAATGCATGTTTAATTTGTTTCACAGCGATAGTGTAGCTACCACCACAAGAATGTCTAAGGACTTCTTTTCTTCCAGAGTAAAACCAGGGGTTTCCATAAGTGAGCATTTAATATCTTTAAACAAAATAAGAGCTGAGCTGCATTTGAGGGGGGAAGTGATTTCAGATCAAACAATGAAAAGTGTTATTATCAACTCACTTGATTCATCATGGGATAGTTTTATGTCACACTTAGACACCATCAATCTAGGATATTTATCAATAGAAAGTCTGTCTAACAAATTGATAGCAGAAGACAATTCAAGAAAAAATCGTTATAGCAATCACACAGAACACAAATCTTTTAGGAAGGTAGCTTTCCAAGAAAAATATAATGAAACTTTTAAATGCCACAATTGTGGGTCCAGGGAACACAATAGAAGAGATTGTCCCAAAATTTCAAAGGAAAGACATAGGTCAGAATATAGGAATAAATACAATTATAGACAGTCTTCCACAGATAGACATAAATATAGAAGCCCACCAAATTACAGAGAAAGTAGAGGGGGCAGAGAAAATTCAAAAGAGAGAAAATCTGGTTCACTGAATGGACTAAATAAACAAGACAGCACTAAAACGCAACAAAATGAGAACAATAATTGGCTTATTGATTCTGGGGCAACTAATCACACCACTAATAACAAAAATATATTGTCTTCATTTACAGAAGATAAGTTTGTAATAAAGGTAGCTAATCAAGAAAAAGTTCAAGTGTTAGGCAGAGGGAATGTGACCTTGCCTGGTCTAGGAAAAATAGAGGGGGTATTGTTAATACCAGAAATACCTCATAACATACTAAGTGCCATAAAACTAAGCAGAGATTCTGACATCAATATAGTTTTCTCAAAGGGAAAAGCAACTTTAGAGAAGAATAAAACAAATGTAGGCACTGTGATGATTAAAGGAGGCCTACCCTATCTGATAACAAAAGAAAGATGGTTACATAACATTGATTCAAATATGGAAGATTGTATTGAGGCAGATGATGAAAATATTAGTAACAGTGACAATGATGAATGTAAAATATCTCATGATCACACAGATACACACAATGAGAAGAAACCAAAAATAGGTAAACCAATTCATGACGAGTGTGCTCATATCTTACATAGGAAGTTAGGACATGCAAGTTTTCCTGTAGTACAAAAAATGACTGAACACGCAGAAGGTGTCAAAATAAAAAATTGTGAAAATTATTTGGAATGCTCAGTATGTAAATCTACTAAATTAAAAACTAGTCCCAGGCCAAAAAAATCCACCAGATCAACTAACAAAATTTTTGACTTAGTACACATGGACTTAGTTGGCCCATTAACTCCATCAATCACTTATAGAAAACGTTACTTCCTAACAATAGTAGACGATTACAGTCGCTATGGTTTTGTTTACACATTAAAACACAAGGATGAAACCTTTCAAAAATTTAAGGAATTTTACAAACGCATAGAAACACAACATAATATCAGAATAAAACAAATTATGACAGATAGGGGATGTGAATTCATGTCTAAAGAATTCTCCCAATGGTTAAAGGATAGAGGAATGCTACATTACACGTCTAGTCCATTTTCTGCGTTCCAGAACGGGATTGCAGAGAGAAAGAATTCCACATTACAAACCATGATTAGATGCACATTAGAGGATGCTGGTTTAGGCAAACAATTTTGGTCAGAAGCCCTACATTATTCAAATTACACTCAAAATAGAACCTGGTCCAGTATTGTGAATAAGACACCATATGAGGTGATGTATAATAGGAAACCAAAATTAGCACACATGCACATATTTGGGGTCACTGCAGACGTACACATACCCAAACAGTTGAGAAGAAAGGGAGAAAACGTATCCAGAAGACTAAGATTTATGGGATATGAAACTGGCACCAAAGGGTACAGATTCATTGATAATAATAATAAATTTATAGTTTCCAGAACAGCTGTGTTCCATGAACAGGCCAACTGGTCTAAATTACATCTTAATGAAATATTTCCAAATAAATGCAAAGATACCAAATCTCGTGAGGAAGGGACAATAGAAAATCAAAATGTCAACAAAAATAAAAACAAAACCAAAACATGGACAAATAGTCAACACAAAATAAAGACAGACACATTAACAAAAAAGGAAGCAAGATATTTGCATGACTACCATAGCAAACCAGAAAGAGCTATTAGGAACAACAGAAATCAAATACCAAATAAATACAGGGATTACATAATGCATATGGATGGTGAACAAATAACACCTAATACATATGAGGAAGTATTAAAACTACCTCGTGAAGAAAAGGAAAAATGGGAACTAGCTATGAAAAAAGAGATGGAAAGTTTGCAAGGATTAAATGTATTCACACCTGCGATTGCACCTAAAGATAAAACAATTATTGGTACCAGGTGGATTTATAAAATTAAGAACCTAGAAGGAGGCAATACCTTATACAAAGCTAGATTGGTTGCACAAGGTTATGCACAAAAATATCCGGAGGACTATACTGACACATACTCCCCCACAGTAAGAACAGAGAGTGTTAAAACAGCTCTAGTAGTAGCATCCGCACTCAATCTTGATGTATTTCAATATGACATACAGACTGCGTACCTACACGCAAAACTAGATAAGGAAATATATGTAAGAGCACCTCACAGTCAATACACTAATAAAAATGAAATTTGGCTATTGAACAAGAGTTTATACGGATTAAAGCAATCTGGCAAAAGATGGTACGATTGCTTGGTAAAAGTACTTAAGACCATGGATTTCAACGCTACCACTGCTGATAACTGTTTCTTTGTCAAAAAGAGTGATGATCACATTGAATTTGTATTGATTTATGTAGATGATATTTTATATATAGGAAAACACAAAGAGAGAAGAGAAATCTTTGTAAACAAGTTAAATGAACATTTCTCGTTGAAATCTCTAGGTAAAGTAAACAAATACCTTGGTGTACAAATTAACAAAACTAGAAAGGGATTCAAACTTACTCAGAAAGATAAGATTATTGAACTTCTAAACAAATGCAATTTAAACAATGCCAAACCCTGTGACACTCCTATGCAAACTGATTTCCTTAGAAATACTGATGAATCTTCCCCTGAATTCAGGGATAATACATTTTATAGATCAGTCATAGGTTCACTTCTTTATATATCTAATTGGACCAGGCCAGATATTGCATTACCACTCAATTTATTATCAAGGCACGTTAGCAAACCAACAATGTATCACTGGGAAGCTGTCAAAAGAATTTTAAGATATCTGAAAAGTACATTAGACTTTTGCCTAGTATTAGAACCTAGTGATAATAAAGAACCAAGACTTACATGTTACGCAGATGCGGATTGGGCTGGAGATATATCATGCAGAAAAAGTACTTCTGGTTATATTTTTCTGTTAAATGACTGTCCAGTTTACTGGTACACTGGTAAACAAGAACTGGTAGCCACTTCAACCACAGAAGCGGAATATGTTTGTTTATCCAAAGCTGCAAATAACCTTGTATGGTTTAATGATTTAATTTCAGATGTTTGGAAAAAACCTGCTTTGCCTTTTGTTATGCATGAAGACAATAAAGCGGCCATTGAAATATCTAGATCCGATGCCATTGGACAAAGATCCAGGCATATAGATATAAAATTTAAGCATGTGAGACAATTGTCTCAAGATGGATTTATCAAAGCAGTGCATTGTGATACCTCTGAACAATTAGCTGACATATTGACGAAGCCTTTACCTTCTAAACAGCACAAATACTTAACTTCCAAATTGTATGTCTTATATTGTCCTGAATCTGAATGTAATTGGTGTTGTATAGCGAACCGGCATTTAGAGGGGGATTTGTCAGATGTAAATGCCTTATTCCCTAATGTGTAAATAATGTATATATGGGATATCAGGGGTTAACTTATTCTTTGACTCTTAATGTATTCATAATTCACCACTCCCACTCTTGGCTCCACCCTTTGTATATATAAGGAGCCACCTTCACCATTTTCTTTGCTTCTATCTGTGAATATTCAGTGAATATAGAATGCCTATTATAATTAAAGAGAAATATATTTAAACCTCTAACTCTCATTATTATTATTGAGTCTGATCCTAAAAATATTGCAACACACCCCTGCTTTGTTTCCTTCAATGAGGGGTTCCTGTGCCTTTTCCCCACAGTTTCTACTTCTACTTCTCACTTGGGGAGAAATCTATCTGGTGTGCTAACATCAAGCACTTTTCTCCAAAGAAATCCTCTCTTGTGCTGAAACACTTGGGATTAAGCGAAGTGGTGACTTTGCTCCTTGCTTATCTTTCTTTTTGTAACTTAATCATGAGGAGAGATGCACAATCCTTAAAACCCTTTTGGAAGGAGGGAACTGAGTCAGCAACAATTCAAGTCTTTATTATGTGCATCAAGGATAAAGAACGAGACAGGAGTTGAAAGATGAAAGAAGTTCCAATTCTAATCATTTTTCTTGCCCAATATGTCACTTCAGCGCTTTACTCCCAAGATTGTTTCATATTAAGGAAGGAGAACTAAACTTGACATCTGCTGTCTCTTTTCCAAGCCACTGATTCTCCCCTTCCTGTTTCAATACTGGAGGGCCTTTATATTTTGATTGCATTTTTAAATATTTCTTCTGGACATCAAGGAAACTTGTACT
Source organism: Pantherophis guttatus (assembly GCF_059756535.1). Lineage (NCBI taxonomy): Eukaryota > Metazoa > Chordata > Lepidosauria > Squamata > Colubridae > Pantherophis > Pantherophis guttatus. The sequence goes on from NC_142063.1 coordinate 120,722,437, forward strand.
ATTACATACCCAATGAAGTTACGGTAATGCTGTGTTAGCAGAATTGCAGAATCGGGTCATCTCAAGGTCTATAAACCGCATTTGCCTAACATATAAAGGGCTAATAATGGCTAGTTTGTTTGGCTTCATACACTGTGCAAACCCAGCTAATCTGATTAGTTCATGGCTCAGTGCCCATCGGCTAGATTTCGTCCCTCCTACCTGCCCTGTAGGAAATATCCTAAGTTTGTTACTGTCTTATTTAAAATAGTATACACATATTGTATATTTATTTGTTATTGTTCATATTGCTTGCAAGGTACTCTAATAACACTAGCACTTATATACCGCTTCACAGTGCTTTACAACCTGCTCTAAGTGGTTTATAGAGTCAGCCCCCAACAATCTGGATCCTCATTTTACTGACCTTGGAAGGATGGAAGCCTGAGTCGAGCTTGAGCCTGGTGAGATTCGAACTCCAAACGTCAGCGGATATAGCCTGCAGTACTGCATTCTAACCACTGTACCACCACGGCTTTAATGCTGCATGGTGGGAAATAATTCTCCGACCTAATAATTCTTCCTCTCCGACCGCTCGCAGTTTGTGTTGGCAGGGGGACAGAGGTCGACCTCGAGGCATCTCGCATGGGGAGTGCCGCAAGGGTCGGTCCTCTCACCTCTCCTGTTCAACATTTATGTGAAGCCGCTGGGTGAGATCATCCGTGGTTTTGGGGTGATGTGTCATCTGTACGCTGACGATACTCAGCTGTACATCTCCACCCCAGACCACCCCAACGATGCCCTTGATGTGATGTCCCGCTGCCTGGAGGCCGTGCGGGCCTGGATGGGGAGGAACAGGCTCAGACTCAACCCCTCCAAGACCGAGTGGCTGTGGCTTCCGGCGCCCCGATATAGTCAGCAGGTGCCATTGCTGACTATTGGGGGTGAATCTTTGCCCCCCACAGAGAGGGCTCGCAATCTGGGTGTCCTCCTGAACGCACGGCTGTCTTTAGAAGAGCACATGACGGCCGTGGCCAGGGGGGCCTTTTATCAGGTTCGCCTGATTCGCCAGTTGCAGCCCTTTCTGGATCGGGACACCTTGCGCACGGTCACTCATGCCCTTGTCACCTCCCGGTTGGACTATTGTAATGCTCTCTACATGGGGCTCCCCTTGAAGAGCACTCGGAGGCTCCAACTGGTCCAGAATGCGGCCGCGTGGGTGGTTATGGGTGCAACTCGTTGCGCCCACGTGATACCCCTCCTGTGCGAGCTGCACTGGTCTTCCGGGTGGTCTTCCGGGTGCAATTCAAGGTGTTGGTTACCACCTTTACAGTGCTCCATGGCATAGGACCCGGGTACCTTCGAGACCGACTTCTGCCACCAATAGCCTCCCACCGACCAGTCCGCTCCCACAGAGAGGGTCTCCTCAGGGTGCCATCGGCCAAGTTATGTCGGCTGGCGACACCTAGGGGGAGGGCCTTCTCTGTGGGAGCCCCAGGCCTGTGGAATGAACTGCCCCTGGAAATACGTAAGATCTCCGACCTCCGGGTGTTTCGCTGCGCTCTGAAGACCCTGTTGTTCCGCCAGGCCGGGCTATTAACATAACGTTTTAAATTGGGGTATTTTAAATTTCTGGGATTTTAAATTGGAGCCTAATTATTTAATGATTTTAAATTTTAATTGTTGTTTTGTCTCTGTGTTTTTAAATAGGCTGTACACCGCCCTTCGGGAGAAGGGCGGTATAGAAATAAAATTATTATTATTATTATTATTATTATTATTATTATTATTATTATTATTATTATTAATTACAGTAATTAATTATGATGTGTCCTCTATATTCACAGAATGGGGTAACTCAATAAGCAAACTACTGCAAGCATGAATGCAGTGCAGACATAGCATTTAGATTTGTGCTCCTCCAGTTACTCCAAGTTGAACCTTATGCTTCCTTGGCTGATTTGTACCTTTCAATAAATCATAAGATATTCTTATTCTTATTCTTATTTTTATTCTTATTCTTATTCTTATTCTTATTCTTATTCTTATTCTTATTCTTATTCTTATTCTTATTCTTATTCTTATTTATTTATTTATTTATTTATTTATTTATTTATTTATTTATTTATTTATTTAATTTTTATACCGCCCTTCTCCCGAAGGACTCAGGGCGGTGAACAGTCAGAATAACATACATATAATGTGAAATAAAAACAATTTAAAATAATTAAACCAATTTGGCTCATCAGTTAAGATCCTCAGCATAGAATTTAGACAATTTGAAAATTTATGCCAGCCCGGCTTGGTGAAACAGAAAGGTCTTTAGGGCACGACGGAAAGTACAGAGATCTGGGATCATTCGTATTCCTGGGGGTATCCTGTTCCAAAGGGCAGGTGCCCCCACAGAGAAGGCTCGGCACCAGGTTACTTAAGGTGATAATGAGTCTCTGCCCTTCCATTAGATCATTAAGAAAGCCGCGGCTGATAATGGTACCACCCTGGCAAATGAGGGGCATGTGGACCTAAAGACAGGCCTTTTTGATTATGGCCCTAACCCTATGAAACATGCTCCTGCTGGAAATGGATTTGATCCCATTCTTCCTGGTTTATAGGAAGCTTTTGAAAAAAGTCTTTTCTCTTTGATGGATTTGAGGCCTAGTAGGGAAGGAGGCTGACCATCATTTATTATTTTTGTTTTTTTAAAGAAGTCTTTTCTCTTTGATGGATTTGAGGCCTAGTAGAGAAGGAGGCTGACCATCATTTATTATTTTTGGTTTTTTAAAAAAAGTCTTTTCTCTTTGACGGATTTGAGGCCTAGTAGAGAAGGAGGTTGACCATCATTTATTATTTTTGGTTTTTTAAAAAAAGTCTTTTCTCTTTGATGGATTTGAGGCCTAGTAGAGAAGGAGGCTGACCATCATTTATTATTTTTGTTTTTTTAAAGAAGTCTTTTCTCTTTGATGGATTTGAGGCCTAGTAGAGAAGGAGGCTGACCATCATTTATTATTTTTGGTTTTTTAAAAAAAGTCTTTTCTCTTTGATGGATTTGAGGCCTAGTAGAGAAGGAGGCTGACCATCATTTATTATTTTTGTTTTTTTAAAGAAGTCTTTTCTCTTTGATGGATTTGAGGCCTAGTAGAGAAGGAGGCTGACCATCATTTATTATTTTTGGTTTTTTAAAAAAAGTCTTTTCTCTTTGATGGATTTGAGGCCTAGTAGGGAAGGAGGCTGACCATCATTTATTATTTTTGGTTTTTTTTTAATCAACTACATTAGTTTGGCTATGGTTGCTTGTGAGATTCTTACATGATACCCAGAGTTGTGAGATGGAGCAGTATAAAATGTTGTTACCAACCAACCAGCCAACCAATCAGAAGATCTATTCAGCCCTTTTATGAAACTGGATCAACACAGCTTACTTTTTCACTCCGAGTCATGTTAAAACACATATTTGAAGATTCAAGAGAAAAGAAATTGACAGAAATAAGAATTTATTTGATGAAAGGAAGAGTGATGGATTCCATCAAATTATGCGATTAGCCTAAGCATTTGCCATGTAAAACCTTAGCTTCTGCAGGAACAGCATTTTCTACCCCTGATAAAATATGGTGTCTTTGTTGGTTCCTTTGCTGGGGAAACAATTAAATCTGCTTCTTTCCCTGGGAATATCGTAAGAGACTGGTCCTCCTCCCCACTCCCTAGCCTTCCTTCTGCCATGCTGACTACTACAAGAGGCAAGGTTGGTGTTGAACCTTTGGCCTGATCACCTGGAAGCATCTGGACAGCTGGTTCACAGCTGCATTCTACATTGAGCACTACTTCCTCACTGAACAAGCTCTTGGCTTATCAACGTGGGGCAGGATGTGGATTTTGAATCCCCGTGCTGATTCTCAAGGGCCTCCCATGTCCTGCTTCAGCTCATCAGTAACCGGATGCCACAGAGATATTGTTAAGCATAATGGGAGACCTGCCAAAGTTCATCCCAGATGGAGCAGCTGTTGTGGAGAATTATAAGAAACAGAAGTGGTGTAGAAGGGATGCAGCTTGTCATGTCCATCTAAGAATACACAACATGCCTGCCAGTCACATGTAAAAGCTGAGATGAGTATCTGGAAGCAGGAATTTTTCTTTCTACAAGAGGGAAGGAAGGAAAAGAAAATGGAGAAAAAAAAAGCCACCACCACTGGCATGATAAATGATAACGCATTTCTTCCCTCCTGCTGTTTTTTTTGCTCAGACTTGTAATCTGTCAGGGCTGCTTTGGGTTAAGAAGAATAACAAGGATTGATGGAAAGTCATATGCAACTAGAATGTAATATCTAGTCTGGCCATGAAATGTGTGGTGGCTTTTGTTTAGTTTGAGTTTGGTCAGTTTTCCAAATGGGATTCATTTTACTCAGACATGAAATTGAAAACTCCTTTTTTATGGTTTACTCTGGTGACATTTAGGTCAGAATGAAATTAAGTGCTATTGTGCTATTAAGTGAAATTAAGCTGTTCTGTTTAACGTTTGCAAAGAATGCCCTGCATAATCTTCAAGTGAAGGCCATGACAATGAAGCAGGATCGTCTTCTGACTGTATAATCTTTCTTAGATGGGTATGGGAGTGGCAACCAATGGCATAGAAAAACTGGTTTGTCAAAGCAGAAAGGATGAGTCCAGTGGTGGGATTCAACCAGTTCGCACCACTTCGGGAGAACCGGTTGTTAACTTTCTGAACAGTTTGGCAAACTGGTTGTTGGAAGAAATCATTAGGGCACAGAACCGGTTGTTAAATTACTTGAATCCCACCACTGGATGAGTCCACGGTAGTCCAAGAATGACATCACAAAAGATATTGACCTCCTTGAGAGATCTGAAGAAAACTACATGAAGTAAGTCACAGCCAACCCAGTTTATGGTTACTCTATAGCAGGGGTGGGTTCTAAAATTTTTTACTACCGGTTCTGTGGGAGTGGCTTATTTTGTGGTCGTGGTTTGATGGTCATGTGTCAATTCTTTAGGATTTAGCAGAATACTGGTCTACCAGGCTTTTAACTGCTTGCAGAGCTGTACCGGTCTACTCATTTATTTTTGCAGGCACTGGCCTACCCATTTATTTTTGCAGGCACCGGTCTACTCATGTATTTTTGCAGGCACTGGTCTACTCATTTGTTTTTGGAGGCACTGATCTACCACCAAACTGCCTTTTACCACTGATCAGCTGTAGGGCAGCCCTTTGAAGCACCGCGGCAAGAGTTTAAACAGTTTTTTTCCTTATAGCCCATCAGCTGGGACTCAGGAGGCAGCAATAGATTGGGAGTGGGACCAAATAAAAGGTAAGAATAACGTGGGGGGGCGGGGGGGGCAGAACTGGTTCGGTTATGTCATATCGTCACCGCTACCTGCTCGGCGGAACCGGGTGGAACCCACCACTGCTCTATAGATGTAGGATTTGGCAAAGCTTCAAGGGTTTGCTTCACTTCAGGAAAAGTGCTTTTTCAAACTATCTGTCACCCCCAATTCCTGTCATCAAGTTGCTTTACTACAAGGCTCCACTTAGTTGTTCTTTCTGGGCATGTACAACATTTATGAAAAAGCCTCCTCTAGTTAGTGAAAGGGGGCAGATGAGACTTCAGGAGGTCACAACATGTGTTGACGAGAAAAAGAGTATCACTTCTGACCTTATCAAGGCAATAAGATACTGAAAGTCTTTTGATGCCCTTTCTAGTTCTGTTGCATTTTCTTGTGTTATTTGATGTCATTGAGGCGACATCTTTCTGAACAGCATGATGGCAGGACTGGACAGGGCAGCACTTCTGCAAGCTCCAAGCTTTTGAGACATGTGTACAAAATCTTATCCCATATGGGGAAGGGATGGGGCTTCAATCACAATGTTGCAACATTGCACGCATCGCTCTGATGCCTCCCACCAACATCCTAGGAGATGGTATACATTCTGGTATTCTTTTAGTGTGGTTCCAACTTTCCAGTCAGGCTATGTACAGAAGGTAGTGCTGAGGGATTACTGATTGGCACCCGGGCCATTGGTCTGTAATAACCCACAAGCCTTGTCTTATTCCCTGTGTTGTCCAGAATCTATATAGAACTGCTTGTGAGATTATTTGGAGCTTTGGAGTGTTATATGTTCACTATGCTGATGGCATGCAGTTATTGCTCCTTGGCACGAACCAGTGCTAAATTTGTTAATGGGCTGGATGAGAGTAAAGAACCTGAAATTAAATCCAGGTGAGTCAGAAATGCTTTTGGTTGTCAGATGATCGAGTTTCAATCTCTTCTGAACTGGTTTGCAGTTTTTAAAAGAATAGTCTGTGAGGGCTTCTTGATTTTTAGATACAGGAGATAGAATAACAGAGGTGGAAGGGACCTTGGAGGTCTTCTAGTCCAACCCCCTGCCTAGGCAGGAAACCCTACACCACTTCAGACAAATGGTTATCCAACATCTTCTTAAAAATTTCCAGTGTTGGAGCATTCACAACTTCTGGAGGGAAGGTGTTCTACTGATTAATTGTTCTAACTGTCAGGAAATTTCTCCTTAGTTCTAAGTTGCTTCTCTCCTTGATTAGTTTCCATCGATTGCTTCTTGTCCTACCCGCAGGTGCTTTGGAGAATAGCTTGACTCCCTCTTCTTTGTGGCAGCCCCCTGAGATATTGGAACACTGATATCATGTCTGCTATCATACAGTAGAACCTCTGGTCATGATCATAATTCATTCCATAACTTTAGTCGCAACCCGATTTGGTCGTGACCCGAACCTAATTTTGGAAATTTGGCACTTACAAAAAAATGGTGCGGAAGGGGAAATCGACCGTGGGAAAAAATAATTGTGCATTTTTTGGTTGGAACCTGATTTGGTTGTGGTCAGAAGCGTTCATGACCAGAGATTCTACTGTATCTCTGAATTCCAGATGGCAGTGGGAGAAAGAAGTATATTTGTACAACCTAGCACATTAACTACCATTGTATATGAGCCAATCAGAAGTAGCAACAGTTACTCAGTGCTCCATTCCCCCTCCTTGACTATTGCAATGCATTCTAGGTTGACTACTCTTAATGAACCTCCAGATATTTGAACTGAGGTAAAGCATAGCACATAGACTATTCATAGTATACACTTTCAACCAGGCATGACAAAGCCATGCCACAGGTGTACCAAAAGTCCTGAACTGATTACTAGTACCTTTCAGAATAGAATTTAAGAAGTTGGGTTAATATTTTAAAATCTTAAATGATTTGAAATCTTGCCCTATGCATTCCCTCTTGATAGAACATGATCACTTCAGAAACATTAAGGTTACAATACCATCACTTTCCATGATTGGCTTGCCACCTGTATGGATTTTCTCTTGTGTTGTTCCCAAAATAGGAAATGTAATTTCTTGGGAGTTGCCCTCAGCTTCCTCTTTTATTTTTTTTCTAAAAAAGAACTCAAATCATCTTTAAGCAAGATCTTCATTGGCTGGTTAATTGCACTCTTCCTATACTGCTGTTTGGAGAATATCTATTCTCTAACAATATTTAATTTTCTGCAAAATTATGCACACAGTAAACTAACAAATGCAAACCACGTCCACTGTCTATCCTTAAGACTCTATGGTATAAAATGGAATTAATGGCTTTATAAAATGCAAATGGAGCTCCACCTACTTTAGGAGGGGCAAGCCATTTAATAATGTGGAGACCACTTAAGAAGGCAATTGCTAACTTCTTAACCTCATGGGGCTCAAGGATGCAGAAATCGCCCTCTTGAAATGAACACAAAGATGGGCTAATGCTGGTCAGGAGAGAGAAGATTGCAAGGAATATCACATTAGAAATTTGCTTTCCATTTTTTTTTAAAATTCAAAAACTGGTGGAGAAGGGAGCCTTCTGACTCAGATGCCTACCTTCAATATTGTGCAGGTATCACCTATGCTCCTACCTCAGAAGCAGTATGCTCCATTGTCAAGTATTTGCAAGCCATTGGCACATGTGTCATATAGACACCAGTGGAGGCAGAGAGTGTCTCCACCCCTATGTGGAAAGGAGGGGCTTACCCTGAGTATAAAACCCCCTCCAACCTTTTCCACCTTGCTCTCTCCATCTCTCTCTTTTCATGTTTGTTCCTCATGAGACTTGATCTCTGTTGTACATAGTTAATATGATTTATCATATGAATAAATACGTTTAAGACATTTATTTATGCATCTGCCTCTGAACTCTTCTATGCTCCTGGGTGTTTCTACGATCCCAATTCCACATCCATCCTATATTTGGGTAGACCACGTTGCCCTGATAGACCGGTCTCACCGGAAAAATACTCCTACCTCAGTGTTTTAACTTTTGGTTTTGGCCATCAAAACTCATAACATACTTCCCATCTTGGTAATTGTTGCTTCCAAGCCTTTCTTATGTTTTAATCGCTTTGTGGATGCATCCTTCTCTTCTTCTTTTGGCTGTTGGACAGCTCTCTACGTATTATTGCTTTCACTTCCCATTTCTCAGCCTTCGGCTCCTTTGGTTCTTGGCTTGATATAGAAGAAAAACACAGCTCTATGAGGGATGGGCTTGCAATGTAAAATGTCCAAGGGTAGCCAAAAAGCTTCCCTAAAACTATGGATTGGTTGATTTCCCATACACCAAAGTCAGCAAAATCTGATTGGACGAAGTATCTTCACTTGATTAAACACCACCTTCCCAACAAGAGAGTAAGCATGCTCCATCTGATGGCTTTATGGCTATGGGTGGGAATAATTTGTGCCTGAACAGATCTCCCCAAGTACTAATTTTCCCTTGCTAATTCAGAATAAATATGTATTTTTTAAATCTTTCTTCTCTTGCTTTCCCATTGCAATTCATCTCCAGCTCTAAGCCTTTTCCGCCAGCTGGCTTCCAGACATGTGTTTGCAATCTTCAACACTCCTTTGGAACCCCAGTGGAAGGGTTAAGCCTCATCTCGGCCGACCTGTTGCAGCTCCTCTTTCCAGTTGGACTTTGCAGGCTACATCTGGAGTAAGAAAGAACAATTCTATCATTTGGGTTTCTCTTGATTTCTCATTTCTGTGAATCTGTTTTGGTTGCTTTCCATTTCTTCCTCTCACCCCCCATCCCCTCCAACCTTAGATCTGGCTTACTTCCATCTATAAGTTTGATTTGGTCTCTATTTTCATAATAGTTTGAGATTATTATTTTTTAAAAAACTTCCTTCTAAAATTTGCCTGCCTTTTTGGGCACCTTTCTCCAAATGTACATATTCTTTGTCATTTTGCCCGATATACAACTTTTTAAAACTGTGTTCTCAAATTGTGCTCCTTTTGTGCATTTACTTCATGAATACATTAATGTTTTTGTAGACTTCTCTAAGTAAAAAAAAAAAAAGGCACATTAGGAAAGCTACATTACGGAAGTCATGTGAATTTTGAAGTATCACTAAGGTTTTGGCGTGTGTGCTTTGAAAATGTTTTGAAAATGTGGAATTACTTCTTATTCAAATCGGATGAAACAAATGTAAGTATCACTCTCTTTTGGAATCTTGTGTCTACCTCTGGGAGTCACATGTTAAGAATGACATGATTAATTATATGGAGCTTTCCCAAAGAATGATAATAATAATAATAATAATAAAAAACGGGAAGGATCTAGAAACCAAAGTCTGTGGGAACAGGTTGAAAGATCTGGATAGACATTTCGTGAAGATGAGAGGAAAGCCGATAGCTGTCCCCAAATATCTTAAGGGCTGGGTAAAACAGAATGTTCTGTGTTGTAGCAGAGGACAGGATGAGAACCAGTGATGGAAAATTCAGGATAATTGATTTTGGCTAAATTTTCAAAGGAGTATGCTGGTGATACGGGCTGCTAGAGAAGGAGGCAAACTGCCCGAAGGAAATTCCTGGAGACTGGACAGCCACGGTGTTGCAGACTCCAACACTGGACATGGGTTAGGCTAGCTGACCATCATTTTTTTTCCTCCCACTCTCATCCCCCACCCACAAGAAGTATGTAGTTCCAGTCTTAAATACCAAAATTTGCTCTAAATATGCAGTCCGGAGGACAGATAGATGGTTAATTCCAGCTGGGGAAGAATAGCAGTGAGCTAATTTTTGCTGGAGGCAATGATAAAAGTTCTGCTCCAGTCTCTGTGCAGTGGCCTATGGGGAAAATAAAAAAAAGCAAGCCTACAACCTCTATAAAATGCTAAATTGGGGTCATTCCCTTTTAGGAGGCCACACTGGAAGATGAAGCATATGTTGAACCTTACTTGCCAAAAGGATTGTGTAAGAATGCAGCAGTAACAGACAGTGGTTTAATAGGCAACAGATGGTCAATTTGATTGAAAAAGGTGCTTTAACAATATAAGTTGTGTTTCTTAAATATTACCGTTATTTATTATTATTATTTTTTGCAAAAGGGGGATGTCACTGTCTTAAAAATAGCAATTTGCTCAAATTGTAGGCAATATAATTCCCTTTTGCTCACTGAAATTCCCTTTTGCTCACCAACATGATAGCAGTGTACCAATAGTTGAGGGGCTGCCACAGAGAGGAGGGGGCCAATCTATTTACCAAAGTACCTGAAGGCCAAACAAGGGATAATGGATGGAAACTGACCAAGGAGAGATTCAACCTAGAAATAAGGAGAAATTTCCTGACAGTGAGAACAATCAACCAGTGGAATAGCTTGCCTTTAGAAGTTGTGGGAGCTTTGTCACTGGAGCTTTCAAGAAGAGACTGGACTGCCATCTGTCAGGAATGATGTAGAGTCTCCTGCTTGAGCAAGGGGTTGGACTAGATGCCTTACAAGGTCTCTCCTCTCCTCTCCTCTCCTCTCCTCTCCCCTCCTCTCCTCTCCTCTCCTCTCCTCTCCTCTCCTCTCCTCTCCCCTATCCTATCCTATCCTATCCTATCCTATCCTATCCTATCCTATCCTATCCTATCCTATCCTATCCTATCCTATTCACTGTCCACAACATGTTGTCATTTCCCAGAGGTGAACACAGTGGTGCCCATTTTCTTTCTATGTCCAATTTGCACACCAATTTGCAAATTGATGTGCTTCTCAAACTTCTCCTTACAATATGATTAGTCCTACTCCTGATGAAGTTGATAGCATTGGGGGTGGTGAAGATGATTACTGTGACAACTGAGATCTCCAGGAATCCAACTGAACTAATTTCTGTGCTGGAAAGTCCAATGCAGGGAAATCGTTCTATAGTACAAAACCCCCTAAAGTCTGAAAGCATTTATTTAAAATTCTGCTCAAGTATAAACTTGAGACTCATTCCTTCCCCTCCCCCCCCCCACTTTCATGTTTTCCCTCTGCCAAAGGTTCTGGTAAATTTCAAGTGAGATCTGGTCTTGATTTCTGTTACAGATTTTTGGAGAATATTACAATAGAGGACATGACTCCGGTGGAGGAATATCATCCAGCATCGTTTATAAGACACATTCACTTTCTAAGCAGCTGTGAATAAATTCCCCCCCCCCCATTGCCAACAGGTTAAGGAAGCAGGAACAGCTAGCTAAAGAATGATGTTGGACCGATGTCCCTCTATCCCAACTAAGCTTTATGTGGGTTTCTGAAAATCTAAAAGTCACTCTGCTCATGAAACTGTTACTTAGCTCAAGTCTCCATCCCATGTGAGAAAGACTTTGAAAGAGACAAGTTGTTTCTGCTTAAAGGAATTGGAGGAATCTCAGCAAATCTGGTGGTAAAACTGTAGGGACATAGTTGTGAAATGAAGCAACAGATAAGCATCACCTTCTCCTAGTATCACTGATAAAAGAGTTCGTATTATTCAATCCAAATGTCCATGAAGGACTCTTTGATCTGTCCCTCTTGAAATCACTACAGAATAGCCTAAATATCAAGGAATATACAGTACACTTACAGGACATGCTCTGTAAGTTCTTACCTATACAGGTGATCCTCACTTAATAACAACAATTGAATCCAACATTTGGGTTGTAAGTTGTTAAGCAGGTCACGATGATTCCTGATTCAATTTTACAACCATTTTTATGACATTGCAAAGTGACTCGCTATGGTGGTTAATTGAAGCACATGGTCATTAAGTAAATTCATTCTCCCGAATGGGCTTTTTTTTTTTGCTGGAAACTGGCCCAAAACACAGAAAACTGGCCAAAAATGTTGCAGATTTCAGTCATGTGACCCTGGGGTGCTGCAATCAGTCATACATGCAAGGACTACAACAGTCAAGTGCCCAAAATGCAATCCATGATGGTGAGGTGTATATGTGGCAGTCACAACTTGAAGTTCTTTTTGAGTCCATTGTAGTTTTGAATGGTCTTTAAGCAAGCAGTCATTAAGCAAGGTCTAGGTGTTCGGCACTGTATCTGCCCAAAATGGGGAGGGATTTATGAGTCAAAGGGATTTATGAGATGAGACAGTATTACAGTAGTTTGAATGTATTCTGCTTTAAGAGATCCGAAACAATTCTCTCAGATACTTTGCTGTTTTGTCATGTTGGGTGTGGCCTTCCTTTGTTCTATCACAAAGTGCACATATTGGAATACCTTCCATTGACCCACAGCAAATTAGTGACCTGAGTGACCAATGAGGTCAACCCCTAGTTGTGTGAGCCAATAAGGTCAACCCAGTGGTGGGTTGCCTCTGGTTTGGACCGGTTCGCAAGAACCGGTAGTAAAACCGGCGGGAGGCCCCGTCCACCACCCCGGATGTCATCATCGGTGATCTGCGCGATCCCATTGTGAACCGGTAGTAAAGGTAAGTAGAACTCACCCCTGGGTCAACCCCTACTATCCTTTCAGACAACCTCTGTTTTTTTTTTTTTTTAAGACAATCACAATTCTGGTATAATTGACATAAGTATACTAAACTCTGATTTTGATTTGCTTGCTGAAACCATTGCAACGTTAAGAAGAAATACATATAACTAACTCCCAAATGCTCTTCTGGCTGAGATTCTAATTCAGCCCAGAATTCCCACTAATTCCTTCCTACTAAGTCATCAAAAAGCCTCTAAAATGATAGATAAGTGTGTCAAAAGAAGTCTCTCTAAGGCCTTTTTGAGCCACACAAGGATGCAAAAGGCAGCCAAGACTCATGAAAACTTGGGAAAGACCCTTTGACCCAGAACAGTTTTTACTTGGGAATAATAAAGTCTGACATCCACAGAGCCCCCCTTGCTCAAAGAGTCCTCTACACTCACTACCAATTGCAGCGGTTTTAACAAAACCGATTCACACTATTAGAGCCATAAGAAGCTGGGAAAATGCACTTATGAAAAATGTGTAATGTAGGATCTGAAAGAAGGTTAGAGCTCAAAGCCTTTGTAACCCAGTTAGCATTGCAACAGTTTCATTCCAAGCGGTTTATTTATATAGCCAATCTGAAGATCTCCCAAATGTTCTCACAGTGCAAAGCATTGCTCTTTTGGATCTTAGAGCATTCACCTTTTTTGTTTTGTTTTTAGAGAAGTCCATCCTGCATATTTGACCAGAATATTTCTGATCTCAGCTATGGAAAAACAGACAAGTAAACAAAATTAACCCCACTTCTTGGCAACCAAAACCTTTAGGAACCCTCAATGACCAAAACCCATTATAATCCTCTCTGTAGCCTGTTAGACCAACACATATAAGGGGGAAAAAAAATACTGAGTACCCCAGATGCCTCTCCAGGCCAGCAGATGTCTCTATGTTCCTAGAAAATGATGAAAGAGTTGGGAAAATGGAGGAAACCAAAGAGAAGAAGAAATAAACTTATGCAGCTGGAAAGACAGAGGAATACAGTGGAGCCATGGGCAGTATGAAATCTGTTTTATACTCATGCCACAACAAAAATCAGATCATAGACAAAAAGGAGTAGTAAGGAATCTTGCTTTATTTATTCTGTTTTCTATCATTCATGCCTAACTAATTTTCTTTTAGGGGGTCCCTGTAATTTTTAAAATAATGTCCTTCTCTCTCTCAGTTTTTTTAAACTAGTTACCAATCAGTTGAACACTGACTGAGTATTTTTATTCTATAAACCATTAGAAGAAAATTTACACGGCTGTTCAGAAGTGGCAAATGTCTGGCACTGTTGGCAGTATTGTGTGCTATACGATTTAAGTATCCATATTGTTAGTAAAGCATATTTCCATTCAGTCAGGAGTTCATTGCATTCCATATTTCTCCTTCAGCTCATTAACTTTGGCTATATATACTTTGATTGCATCTTCTTTGGACACACCTTTTAATTTATTCCAAGCGTCCCACTTCGCTTTGCCTTTTAAATCAAATGTTCCAGGGCATTCTGCAGGGGTGGGTTCCACTTACCTTTACTACCAGTTCACAGTGGGAGTACTTCTGCACATGTGCAGATCACCCATGATGATGTCGTGGCAGGTGGGCGGAGCCTCCTGCTGGTTTTACTACCGGTTCTATAGAACCGGACTGAAACAGGAGCAACCCACCACTGGCGTTCTGTATTTACATCTCCAACTGTAACTTGCTTAAACTGGCCATAGAGATCCAGCAATTCTTGATCTGATGACGGTGACTACAGGTTGTTAACTTTTTCAGCTGCTTTATCAAACTCTGCCTGCGTCATAATGGCAAGATATTCAGAGATCCTTGATAGGAATGAGAGAAAGATCGAAGACCACCTAAACTACTGAGAACACGCTTCCCCTTTGCCAAAATAATGTCCTTCTCAAGGACTCAATACAACTCATTGAATTATATTTTATTTTATTTTACATGCCTCTGGCGATTATTGCTTTGTTTTGAAAATCCGGTGAATCATTTCCCTCCTTTAGTTAGGAACTTTGTAATCACAGCAAAAAGAAAACTCAACAAATTTATGGAGAAAATCTGAAGACATTAAAAGGGTCATTATAAGTGGCCAATCAACCAATGTAAAAAGAAACCAACATATTCCATGAGAAGTTGTTTGCAGATAATTCTCATTATTTCCTTCCATCTAAACTATTAGAAGTCTAAACATGTGGTGTTTTGCAATCTGAATTTACAGGAACACTAGGGTGACATCTTCACTTATTTGGGCTTGAAATACTGAGCATATACATTACAGGGAGATGTACATTCCCAAAATAGTTACTATGATGTATGGCCAGCCCCAAAACAAAGAGGGTTGGAAAGGAAGCCCCAAGGATGTCAAGGAAGGTGCCCGTGGGATATTGATGCTCATGAACAACACACTGATAATCGCAGGGAAAAACAGCACAATTTGTAATTTTACATTCTTAGCACAGGAGTTGCATAGTTCGAATACACTTCCTGTGGTGCAACTTCTCTTTTTTATTTCCTTTTTCAAATTTGCAGCAGGAGACATTTTTGTAATTTTCTAGCCAAAGTTATACACGTTTAAATCATATTATCATCTGCAGGTGCACCAGTATATGGTTAAGTCTCTCCGGTGGAAATAAACGGGATGTAAAAATGCTTAACCTCCCCTGGACTATATTCTTTCTTTATTTTTTTTGCAAAATTTATTTGCAACTTGGGGCTAGCAGATACCAAAAAATTAAGGAAGTGGGGGGGAGGGGGATATTTGCTTTGCAAGATGCTGTGTTGCAAATCGGGTCAAGAGGAACTTTTCTAGGTCATGTTAACCCTTCGGTCATTAGGGAAATGAATATTTGCAGAGGAAATGGAAACAGAAAACATTCTTGTCCCTCAATTCCCAGTTTCCTCTTGTCACTAGAGCAGTGTTTCTTAATTCTGGTGACTTGAAGATGTATGGACTGCAACTCCCAGAATTCCCCAAGCAGTGGGGCTGGTTTGGGAATCCTGGGAATTGAAGTCCACACAACTTCAGATTGCCAAGGTTGAGATAGAGAAAATAAAGCAAGAGACTGCCTGCATTCTTCTGAACATACTTACAACCCCTGCACAGGGTCAGAAGCCCTGTTGCTTTACGGTTCCCACTTGCAAAAAGGATTGCCATCACGTGCAGTGAAATACATTTGCAGACACTCTTCAATCTTTCCCTCTCAATGTGGGAGGAAAAGTTGAGAACAAGATGTTACAGGCAAGAGTGGACCCTACATTTTCACCTTCTCTCCCCTCATTATGTTTCCTGTAGAAGAAATTTATTTCACTCCATGATACATCACTGCTTCTTGAATAGCATCAGATCAATCCTTCTTTCTATCTCTCTCCTTTGTATTTCAGAAACGTAAGTCACATTCCTCCCCAATATATCTTTCTTTTGTGATATCATTTGGCTTTTGAACCGTGGTGGCACAGTGGTTAGAATGCAGTATTGCAGGCTAATTCTGCCGACTGCCAGCAGTTTGATTCTCATCAGTTCAAGGTTGACCCATCCTTCTGAGGTCAGTAAAATGAGGATTGTTGGGGGCAATATGCTGACTCTAAATTGCTTTGAGAGGACTGTAAAGCACTATGAAGCGGTATATAAATCTAAGTCCTATTGCTATTGCTATTTTCCAGATAGGCAAACTGTTTTTCACCTTTCCACCAGTAATACAAGAAGGTTTAATTATTAAGAACTTCCTTGGATTTTGCTGTTTAGAATTCCTAAACTTAATTCATAACCTATGTCAAAATAGGATTATGGATAGATTAATATTTGCCACCTTTGTATGGAAACTAGTTTTTACTTATAAGTATTGACAGTGTGGAACCACAGTCCAGTAAGTGTGTCCTGCACATATGCTTCACAAAACGTTAATATAAATCTTATGTTTTAGAGCAAGGTTATATACCAAAACTGTAGCAATGTACATAATAAGCAACAATGGTGCATTGGAAGATCTGCAAGAAATACCATTTGTCTGCAAACAAGAACTGGTGGGACCATAAACTAGAGAAAGTCATAGAAAATGAAGAAGCCAAATTGCTCTAGGACAGTGTTGGTTAAACTTTTCGGCACCAAGTACTGAAACGGGAGTGCGTGTAGGGGAGCACTGGAAGCCAGAAGAGCAGCTCCCTAGCACGCACGCATGGGGGCGCCGGAAACCGGAAGAGCAGCTCTCCGGCACGCATGCGCATGCTGGAAACCTGAGCTTTTGGTTTCTGGTGTGTGCGTGCACACTGGTCACCTGGTCTTCCAGTTTCTGGTGTGCATGCATGCGTGAAGACCAGCTGGCCGGTGCACATGTGCGTGCCGGAACCCAGAAGAGCAACGGGTGACAGCTGGCATGCCTGGAGAGATGGCTTTGTGTGCCACTTCCGGCACGCATGCCATAGGTTCACCATCATGGCTCTAGGACTTCAGACAGACAGGCACCTGCCATATACCACCCCATACTTAACCATCGTTTATAAGAAAGACAAAAAAGTCTGGATAGTGGATGTGGCAGTGCCTGGAGACAACAGAATAGAAGCGAAAGAATTTGTAGAAGATAACAAAATACAAAGACCTACAAATAGAAATAGAACAACTGTCGCAAAGGCAAGCAAGGGTAGTACCAATAGTAATAGGTGCCTTGGGTGCAATCCCAAAACAACTGGAACAGTATTGGTATTGACAAATTCGCTATCAGTCAATTGCAGAAGGTGGCTTTACTGGGAACAGCTTCCATCCTATGACAATATCTGTAACACCATCAGACATCCAGATTTGCTTATCCCAGGTCCTTGGTAAGGACTCAATAGGTAGACAAAAATGCCAAACCCAGTCTGAACATCTGGCTGACTGTGCGATGAAATAATAATAATAATAATAATAATAATAATAATAATAATAATAATAATAATAATAATAATAATAATAATAATAATAATAATTTAATTTAATTATAAATGCTAATTAATTATTAACAATATAATAATCTTCATAAATTCTTAGAAAAGTCTAGAAATCGAAACAGTGGAAAAAATTTTTGCTACCGCACTTATGAAACTTAAAAACAGTAATGTAATATAGCAATACAGTAACAATAATAGAGTTGGAAGGGATCTTGGAGATCATCTATTCCAACCCTCTGCTCCTTCAGGAGACCCTATATACCATTTCAGACAAATGGCTGTCCTGTCTCTTCTTAAAAGCCTCCAGTGATGGGGCACCCTCAACTTCTGAAGGCAAGCTGATCCACTGGTTGATTGTTCCCACTGTTCCAAACATTTGCAATTGTTTTGTTTATGCTACTTCTCTAAGGCGTTAATTCAGGTTTTAAGGAAGTCTGCCAAATAACATAAATGACTTGACTACATTTTGGTGGATTCTTGACTATAGTATCACTTCTTGAAATTCCTACTTCTTTTGCAACCTTCCACTTGCATTTGCTTTAGATGTGGTACTCTACTCTGTTGACTAAGAGTCCTGTAAAGTCTCCATTTGCTTTATAAGATGGGGATTAGGCGGGGGGGCGGGGCAGAGAGAATCTCCAGAAATATTTTGGACATCTCTCCAATTAGCCCCAACAAAGACTTTGTGGGAGCTGCTCTCTTGTAACTAATATCAATTCCAGATAATCTTAACAGGTATTCTGTTGGCCCAAATTTGACTAAAATGCAGCAGAGATTGGCAGGACTATTCTAATTATTTCCAGATTTTCAAAAATATCAGAATGCAATGGGAACAGTCCTGATTACTGGTTTATGAGTCTATAGTGTTCCCTGGGAACCAACAGCCCTTCCTTTCCTTATTTTCTTCAGGATTTTGTTGAATATGAGTAGGCTGGGGAAACTGGGATGAATACATCTCTGTATGGCCATATATAAGTGAAGACTTTCCTCAGCTGAACTTCTGGCAGGGAGAGAATGGCTTGCAAATACCTAAGAAATATGTGTGTATGTGTGTGGGTGTGTATCTTTACAGTTTTGGGGGATGCCACTGCTGATAGAGGGCCCTACATTAGTGCTAGATACAACTACCTTCTTTCTGAACTATCTGGAAGATTGTCAAGCAATGATTTCATCTTTTCTTTGTCTATACACTGAGGCTCCCATAATAGATATTTATGATCTTCTCTTATTATTTGAGAGACCATCTGTCTCCAATGTCTCTACCTGCATAGTAAGTTCAAGGGGAGTGGGTATACTCCAGGTCCCTTGAATATCATTTTGGGGGGGGGACTTAGAAAGTGTGCCTTCTATGTCTTGCCCTCTGGAGTACAACCCCCCCTCAAAATCCATATGGTTCCCACCCCGCAGCTGTTCTTCAAGTCTCTAAAAGCCTGGCTCTGCTCCCAGGCCTGAGGTTAAGTAGCTGTCAAGTCTCTGTTAATTTTCTTTTGATGTATTAGGTTGTTTGTTCTGGATGTGCATCTCTTTTTTCTTTCCTTTTACTGGTGCTACTTTTAGAGATGGAAGCCATGAGGTACTAGGAGTCAGACTGCCTTTAAGTCCAATAACAAATGAATAAACAAAGAACAAAATATCATGCCAACAAAGAAAAGTAATGCAGATTAGGGTTGTCTTGAAAGTTTCTTTTTAATCTTCCCAGCAGGTAGCATATCAAATGCAAATGCAAGTCACCCTTCCATTGGATATTTTTTTTTACAATTTGCTGCCTTGAATCCTTCCCATGCTTGGAGTTTTCCATTTTATGCCTGAACTCCATGCTTGATAAAGGTAAAGGTTCCCGACTCTAGGGGGCGGTGCTCATCTCTGTTTCAAAGCCAAAGAGCCAGTGCTGTCAGAAGACGTCTCCATGGTCATATGGCCGGCATGATTAAACACCAAAGGCTCACGGAATGCTGTTACCTTCCCACCAAAGGTGGCCCCTGTTTTTGTACTTGCATTTTTTTACGTGCTTTCGAACTGCTAGGTTGGCAGAAGCTGGGACAAGTAATGGGAGCTCACCCCGTTATGTGGCACTAGGAATTCGAACTGCTGAACTGCCAACCTTTTGATCAACAAACTCAGTGTCTTAGCCACTGAGCCCTATTTCCACGCTTGGATCACAAAGCAAATCAGCTGATATTCTTTTCTCCCTTTGCCCCAAATATGAGTTTCTCCCCATTTTTCAGTACCATTTCTGTTTTAGTTTGCTACCACAATATGACTATTGTAATCAGTGTTGCAAGAATCCAGATGACCACTAGATGGCAGGAAGGATTGATGCCATCTAGTGATCACCTGCATTTTTGCAGCACAGATCTGGTAGCCCTAATGTCGAACTCAACTTTTCCTTAGAAAATTAGATGCTTTAGCCTTGATTTTTCAAAGGTCTGCATGGGATAAAGGTATAGAAATCAGATTACTCTTTCCAATTATTTGTAATTGAGGCTTTGCTTCATCTCATTCTCTTTCAGAGTCATCTAGATAATACAGATTGTGCAGCTTCACGGTTCTATGAATGCCAGAGCTTTCCTACCGGAACATATTTCCTTGGATTTAAGCCATTATTATCACCACCACCCCTTTTACAATGCATTTATTTATGAGGTCTCTATGCCACTTCAGTCCATTGAATCTAAGTGGTTTACAGTGAGAAATAAAAGAATGCAGAATAAAATTATCACACAGCGCAGTGAAACAGTATCGGAAACCATATACATCCTAATATATATTAATGATGCATTCATGGCAATGTGTCTTTCACATAACAGTTTAATCTCCCAAGGCCTTCTGAAATCACCAGGCCTTGACAAGTATTTGGAAGGCTATGAGAGAAGGGGCCACCCTCACTTCTGGGAGAAGCTGTTCTACAGACAAGGAGTTCGCATCAGGCATGCTCTCATCCATACCTTCTCCTCTGCCAAACTTTGGAATAAGTGGGAACTTTCAGCCAGGCCCTCTCTCTTTGCACTTATCGAGTGGGTGGATTCTACGCAGAATAGTTGGTTTCAAAGAGACCAGACTCCCAAGTACTACAAGGCTTCACAGTTGATAATCCGCCCCTTGAATTGCATTGCAAACAAATGGGAAGTCATTGGAAGTCTTGTAGCAGCAATATAATATGACAGTAATGCTCCTGATTAGCAGCCTGGACAAATCCACAACCACTCCAACAATGAGATCAAGGAGTTCAGTCAGGGATGTTTGTATGCAGATGGAAATAGGGAAACAACAGCATCTTTAGCTCAGGAATAAGGTCTCCTATCCGCTACCTGTGGAGCCATACTCCCTATAACGCCAAGATACCAGGGAGATGTTAGTCCCTATCTCTCACCATAGAACCCAACCTCTGCTTTTCCCCTCTCTAACCAGTGGTGGGATTCAAATTTGTTTACTACTGGTTCTGTGGGCGTGGCTTGGTGGGTGTGGCTTGGTGGGCATGGCATGGTGGGCATGGCAGGGGAAGGATACTATAAAATCTCCATTCCCACCCCACTCCAGGGGAAGGTTACTACAAAATCCCCATTTTCTCCTGATCAGCTGGGACTCGGGAGGCAGAGAATAGATGGGGATGGGGCCAGTCAGAGATAGCATTTACTGGTTCTCTGAACTACTCAAAATTTCCACTACTGGTTCTCCAGAACTGGTCAGAACCTGCTGAATACCACCTCTGTCTCTAACCCTTAATCATCCTTCTCTTTGTTCCAGTACAATAGGAGGCAGACTGTTAAATATTGCTGGATTCACCAGGCTGCTCAGACTAGTCATTCCTAGTCCCATTTTGCTCAAGGCAAGTCCAGTTCAGTCCCAGATACAAGTTACTTAACTACAACTTTCTCTCTGCTTGCTCTTCTTACCTCAATACATTTTCCAATGTGCTCTAGCTCTCCAGAAACTCTTTCTCTTCTATTCTGGATTCAAGGAGATGGAACATGCAGCCATCTCTGCCATCATTTATCCATTTCTCATTGTTTTCCTTTACAATATAGCAGCAGCTATAAATATGCAGATGGCTCTCACATTCACCACCCTGTATGGAAGTCTGGTTGAAGTGCTGAGAAAGAAATATAGAAAAAGACAACCAAAGAAAGAGGAGAAGACCTTGGGTAGAAATTTTATCTTCTCATGTTATGTTGGGCTGGGATGAGAGTGAGTACTGTTATATTTCCATGCATGTCAGATTACCAGAGGCAAATAGTGCTTTACTGGAGGTGACTGGCAAATGTGGGAATTATCGGTCATATTTATGGATGCCGCCATTTTGTCCAGACAGATAATAAGGCACATTACAGCTGCCACCATTTTGTCACAGAACTGTCTAAAACTCTACTATCAAACTAATCTTGCTCCAACGTTCTCCTCTGGATCGCACACACAATGCTTTCTTTGTAGAAAGACTTTTCCTTTAATGTCAAATGTAATTGTCTGTCAGCTTTTTAAAATTGACCGAAGCTAAAAGAGATCTCACAACTAGCAGAAGGACAAACACTTGC
This sequence comes from Pantherophis guttatus, assembly GCF_059756535.1. Classification (NCBI taxonomy): domain Eukaryota; kingdom Metazoa; phylum Chordata; class Lepidosauria; order Squamata; family Colubridae; genus Pantherophis; species Pantherophis guttatus. The sequence continues at coordinate 120,744,624 of NC_142063.1, forward strand.
CAAACTTCGTCTGTAGTTAGCAATTACATATTTTATTAGAAGGAAGATTTTTTAATGACTTGATTGGCCAATGTAATACTGAAATATCATAATATTTATTTTTAAGAGCAGCTGCAAATATTAACCTCAGATATTAAGGACCATTTGCTCTTGGATGGACCCGATGACTCCCTCCTTCAAAGTTGAAGCACCAAATCCAAAGTAAATAAAGATAAACATCCTTTACCAATGCAACTTTTAGTTCAGTCTGAATCAATGCAGGATCTTTGGAGACCTCACATCTAGTTCTGAATTTGGGAAAGGTTCAAACAGAATTCCTTGAGATATCTCTGAAGCGATCCAATCAAAATTGGGTTCGATTTCAGATTAGAAGCACCGTTTCTGGAAGTGGGATGGGAACAGAGAGAAATGAAAGGCAAGTTGCTAGTTGCAAATGGACTAGGAACTCTTGAACCGTCTGTCAAAGCCACAAAGTGAATTTAAATACCGAGGATGAGTTAATGTATGTTTGATCACTACCACTTGTAGTAACCAGATTGCTTGCTTCAGCGCATTAAGATCATTGCAGGAGCCAGGAAAGAACTATTTATCTCTTTGCCACAAATATGCTGTCCAGTAGAATTGGCCAGGTGCTTTATAAAGGCTGACTTTCTTCCTTCGAGACACAAAGAATTGGCTGCAGCTACAGGAAGAACAACAGACAAGCTGGACCAGTAGCCTACTCTAGGAGGGAAAAGCCAAGGTTTGGTAAAATATAGGTTCTCACATTTTGTCATTAAAATGACATTGAGAATACTTTGATAAATTTACTGATTTTAACAAAATCAGTTTAAGGGAAACAGCCTTATTTTGGCCTGGCTCACTCCCAAGATCCATGTAGCAAGCCAAGAGAATGACCTCAAACGTCTCAAATGCCTTGACTGGACTTTCAAAAGTTCATTTCTCTCTTAACCACAAGGCCACACTACATTCATTTCCCACAGGAAGGTTACAGATGAAGGACTGAGCTCCTAACGACTTGAAAAAAAAAAAGAGGGTAAAAGATGAAGACCTATATTGAAATTTCCAGGTTGTATTTGAGATTCAGTTTTAAGAACCTTGTAAAAAATCTTGCAACTTGAATTGCAGGACTTCATGGTTTCATGTTCTCTTCTTAGTTGCTATTACTCTTCCCTATACTTAAAAGGAAAATAGCAACAGTGAATGTGAAAATTACTAGGGAATTAATTTATATTCCGGTATGTGCATAGTTTGGTAGAATTGTGATCCAAAGCTACTAAAAGTCACATGTGCATTTCATGCAAAGCAGTGGGGCTCTGCATGAAAATGGATTTGGAGCAGTGGTGAAATTCAAATTTTTTTACTATCGGTTCTGTGGGCGTGTCTTGGTGGGTGTTGTGTGGCTTGGTGGGTGTGGCAGGGGACGGATACTGCAAAATCTCCATTTCTACCCCATTCCAGGGGAAGGATACTGAAAAATCCCCATTCCCTCCCCACTCCTGGGGGAAAGATATTGCAAAATCTCCATTCCCACTCTACTCTGGGGCCAGCCAGAGGTGGCATTTGCCAGTTCTCCAAACTTCTCAAAATTTCTGCTACCGGTTCTTCAGAAGCTGTCAGAACTTGCTGGGTTTCACCCCTGATTTGAAGGTAGTTTGCTCTATGAGATGCAAGTTGTACATGTTAAAAAGGCTGGATTCAAAATGCCTGCTCTTCTAATGTCAGTGACTTCCCTTCTCCAAAGTTGCCTGTCGATAAACCTGGTATATGATGGAAATAAAATCAGCTTGAGAATAAATGGAGTGCTTGGCAAATAGTTCAATATTGAGCAGGAAGTAACTCAAAGACACATGATGACACTTGGCTGTTTGATATATTTATGCTAAGTACATAAGAAGTGCTTGTGATGTTTGCAGTTTGTTGGTTGGAGAGTTGAATGCACCTGAACTTTTGTAGGCAGATGATACTGTGTTAGCTGGGAAAGAGAATGATCTTCAGCAAATGCTGCATCAATTTTGTACAGGGCAATAATGAGCATGGATAGCAATAACAATGGACTTTTATACTGCTTCACAGTGCTTTACGGCTCTCTTTAAGTGGTTTACAGAGTCAGCATATTGCCCCCAACAATCTGGGTCCTCATTTTACACACCTCGGAAGGATGGAAGGCTGAGTCAACCTTGAGCCTGATGAGACTCGAACTGCCAAACTGCTGGCAGATGGCAGAATTAGCCTGCAATACTGCATTCTGCGCCATTACGGCTCCTGAAAATTAATAGGTCAAGGACCCAGACAGTCATGTCTGACAGGGAAAAAAGGTAAAACAATTTCAAGTTAAATATGAATGGCAAAAACTAGAGCAAACATATGATAACATGTAACCTAGTAAACAGAGAGAATTAGAGGGAGAAATACAAAGTAGTGCAAAATGTTTGGAGAAAGGCAATAATAGATAATACTGAACTGAAGACCTAGTTTTTGTCAAAAATAGCTAATTTGACTGGAAGTTGAAATCTAAATCTTGATTTTAAAATCTAAATCCTCTATTATCATTGGGAATAAACAAAGGACTATGTTTTTATGACTCTCTGATATAAAAGGATATCTGTCTGAATCTGAACCCACAGTACAGTGGTATCTTACTGAAGAACTACATCTTCCAAATTTTGGATGAATTTTGGGTTTTTGAAAAAAAAATAAAGTATGTGGAAAATAACCTAAAAATTCCCGTGTTGGAGAGAATTGGCAGCCGCAGTTCTCTGTATCCAACAGAACTGTACATTTGAGGTTAATGATCTGGGGTAGTGTATGAAAAAAACCAGTGTTTAGATTTTGGACATTCCCTTCTCTCCAAAAAAAAGATGTAGCATTCTTAAGATTTGTTTGTTTTTGTGAGCCATTGTTATGAAGAAGTAATTTTAGTTAAGGAACTGCAAATTTTCATGAGATTAATAGCCATGGGTGTTATAGATTAGGAGCAGGGGTGGGCTGCTGGGGGTTGGCAGGGGTTCATGAGAACCTCTAGCTAAGATTTTGTGCAGTTTGGAGAACCCCCAAATCCCACTCTTGGCTGGCTCCGCCTACCCTGCCCCTCCCAGGAGTCCCCATGTGACCCATTTTGGATGCAGGTAAGTGTCGAGGCTTGGGGAGGGTGAAAAACGGGCCTACCAGAAGTTCAGGAAGGCTGGAAATGGTAGGGTTGCCAGGTGTCCACTATTTGAGCGGACAGTCCACTTTTTTCACATTATGTTCACTATTTTTTTTCACAAAATAGTGGGCATTTTTTTTATTCAAAAGCTTTATGATGAAATGGTATGTAATCTAAAGCTGTACAGTCTAAGAGAATAAGGATAGGAGAATCGCGTTTTGTCTTTTTTTTTCATAAGTTAGAATGAGACAAAGATCGAATATCCATTGAACTCGATTCTCCGAAAAAATTAATGATGAGATTAAAATAAAAATATATTATAAAATTATGTACAGTTCACATTTTTAAAATGTATTGTAGCTTGTGTCGACTGACCTAAAATGGCGTGTTAAAATGTTTGTAAGAAAATATATAATTTAATTGTAAATTTTTTAAAATTTTTTTACTATTTAACCCCCCCCCCCGCTTGTCCGCTATTTTTTGGAAGCAGATCTGGCAACCCTAGGAAATGGGCCCATTTCTGGCCTCCAGAGGGCCTCCAGAGCCTGGGGAGGCCATTTTCGTACTCCTGGAGGCTTGAGGAAAGCCTCCAGAGCCTGGAGAGGGCAAAAACGCCACCCCCCCACCATAGTGCAGGAGGCCCACCATGGCCACGCCCACCCAGCAATCAGGCAGAGAACCCCTTGCTAAAATTTTTGAAGCCCACCCTTGATTAAGAGCCTTGATTTAGAGAAGGGAATGATGTACTGTATCTCCTTCCTTCCTTCCTTCCTCCCTCCCTCCCTTCCCAATTTTACAGGAACAACTTTCTTGACATGTTTCCTGCTAATGCATCTACAGAATGAAATAAAAAAAGTAAATGAAAACCTGTTTATTTTCGTTCACAAAGATGTCAGAAAATACATTATGGTGGACTGCTTGAGGGCCATGGACAAGCATCCACAGGGAAGGCAAGAGGACATAAATATCCATAATTTCCCATGAGTGTCTTCGTGTTCCTGTCTGTGAGCAAAAAGTACCAAACGGTAAAACAATTCTGCAGTATGTTTCAAACTCTTCAGTTTTGGTATGTGCTAAATCCCTTCAGGAAAATTTTATGATGGGGAGTAAGGGAAAGCTTAAGTTTTAATTACAAAACAGCAGTAGTCTTTTTCTAATTTTCTTTTCTCCTTCTCCTGGACCTGCAGTGATCCGTGCAATACATTGAAGGTGGTTTTTTTTAACTGATAAAAGAAAGGATATTTATTTATAGACACTACAACACTTGATCTTAGCCAAAAGGCTGAGAAGTGATTTTTTTATTTATAGAAAATATAATATACAAAGAGACAAAGCCCAACACTAGCTAACAAAATCCTACCTGGACTTCAAAACTATGTGTATGTGCAAATTGAACATCCTGAGATCAACAATTTCTTAGTTTAAAAACCAGGCAAAAAAAAAGGAGATACAGACTAAATCTTTAATTCTCTACCTACCCTTACTGCCCCCTTGTGGTCAGTTGTTCAAGAAGTCCTTCAAGAGTCAGAACCATTGTTCTCCTGTACTTTCATGGAGAGCTGCGAAAAAAATTGCCTGTGTCACAGTGTTGCTATAAATCACAGAGATTTATGGAAGGTTCCTATGAAGATGAGAATTACTTCAGAAAAAACAGTCCAGATAGTTCCCAAAACTGCCCAAATCAACCCCAATTTGTTTTAAGACTGAAGACTCACATGAACGGAAACCTCACTTTGTGGTGTTTCCTAGCCAGCTGCAATTTTTACTGCCTTTTCTAGGCCCTTCTATCCTCCTCCTCTGAATTCAGAATTGGATCAGAAGAGTTCCCCTCCAATGACACCAAACTCCTTCTCCTCAATTAGACAACTTGGACAGCAAAGCCAGTCACAGGCTATTATCAATCACTTTGTTCTACCTTAAACAAAGACTCACATAAATCATTTTATTTCAATATGGTGGCTAATGCCCTAGGTCCGTGATGGTGAACAAATGGCACGCGTGCCAGATATGGCTTGCAGAGCCCTCTCTGTGGGCACGCATGCCATCGCCCCAGCCCAGCTCCAATCACATTTCTCCATCGCATTTCACTCAATCAATTCCAACTTCTCGCGAAAGAAAAAGATCTCATGAAGTTGGAATTGATTGAGTGAACTTTTTCACTCACACGCTTCACAATGGGACAGGCAGGGTTCTGTCCTCCTCCTGAAGCCCATGCTGCCTTCGTCGTGGTACATTTATTATTATTATTATTATTATTATTATTATTATTATTATTATTATTATTATTATTATTATTATTATTATTATTATTATTATTATTATTTCTATGCTTCCCACTCTCCGAGGACTCTGGGCGGCTTACACCAAAGACAGTATACTAAATAGCATATTGCCCCCTAACAATCTGGGTCCTCATTTTTACCCACCTCGGAAGGATGGAAGGCTGAGTCAACCTTGAGCCGGTGAGATTTGATCCGCTGATCTGCTGAACTAGCAGTCAGCTGAAGTAGCTGCAGTACTGCACTCTAACCACTGCGCCACCTCGGCTCATATTTGCTGCTGCCGCCAGCAAAGAGGGCTGGGAGAGAACAGCGGGGGTGATTCTTGCAGGGTGGGGGCCATTCCCCAAGTCTGGCCTTCTTCCTCCCTCATTGGCAGGGCCAAGAGAAAGTAGGGGGTGGTGTGGGGAAACGCTCCTCTCCCCCAGCCAAGTGCTGAGCACAAAAACCCAGTGGGGGGGAGGTTGGCTGGCCAAACAGAAGCACCCCCATTAGCTAGTTGGACAGTGGAGAGGCCTGGCCTGGTTCTCACAGCGAGACATTGTTCAGCACCTCCAACACGAGTTGCCGCCTTTGAAAAATGCTGCACCTTTGAAGAAGCTGGGCTGTGGGGAGGGGCAGCGGAGACATTAGGCTGCTCCCCCTCTCCTCAGCTCCCCCTCTCCTCAGCAAGCTAGGCCTGGAGGAGTATGGAAAGTAGCTGGCGGCCCCAACACGCATTTCCAGCATGCACTCCTCTGTCCCGAAGTGGGATTAGTGGGGGGTAGGGGGAAGGGAGCAGGGGAAGGGGGAAGGGTAGGGGGCTTTTAGGCTGGCTTTCCTTTTAGTGTGCAGCAGGGGGAAGACCCAATAAAAACCCAATTTCCCCCAATAAATGGGGAAAATAAAGGCCCGTTGGTCCAGAGTCCAAAAAAGGGGGGTGGGGTCTGTTCGTCAGAGGATCGGAGAGGAAATCAGTTGAAATCTGGGCAGGAGGCTATTCAGAGAGGGATCTGCCTGGGTCTCTTCTTCCCTCCCCCTTAGATTCCCCCCTCCCAGCTTTCTTCCCTAGCCTTGTTTTAAGGGGAGGGAGAAGCAAGGTGGAACAATAGTAGTTATAGGCTGCAAGGGGGATTAGGGTTAAGGTTTATTAAAGACAGGGATGGGGAAAGGGAAACGGGAATAAATAGGTGTGTGTGTGTGTGTGTGTGTGTGTGTGTGTGTGTGTGTGTGTGTAAGTAAATAACAGCCCGGGATAGCTTCAGCCACAAACAACAGCTGCTGTTATTTTTGCTGAGAGCTTCTAAACTACACAGCATTCTTTAATAAATACTAACAATAACGAACCATAATATACAGGATTAAAGGAAGGAAGGTGAAATCAGAGGAGGGGGAAGGAAGGAAGGAAGGAAGGAATAAGGATGTGATTGTCGAAGCGTGAATCAGCTTCGTCCCCCCCCCCCGGGGAAACTGTAATTAATTAGAGGTGACTGGACCTTGTTTTCCATGGTGCATACTCTCAAAGAAAGAAAACCTGAAGTATATATTCTAAGAAACATTTTATTATAAAAGTACAAAACTAGCTAACTACATCTTTATCGGCAGTTATCACACAGACGGACAAAGGAAGAAAATCAGGAAGTAAGAAAAGAAAGAATGTAGACATGCGCAGTAGTCCAATGTCTCACAAGACCAGCCTTACCTCAGCTACAGATAAGTTCCCTGGCCAGGCTACCGTAAGCCTTAGAATGGGAGCTCAGCTGGCAAACACTTAACGCAGTGACAGTGGTGGCCCTCCAAAGGCTTCTGCATTACACTTCCATCATTCCTGAGTTGTGCTGTTAAAGAAAGGGAGGAGTCAAGTTGTGAAAGAGTGATTGAAAATCCTCACAAAACCTCATTATTCAGGTTAAATTGCCACGTTGGCACTTTGTGATAAATAAGTGGGTTTTGGGTTGCAGTTTGGGCCCTCGGTCCCTAAAAGGTTCCGCCATCAGATTCATATTAAAATGTGAACCAAATGCATCTCATCCAGAATCCTAACAAGATGTCTTCCTAAATATTCACCAAAGTGCTAAAACAGGAACCAGATAAGAAACCTCAGGAGACTATCCTTCTCTTATAACAAGCCAAAATAGTGAGTAAGTTCATAAAGTATGATAGAAAGGCTGGAATTCCTCAAGTTAGCATCTGACTTCAGCTTTTGCCCTGACATTAAACTCAGTAGCAATCTTTATGGTCAAGTGGTCACAGCTGCGGCTGTGCATTTCATTCCGTTTAGACATATGTGTTATCATTTCCCACAGGGTGTGAAATGGTAATGCAAGAAACTTCTGGAACAAAAAAACAAAACAAAACCCACACAGTGTTGGAGAAGATACAGGCCTGTTCTTGGGCTGGAAGATGCTAAGGTGAGACATGAAGTGATTCCTTCACCCTGGCTGCTTCTGGGAAAGGAAGCCCCCGAGCCATATGGCTGGTGCAGAGGATAGACGAGATTTACAAAGTTGTTGAAAACACGAGGGATGACTTAAGTTACACAGAACAGCTTGAGTGATGCCGAGCTGTCTTTACTAAAGGCTAAGCATCGCCACAAAGCTACCTAGAGCCAGCATTTTTGAAGAGGGTTCATCAAGCTTTGTGCTGAGTGCAACGTTCTTGGCAGTCGATCATTCACGTCGGAAGCACTGGGGCATAGTGGAAGCAGGTTTTACCAAACGATTTGACAGAGGGTTGCGCTCACCGAAGGGATATCTCTTTTCATGGCAGATCTGGAGCCATGGACTACCAGAAGTCTCTCTTATCTCCGAGAGAAATAGATCACTTAAACAGCATGGATAACAGTGGGGAAGCTGAGTGGCTCTCCAGCGCTGCTGTTTCTACTCTTTTGATATGTCTCTTCAAATAAAGTTGAGTGCTCCAAATAGGTGGGAATACTACTGAGATACTGTCCTTATCAATTAAATCAGCACATCATTTTTCTACACAGAAAAGTTTATAGACCAGAGATGAGTTTTACATGCAAAAAGTGAAAAATACAACCCACTGCATTTCCTTCAAAGAATTCTGGTGGAAGATCTCATAGAACCTGAGAGTTGGAAGGGACCTGGCAGGCCTTCTAATCCTACCCTCTGCTCAAGCAGGAGATCTTATACCATTCTGGATAAATGGTTGTTCAATCTTTTTTGGATAACCTCCAGTGATGGACACCCACAGCTTCTGGAGGCAAGCAGTTCTACTGATTAATTGTTCTGACTGTCAGGAAATTTCTCCTTAGTTCCAGGTTGGATTTCTCTATAATAAGCTTCCACCCATTACTTCTTCTCCTGCCCTCAGCTGCTTTGGTGAATAAGTCAACCCCCTCTTCTCTGTGAAGCCCCTCAAGTACTGGAGTACAGCTATCACACCACCCCTAATCCTCTTTGTTAGACTAGACAAGTGGTAGTGAACATTTTACTCACCAAGTGCTGAACAGGTACGCACTCCGGGCACTTTGCACTGATGAGTGGTTCCTCCCCATGCGCTGCATGCACAACTACACCACCTGTGCATGTGCATGGCTTTCGTGCATGTCCCCCGGGCACTGCATGTGCAACCACACCATAAGGGGCATGTGTGTGGCTTTCGCATGGCTCCCCCTGTGCGCTGAGTGTGCAATCACACCATCTGCACATATGCACACTGTGTGCAAGTACTCTCACGTGCATGCACAAACACACATGCACAGGAGAGCTCTGAAGGGCGCATGCATGCCCTGAATTGCGTGCATGCGCACCAGAGGCCCGAACACCAGCTGGGGCATGCGCACATGTGCAGCTGCAGGTAAGTTGGGCAACAGCTCAACATGTGCCATAGGTTCGCCATCATGGGACTAGACATACCTTAACTGTTCATTGTATGGTTTAGCCTACATACCCCTTATCAGCTCCGTTGCTGTTCTCTATACTCTTTCTAGGGTCTCAACATCTTTTTTGTATCATGGTGACTGAACTGGATGCACTATGTATATATGTATATATGTATATATGTATGTATGTATGTATATGTTTGTGTATGTATGTATGTATGTATATGTGTATACATACACACACACACATAATATTCATCTGAAATATTGGAGAACAGCCCATCCTCAATTAGGCGAACAAGCTCTGTGTTTTTAATTCTATAATTTCCCTATTGCTATGGAAAGCTGTATAAAAGCCTATTGGAATTTTCCTCAAAAAGCTGATCAGAATAGCTGACAAGATCATACCAAAAGCTCACTGCCTTCTGTGAATCCCTCTTTTGCACAGCTGCATATTAAGAACTGTCAGTCCTTTCAAGGTCAATAGATTGGGTCAATATTGCAATAAATTCAGTGTATACTGGACCTATTCTTTAAGGACTCTTTTTCTGAGAAGCAACTGTGCCAAAGGGAGAATCTCACCTTAAAATTCACAGAACAAGAACAGGTCTTTTTTTCCTCTGTAGAAAGCAGTTTTCAAGGGATTTTCCACATGACAGTGCCATAGCATGTTCTAGATCAGGGGTCTGCAACCTTAAACACTCAAAGAGCCATTTGGACCCATTTCCCACAGAAAAGAAAACACCAGGAGCCACAAAACCCTTCCCGTGCCTGACTATTTCTTGAGCGTCCACAAAACTAGCATATGTAGTTGAATTAAACATTCTGTTTTCTTCTGAAACTTTTCTTTTCTTGGATTTATCCATGGGGTTGCCTACCAGGGGTTGAAAAGCTCAATAAATTGCGTGCCAGCGGGTGTTGCACATTGGCTGTTGTGATGCATATTTTGAGTGACAGGGAGCCGCAACAGAGGGGTGAAAGAGCCACATGCAGCTCCAGAGCCGCAGGTTACTGACCCTGTTCTAGATGGACTTGGCCTGGATCTCCCTTAGCATGTCTGATGAGCAATGAGTCTGATGAGTCTGATGAGCAATGAGTCTAATGAGTCTGATGAGCACTGATGAGTGACTTCCAGGCTGCACTGCTTTGGCACTTGCTATCAACAGATTGTGAGCCTCAATGTCCTTTGATCATTGCTGGAGAAAAAGACTGGGAGGAACCTTCTGTGGTATAGGCCCAAAGAGATTCAACGTCACCCAACTTCCTTTGATAAAATCTATCAGGTAGGCTTTTCAGGTTGGCAGAATGAATCCTGTTGCTTTTGAATACTTTCCAGCAGTTGAACAGAGGGATTACAATGGTGTGTTCTGCTGGTTCAAAAAGGGTCCTTCACTTATGCATCAAGCCTGTTTCTTTGATCTGGCTTCTGGTTAATATGCATCACATTGCATCCTTGCATATCCTTACCAGTTACTGTATACAAAATCATATCCCCTGCCCATCAAGAACAACTAGGGGAGACATGATATCAGTGTTCCAATATCTCAAGGGCTGCCACAAAGAAGAGAGAGTCAAGCTATTCTCCAAAGTACCTGAGGGCAGGACAAGAAGCAACGGGTGGAAACTAATCAAGGAGAGAAGCAACTTTGAACTAAGGAGAAATTTCCTGACAGTTAGAACAATTAACCAGTGGAACAACTTGCCTCCAGAAGTTGTGAATACTCCAACACTGGAAGTTTTTAAGAAGATGTTGGATAACCATTTGTCTGAGGTGGGTGTAGGGTTTCCTGCCTAAGCAGGGGGTTGGACTAGAAGACCTCCAAGGTTCCTTCCAACTCTGTTATGTCATGTTCTAACTCAACCCTTTCTGTTATAATTGAGAGCATTTGTCAACAACAACAACAACAACAACAACAATAATGATGGAACACAACACGCCATATATCACAGTTGTCGAAAACCAAAATATACAATTTATTGACATCACTGTACCAGGAGATGCCAGAGTCGAAGAAAAAGAACTGGAAAAAAATCATGAAATATCGCGACCTGGCCATTGAAACTACACGGCTATGGATGAAACATGTACCAGTGATACCCATTGTCATCGGGGCACTTGGTACCGTATCCAAGAATTTTATAAGATATATCAGCAAATTGCAGCTTCCTGCAATAACACCAGCGGAACTGCAAAAAACTGCACTACGTGGAACATCGTACATCTTAAGAAGGTACTTGGTTGATACCTAGGACACTGGCAGCAATCCGTATCAACCATTAGCACCAGTCAATGGTATTTGTGATGCATTTTTGAATGTTCAGTTGACTGAGTTTCATATTTAATGAATAAAGATAATAATAACAATAATACTGATTTGATAGGTGAAATACAAAATCCAGTCTAAACATATTGGCTATAATATAATATATTAAATTTATATGCTGTCTTATTCCTAGCAGCTTTGGATGGTTTACAATTAAAAAAAAAACATTTAGGAATAAAAAGAAAAAAGAAAACCATAAAAAAGCAACGAAGACAGAAAATGAGGACAAAGACAATAAACCAAAATAAGAAGAAGAAATAGGCACCAGTTATCCTTGCCAGAGGCTTGGGCAAAGAGCTAGGACTTTAGGGCACTTTGAAATTCCAGTAGGGGAGAAGCCATCTGAATTTTTTTGGAGGTCAGGTGCTGTTACAGAGGAGGCATTCTTCTGGGGTCCAAACTGATAGCATTGTTTAATTGATGGACTCTGGAGCATATCAACTCTGCCAGATAGAACTTGCATGAAAAAGATGAATATTCAAAGTAAACAGATAGCCACTTGTTTCTGAAATGTACGGTAATATGATTTACATAAATGTATCTAAAATTCTTATTTGTCTTTTTTGACCCTTAAATGCTGCAGAGAATTTTCAAGCAGTTTGTGGTATCACACCTTGAAAATTGTTATTGTTTTGTAGCAAATGACTTTTTGGTCAGAGACGTGAACACACATCATCTGTAGCTACAAGGTACCCACCCATGTGGTAAATAACCTTTCATTTCTTCAATTATTCCATGGATAAATGTAATGGGAGCATGTAGGTAGTCAATCCCAGGGTCACATTATTTGAGTTGGCAGTCAAATAAATAAAAAAGTGGTAGCTTAATTTCAAGAATTCATCTAAGGGGAAAGATAAAATATCTCAAAGACATTTTCAATATATAAAACTGGGCTATAAGGCCTAAGAGACATGTCCTGCTCCCTCATTATTTAAATTGTTTCTTCACAAGTACATCATGAGATTAATGACCCGTCAATGAATTATATCTGCTATATAGGCCCTGGCCCATCACAAGTTTCCCTCCAAAAACTTAGTTAGATTCAACACAGAAAATTATGCTATATACTAGATCATATTAAGGACAAATCTTATGGCCTTCAGTGCAACACAGACTTGAGCTGGTAAAATAGAAGTCACAGAACTAAATCTGGTTGACTGACTATAAAACATTAAAGACAGCATTCATAAATCCTTCTTGGCTCTCTTAGCAAAATAGATTAAATAGACAAAATAGACTAATAGGGAGTAAGGTAGGTGGTAGTCTCTGATTTAGAGACTCAGCCACTGTCATAGGTGCTGTGTGAAGGATGTAAGCTACAGACTAGTAACAGTAATACCATAGTAAGAGTTAGAAGGTACCTTGGAGGTCATCTAGTCCAACCCCTTGTTCTCACAGGAGACCTATACTATTTCTGATAGTTGGCTGTCCAGTCTCTTCTTAAAAGCCTCCAGTGTTGGGGCAATTTCTTTCACTGGTTAATTGTTCTCACTGTTAGGAAGTTTCTCCTTAATTCCAGGTTGCTTCTCTCCTTGGTTAGTTTTCATCCATTGTTTCTCGTCTTGTCATCTGGTGCTTTGGAAAATAAATTGACCCCCTTTTCCTTGTGGCAGCTCTTCAAGTATTGGAAAACTGCAATCATGTCACCTCTGGTCCTTCTTTTCTCTAGACTAGCCATACCCAGTTACTGCAATCATTAATATGCAATATCATATTAAACCATACCATGTTCTGTAAAGAGTGGTTGGTTAATCCAGGTTTAGGGTTAAACATATTGTGTGAATTCAGGAAATATGTATGTGACTGTGAGAAAGTAAAACAGAGAAAGAAGGGAAAGGAAAGACAAAGCCAAATTCGGAGAAGCATTTCTGCATAAGCACGTAGGTTTGGACAATTTGCCTGAGAATTCCCCTATCAAATTCACTCGGATTGCTTTGTTCTGCAATGCCTGAAGTCAAACTCAAGAATGTAAATTTTCTTCCCAAGGGACTCATTTGCTCCAGAAATTATCTGTTTCCTCCCATAGATTTCTGGAAAGCCACAAAAGGCACAGACTTGCGTGCATTCAACCCAAGGCCTTGAGATCAGGCTGAAGGCAGTGAGCTTCTCAGGGAAGAGTGTCCACTTGGGCAAGCATACCCTATAATTTCAGGTCAACAATGATGCCATTTGGAGAGGAGCTCACATTTCCTTAACTGCAAACAGCAAGCTCAGAGTGTAATTACGGGATTGAAGACGAGTTCTGGAGTCAAAAAGGATGCTTTGGAAGCAAAAGTTACACTTTCAGTCTGCTTTCTAAGGCACACTTCATCTGATTTAACTCTCCAAGTGCCATTGAAAGACTATTGAATCAGTGGTGAAATCCACATTTTTTTTACTATCGGTTCTGTGGGCATGGCTTTGTGGGCGTGGTGTGGCTTGGGGGTGTGGCAGGGGAAGAATACTGCAAAATCTCCATTTCCACCCCACTCCAGGGCCAGCCAGAGGTGGTATTTGCTGGTTCTCCAAACTACTCAAAATTTCCCCAACAGTTCTCCAGAACCTGCTGGATTTCACCCCTGTATTGAATACTTTTTAGTAGGGATGGAAATGGACAACACTCATTACCAGCACTACAGTGAACTGTGAAGCCTAAGACAGGGATAGGTCAACTTGATGCCTTCACATGTCATGGAGTTCAGTACTCATCCACTTTCACCAGCTTAACTAGTGCCAAGGAATTGTGAAGTTGCAAGGTACCTGGAGAAGATCAAGGTGTTTACCTTTGACATGCAACACACAGACACAAAAATGCCCTGGGGGGTGGGGGGAGGCAGAGGTTGCATTTATCTCTCAAAGTTGCATTCAAGATTATGAAATGGTTTTAAGCTACCTTCAGATAATGTTAAGGAGGCTTCTGTGATCCAGTATCCTACTCATGGGACAGTCCCACTAATGGATGTAAGGAAATGGACAGTGATTAATCAAAATGGACAATATACTGTGTGTGTGTGTGTGTGTGTGTGTGTGTGTGTGTGTGTGCAGATATATGTTAGATAGTGGATTGAAGGCAGGCTTCAGACAACAGCTCTTTATTCAGCAACTATTTACAATCCAGCAGCTAGTCCCTCTAACAGCCAGCCTTTATATAGAGGGCTGTCAGGGAGCTCAGCCAATCACATTTAAACATTCTTCCTACCCAAACAGTGGACCAGAGGGAAAACTACCTTGTTAATATCTAACAATATATATTTATGTAAGTATGTATGTAGCATGTCTATATGTGTGTTATGTATGTGTTTGGATAGATATATATTTTTTCTTAAGAGCAGGCAACAGAATTTCATTTTTAATGTGGGTCAGTGTGCTCACAGTAAAAAAAAACAACCCAAGACAATAAAGTTATCTTATCTATCTTATCTTATCTGATGGATATAACGAAAACATTCTAGCATTTTTGCACCAGAAGTATTGGGGAATTTTCCGAAACAGCATGGGAGCTGTTTAACTTATTTTATTCATTTCTTGTACTTCCATTTATATTCTGTCAAGCTGCTGAAAGTGAAGCATCTGAATTTATTTTATTTTATTTTATTTATTTTATTTTTCAGATTTCTATACCGCCCTTCTCCTTCCGGACTCAGGGCGGTGAACAGCCAAATATAAAACATTCGTACACAAAAGTTAAAATAGATTTAAAATAATTAAATAAAATTTGGCCCATAATTTAAAACATTTCAATTAAAATCAATATCAAATTTTAAAACCAACCATAAAATCAGGACAGCCCAGCTAACTGAAAAAAGTAGGTTTTAAGGGCCCGACGAAAAGTCCAGAGGTCTGGGATCACTCATACCTCTGGGGGTAAATTGTTCCAGAGGGTAGGTGCCACCACAGAGAAGGCTCTCCCCCTGGGGGTCGCCAGCCAACATTGTCTGGCCGACAGCAGCCTGAGGAGGCCCTCTCTGTGGGAGCAAACTGGCCGGTGGGAGGCAATTTACAGTGCAACTATCATTTAAAGAAGGATGGGTGAGAATCTGACTAGAACTTATCTGGATTCACCATTTTGTGTGTGTGTGAACATGGTGGAAACAAATCAAGCTGTTCTCAAAAGCAAAACATTGACAGAATTATCCAGCTGTATCTTGGACAATCCCTAGTCATACTGTCTAGCTCAGTGATGGTGAACCTTTTTGGCACTGAGTGCCCAAACCAGAACGCGTGTACATGCCAGCGTGCCAGAGCGCTGGAAACCCAAAGACCAACTGGCTGGTGCATGCATGCCTGTTTTTTGGCTGGTTTTGGCTGGTTTTGGCCATTTTCCAGCCGTATTTCAGGGTGCTTTGGGGGTGTTTTTCAGGCAAAAATGGCCCAAAAAAGGCCTGAAAATGGCCTGAAAACCAGCCTGTTTTTAAGTTGTTTTTCAGGCTGTTTTCAGGCTGTTTTCTAGTGCTCCGGTGCCCGCGAAGACCAGGTGGCTGGTGCACATGTGCACACTGGAAACCAGAAGAGCAGCTGGTGATGGCACGCATGACCACAGAGGGGGCTCTGCGTGCCACCTCTGGTACGTGTGCCATAGGTTCGCCAACACTGGTCTAGCTGTAGTTTAATCACCTTTCCAAAATTTAAAGAGACCAGTATATCCTGTTTTCTTTAATCCCCTTGTGAAGATCTAAACTTATTCTGGTACATTACACTTCAGCATACAAAACCTGCAATGTTTGTTGATATCTGCCTAAAAAAAAATGCAATTATAAAAGAAATAACTCAAATTTATACCACATGGTATGTCTTTATTGCCACTACTTTTAATAAGTACTTTATAATGTATACTATTTCATTTGCTTCTATCACTGGTATGGATTTTATGTCAAGTCAACTTCTGGGAGGAAAGCAGTGGTGAAATCCAGCAGGTTCTGACAGGTTCTGGAGAACTGGTAGCGGAAATTTTGAGTAGTTCAGAGAACCGGCCAATACCACCTCTGGCTGGCCCCAGAGTGGGGTGGGAATGGAGATTTTGCATTATCCTTCCCCCAGGAATGCGGTAGGAATGGAAATTTTGCAGTATCCTTCCCCTGCTATGCCCATCAAGCCACACCATGCCCACCAAGCCATGCCCATAGAACTGGTAGTAAAAAAACTTGGATTTCACCACTGGAGGAAAGTCAAGCAGCATATATTTTATTTTCAACTGACCCCAATGTCCAGCCTAGTTTTGTACAAAGGGGTCAACAAATCAGACCCCAAGAAGCCAAGATGGCAAGTGCAACCATGTGAACACACTCACCATTTAAAATTTTGGCTTCTCCCTTGAAAGATGCCTCTGGTTTCATAAGCATGTAGTATCTTAAACTGTACAATGAAGCCATCTTCCAGTGAAATGAATTATATGCTCTGCGATGACCCACTCTGCATTCCAACAAACTGAATGCCAAAGGAATCCACCTGCAACTCTGAGTGAGGAAAGGCGAACAAGAAGATGGAAAACCAAAACCAACAATGTTGGGAACAAATCCAGTGACCTTTGCTTTAAAATAAGGAACAGGAATTTATTTTGCAATGTAGGAGAACAAAAAAGAAGATGACTAGGGTTTAGAAGTGTAATAAGATTGATGAGATACTCGATTGGCTTTTTGGAGTAGCCAAAAAGGGGAATATTTAAGAAGGTCCAATCTGGAGGCCTTTAGCTATACCTAACTCATGCACTTTATACAAAATGCCTAATTAAAAGTACCTCTCTACTATGTGTGTTCTTACTTGATGCATTCTACTGGAAAAATGTCATGAAATGGATTCAGTAGGACATTGATTTGCACAGGCCCTCACTCTAATTAGCTGAATCACATCTGGCTGGCGTTTTTTAAATTGGTAGGATACCTTCAAATGCTTGCAGTGAAAGGGAAATGCAATTTTAGATACTGTCAGAAGCCTTAGTAATGGCTTTAAACTTTTCAATGCTGCCTCACTGATTGATTCTCTAATAAAGCTGGACTATTGGACTAATAGCTCTAGGCTGAAAGTTCAGTTGTCTCCTTATCTCCCACCCATTCCCAATTCTGGAAGAGGGGTTATGATTTTAACAGGTTCGTGATAGGTTGAATTAATCAAATGAAGATCTTTCATCTATGGAACAGCAAGCCTCTTCGATGGCAGCTAGAGTGCAGAACATGTTACGGGTATAAGAAAAATTCTACCAAATTCTAGTAAAGCCTGTTGGACATTTTCAAATGTTATCAGACCGGGCTCTGTAGATGGTGAGGTCAAGAGAGGAAAGCCCATTGGCTTTCAAATGCGCGAGGAAGACATGATATAGTCTTTAACAATTTTGCAGATCAAATGGAGTGCCAGCCCACCAGGAGCAGGAAGTACCTTGGTCTCATCTCAGTGGAGATGCCATATATTTAATTAATTAATTAATTAATTAAGAATCTACTTGTTCCTAGTCAAATTGGCCTGCAGTGGTTCAGGACAGCATTTTTTTTACTTTCTTCCTTATATACTCCTGCTCTTCATTCAGGTTTTATAGGGAAAGAAGAAAACTAAAGTTTGATAGTAGTCCAGCTATAGGAAGTGAGAGCCAAATTTGCTCTATAACCTTTTCCCAGTAGTCAGCCCTTCAAGGCTGGCCTGGTCAAGAAACAGGCAATCAGAAATTCCAGAAATGTTCTTCATTGCAAGTAAGGCACAGTAACAAAAAAAAAAAAAAAGAGCCTTGATAGTACAGGGGTTTAGTGCACCCTGTTATTAACACAGCTGCCTGCAATTTCTGCTGGTTCGAATCTCTCCAAGGCTCAAGGTTGACTCAGCCTTCCATCCTTTCTAAGGTAGGTGAAATGAGGACCCAGTTTGTGGGGGCAATAAGCTGACTTTGTATAAAATATACAAAAGGATGAAGGCTATTGCTTAACGCATTGTAAGACGCCCTGAGTCTCCGGAGAAGGGTGGCATATAAATCAAATTAAAAAAATAATAATCTTGAAAGCCTATTCACTATTGTTTTCATGTTTTGTTCTTTCTTCTTCCTTTTGTGATTAGTTAAAAACTAATAAAAAATAAATGAATAAAATCTTGAAAGCCTAGTCATGTTAGTCCAACCTTATACTCAAGGTGGGGTAATTTTGAGTTTCTTTCTCACAGTTCCCTCTTACTCAAAGCTGTGTAATGTTTTGTACAACTGTCCCCACCCTTAATGGCTTTATCAGTTCCTTCCCAATCCCCAAGGTCAAGCCTGCATTCCTTTACCCCAGCTCAGCTTTCATTCAGAAGGAAAGCAGTTATTTCTTTCTGACATTTCTCTCTCACCTTTCTTCCAGGAGTTCAAGACAGTATAGACAGAATTACTTCTTTCTGAGAGAATGACTAACTCAAAGTTGATGCTTTGGCAGGACAAGAAACAATGGATGGAAACTAATCAAGGAAAGAAGCAACCTGGAGTTAAGAAGAAACTTCCTAACAGTGAGGACAATTAACCAGAGGAACAGTTTGCCTTCAGATGTTGTGGGTGCTTCATCACTGAAGGTTTTTAAGAAGAGACTGGACAGTCACTTATCTGAAATAGTATAGGGTCTCCTGCTTGAGCAGGGGCTGGATTAGAAAACCTCCACGGTCTCTTCCAGCTTTTTTCTGATGTCACCCAGTGAAGTTCCTTGGCTGATTTATTGATTACATGTCATCAAGTCATTGTTGACTTCTAGAGGTGACATAGATAGAGATTCTCCATGACAGTCTGTCCTTAATCTTGGTTTCAGGTCTTCCAACGGTATATTCAGTAATAGTAAAAGAGTTGGAAGGGATCTTGGAGGTCATCTGCAATGTGGATTATGATCCTCTTTCTTTCAACCTTTTCCAGTTTTACAGCCTTCTCCAGAGACTAGATCTTCATGTAATGTTTCCAAAGTAGGACAATTGGAGCCTGTCCTTTGTGCCTCAAGTGAGAATTCTGGGTTGAATTGTTCAATAATCCATTTAGCTAAGGGTGGATTAAAACTTGGATCTTCTGGTTCTAATCCAGTCCCTTCCCTATGACATCACACTGTTTGCAACTCATCTCATGGAATACCAAGAAGGCGTTCTGAGGACCTTACTTAACATGGAAGAGAGCAAGCACTACATTAGATGAGGCAGTGAAGCAAAGTGGATATGATAAGATTGGAACATTTTATTTTGCTTGTTTCCTTTTTTTTTTTTTTGTCATTGTTGATTTTGTGAGTGTAGGAAATTAATTTATATCAGGTCCGTTAAAATTTCTCATACACTCAATTATAGGTCTGTCCCATTGATATTTATTTATTTTATTAGTCATATTTCTATGCCGCCCACTCTCCGAGGACTCTGGGCAGCTTACACCAAAGACAGCATACTAAATAGCATATTGCCCCCTAACAATCTGGGTCCTCATTTTACCCACATCGGAAGGATGGAAGGCTGAGTCAACCTTGAGCAGGTGAGATTTGATCCACTGATCTGGTGAACTAGCAGTCAGCTGAAGTAGCTGCAGTACTGCACTCTAACCACTGCGCCACCTCGGCTCATATTTCTGTCATGCAATAAATGTTCATTTTTTTTTAAAAAAAGTAGGAAAGTCTAGATATATTTCCACATCCAACTGTTATAGCTTCTTTAGGCATCTTTTCCCAATGTATGCATGAATATATGCAAGGTTTCCTACTCTATTAATTTTAAGCTGAGAACAGTAGAATCTGAAAAATTGTGTTCCAAACTGCATTCCAGTGCAAGAAATTCAAATTAACCCAGTTCACTTAAAATGTGGTCAAAGTTCAATGACATCTTTAATTAAGTGTTAGTTCATTCTCCCCAAATAATTTTGAAACCAGGATAATTCCATTTTATCACTGACTTCTTGAAATAATAATTATATTAGCTGTGGTTCAGCTGTGGTTCTCAGAGTGAGTTTTTGGGCAAAATTGCAAATATGAAATAAATTTTTTTTTTAGGCAAACAAAATTACAACAGAAATGTAGCATGTCAAAAGGAATATATGGAGAGAACAGAGTTGAAAAGAACAGGCAGTAATGCACAAAAAGTGTCTAGAACTA
The DNA here is from genome assembly GCF_059756535.1 of Pantherophis guttatus. NCBI lineage: Eukaryota > Metazoa > Chordata > Lepidosauria > Squamata > Colubridae > Pantherophis > Pantherophis guttatus. The sequence goes on from NC_142063.1 coordinate 120,765,236, forward strand.
CAATTTTGGACAGAACCAAGATGATCATGGCCAATTGAATACAATTTTGCAGACTTAAGGGACTTAGAATTGTGGCCCTAATTCTAAGCAAGAATAATAGACTGAATGAGCTGTTTGCTCATCCATATTTCTAAAGACTTCCCCAGTTCCAAGAGCCACATCAGGGCAGAATGCGTTCTTTTTTTTAAAATAGAGGATTATTGCCTGCAAAAGGAAGTGGCAAAAACAAGTTGAACTTGTAAAGATATTTATTTTCCCAACCACAAACGTGCTATATTTTATTCTTTTACAGCAAAGAAGCTAAACAGATGTTTAGACTGCATTTTCAGAAGACTTCAGAGTCTGAATTCTGAAGGAGATGTTACCAAGATTATATCTATGGTAGCCTTCTCTGATCTGGTCCTCTCCAGATGTGTTGGATGAACCCCCGTCACCTTCAATGGGGCATACTGGCTGAGGAATTGTGAGAACATCTAGAGGTCAAGAGATTAGGATCAAGTGTTCTAAAGCATTGACAAGAGATATTGTTGTGGAGATACTATTATATCTGGATTCACCTGCATTGGATAACTTCATGAAAAATGTTGTATTCTTCAGTAAAAGAGATTTTATTTTGGATGTGAAAGGCCAGAATACCAATAGAAAATGGTTTATCATTTCAAATAATCCTAAAATACTCAAGTCCAAGGATCTTTTGAGAAGATTGTCAGCAGTCCATGTTTCCTGATCTTGGGACAATGAAACCTATTCATTTTTTTTTAAAAAAAGAACCTTATATATTTTTGGGAAATTGGGGGTAGGTAATTGGTCACATAAGACTGAATGGTCTGGAAGAATGACAAGTTATACTACTTGAACATACACATGGGGATAGACCATACTATGTAGTTGTAGCCTTATTGGATTATGTGATATGGTCCATTCCTCATAGATACAACACACAAACTCCCATGGAAAAGGAGGTCTTTGGGAAGTACAACAGCACTATAGCAGCATACCAGGACAGATAAAATGAATGCCTATGCTTGTTGTGAATAGCCATCTGGATCTCACAAGAGTGTCATCTCCTTGCCAACTTCTCATGCCACCTGCCATCTTTTAGGCAGACTTCTCTGATAGGCATCTCTATTACATGCTTTGGGTCACCTAGCAATAAGCTGTACTTTTCTGGATTGAACAGCTGTTGTTCTTGTAACTATAATTAAAATTTCTGTAAAGATAAGCAAGAAATGTATGCAGAGGTGTATGCAGAGGTGTATAAATGGGAAGTCTGAGACAATTCTCTTTAACCCTTAATTAAAGATTGAAATTTCCATAAAACTAAAAAGTAAGTCCAGGTACAAGTAAATTAGAAAATGAGACTTCTGACTGAAGAAGAATACTAATAACTTTATTGTCATTGTATGTGTATACACAGTATACCCATACAACGAAATTCACTTAACACTCAAAGACCAGGTCCAACACACATAGCAATCCCCAAACACACTCCCACCCACCACAATTCCCCACCCCTAAACCACCCAAACATCCACACAACAGACCAAGTAATGCTGTCCAACAGCTCACTGATGGTGGCCTTTTAGTTCATTGTTGAGTGCAATTATAGCTGTGGGATAAAAACTATTCAGAAGACTTGTGGGCCGAGTTTTAATTGTTCTGCATCTTCTGCCAGAAGGCAACAGTCCAAAAAGATTATAAACAGGATGGGAAGAGTCTCTGAGAATATTATGCAACTTTCTCAAACAGTGAGATTCGAAGATGTCATCCAGGGCTGGTAGCTGGAGTCCGATGATATTGGACTACTTGAGTTGTTCTATGCTCTGGCTGGTGTCAGCATGGATGTGTCACCATGTTCTTTGTTGGCCTGGTTTCCTTTTACTGTTAACTCTTCCAAACATAATTGCATGCATGACCTGGCCAAAATAAGTGAGGGGCAGTTTTTTTATTTTGCCTTCCGGTAACCGATTTGGTGTTAGGCCAGTTAGGCCAATTCGGAACTGTGAGTGCGCTTGCTTGCTTTGCTCGCGTGCAGTGCTTCTGTGCATGCACAGAACCTTCTGCACATGCTCAGAGCCTCCATGATGACATCCAGGTGGATGGGTGGAGCCTCCCACCACCGCCGCTACTGGTTCTCCTGAACTGGGACAAACCGGTAGAAACCCAGCACTGTGTTAGACGCTCCAGTACTTGCTTGTTAGTCACCTTTGCTGCCTAAGGAAGATTTTGATTAAACCTTGCAATATTGATCAAACTCCCTAAAGAGGAAAAGGATTGCTATTTCTAGTCATGTGTCTCACACCTTAGTTCTCAGAGGAGCTGCTACAAAATTCATTTAATTCCAATCATCCTTTTTTCTCCCTTAGTTTCCAATAAGTTGCATACGCTGTGGGGGAGTCTGAGGTAGGTTTGGGATCCATCAAGGTCCTATTTCTGATATATTTCTGACACTCTGATAAGAGCCGCAGTGGCGCAGTGGTTAGGGTGCAATACTGCAGGCTACTTCTGCTGATCACCGGCTGCCAGCAGTTTGGCAGATCGAATCTCACCAGGCTCAAGATTGACTCGGCCTTCCATCCTTCCGAGGTTGGTAAAATGAGGACCCAGATTTTGGGGGGCAATCTGCTGACTCTGTAAACCACTTAGGAGAGGGTTGTAAAGCACTGTGAAGAAGTATATAAGTCTAAGTGCTATTGCTATATTCTTTGGTGAAGAGGACACAAGGTGCAAGCATCCTCTTGGGAGATAGAATGTGGCAGCAAACAAGCTGCTAAACCAAGGCAGGAAAGAGGATAGCAGGGTGTAAGCCCAGAGACCTTCTGAGAAAAGAGGGTTGAGATCTTCAAAGGTTTTACCTTGAAGAGTCAGCCTTGCTGCTAAAATCTTTCCTTCATATTGGTCTTTTCCAGTCAGGTGGCCATAGTCCTACTTAGGAATTACAGTGACTCTAGGCTGATTTGGAGTCCATCTGGTTTGAGAAAGCATCTCTATAATCACCAAAATAGAAAATGGTTTGCATCTTCTGGGTTTTTTTTTTTTAATAGCAGACCCTTTGAAATTAATGGAACATAAGTTAATTACTTAAGTCGCCATTAAATGTGACTTGGGGTAGATTTAACCCAAACAACCCAAGCAACAGAAACCACAGTCTTTTTAAAGAACCATTTGCAGCCATCTGGATTGCTCTATTTTAAGCAAACCTTTAAGAAGTGGCAGTTGGGGTGTGGATAAAAACATGGCATGCCTTGCCATATAAACTAAGCTTTACCATGAAGGAAAAACAATGTCCACAGAGCATTGAATCTATGGTGCCTCCATGAAGCATTCTGCATGCAGTAAAAAGCAAGGCAGGACACTCTTTCAGTTAGCTATTCCATCAGAATCTCTTAAGAAGCAAAAGATGTTGCAATTTAATACCATAAACTGGATCTTCTATTGACCGTTTTTTTGTGTGTGGGGGGGAAAGCCTGAATATTACTAAATCAGCACTTCTCTTATGGAAGAAGCCCAAAGGCATATTGTCTTTTGTTCAGGCAACTTTGGTTTTGCGGTCAGACCAGGCTTGCCACATTTGTCAGCCATGTGGCTAATGCCAAGCTCTGTTATTAATGTGACCAGACAAAGAAACCACAAGAAGTTCTAGCTTGGGAACATCAAAATGAAGATGACACGGGGCACTTTCAAAAGTCGAAAGACATGTCTTGAATCAACATGTCGTTGTTATTCCTGCTGTGTGGAAGGTTTAGCAGCTGAAATCTCTTTGCAAAAAAAAAAAAAGGGGGGGGAGGGGGAGGACGAGGACATGGAGTTAAATAGAAATCTACAGCCTAGCTTGCCTAAGAGGGGAGAGAGAGAGAGAGAGAGAGAGGGATGGTCTCAGAAACTGAGAAAATAGCAAGAAAGGAAAACCTGATTGCCTGAAAACTGCTCTTGCTGGTATGCATTATAAAGAACCCAAATCAGCTGTCAACAAAGGGGTAAGAAATGTCAAGCTCTTCATGACATCAGCAAGTGGCAATAGGTAGCTGATTTTCTTTGGGCTTGGAAGCAAAATGGGATCTCATTAGTATTCAGATGGCTGTCCTTCAAGCAATCCTAGGACGCATTAGCAGAGGAAATGGTAGCAAATTAGAAACTCAAGTTTATATTTAAAAAATTAGCCACAGTGTCTATGGACGTTTTCAACCATTCAGGTCATGGTTGTCACAAAGGTGCTTTTTCAAAAGGCAACTGTACTTCTTTTCTTTTCTTTTTTTCTCCTCTTGAAGAAGATTCTTGGATGAGAAGTGAAATATTTTCAAAGAAAAAAAATAATAAAGAAAACCCAGTTGCCTTTTGAAAAGCACCTTTAGGATAGTCACACTAAACAAGTGCTCCACTATCAAAGTAATTGTCCATTGAGGACCTGTATACTGCACGAGTCAAAAAGAGGGCTGTGAAAATATTTACAGACCCCTCGAATCCTGGACATAAACTGTTTCAACTCCTACCCTCAAAACGACACTATAGAGCACTGCACACCAGAACAACTAGACACAAGAGCAGTTTTTTCCCCGAACGCCATCACTCTGCTAAACAAATAATTCCCTCATCACTGTCAAACTAGTTACTAAGTCTGCACTATTAATCTTCTCATTGTTCCCACCACCCATCTCCTTCCACTTATGACTGTATGACTGTAATTTTGTTGCTTGTATCATTACGATTTATATTGATATTGTTTCCTGATTGCTTATTTGTATCCTATGACTATCATTAAGTGTTGTAACTTATGATTCTTGACGCATGTATCTTATCTTTTTATGTACACTGAGAGCTTATGCACCAAGACAAATTCCTTGCGTGTCCAATCACACTTGGCCAATAAAAAATTCTAATTCTAATTCTAACAACCCACCCACCAGAGGAGCTGTGTAAGAATGGGGAAGCCAATTTTTTTTAAAAAATTTGATTTATATGCCGCCCTTCTCTGGAGACTCAGGGCGGCTTACAATGCGCTAAGCAATAGCCTTCATTCTTTTGTATATTTCTACAAAGTCAGCTTATTGCCCCCACAAACTGGGTCCTCAATTTACCTACCTTAGAAAGGATGGAAGGCTGAGTCGACCTTGAGCCTTGGCGAGATTCGAACCTGCAGTAATTGCAGGCAGCTGTTCTTAATAACAGGGTGCTTTAGACCACTGTACTACCAAGGCTCTTGGTAGTTCACTTTATAACTGTGTTACCACCTTAACAACTGCAATGATTCACTTAACAACGGTGGCAAGAGAGGTTGTAAAATGGAGCAAATGGGGCAAAACTCACTTAACTATCACTTAGCTTAGCAACAAACATTTTGGACTCAATTGTGGTTGTAAATCAATCACCATCTTTATAAGAATTCCAAATAAGCCCAGAAAATATTAAAGTCCTGCTGAGGATTCCAATTTACAATCTGGAAATATGAAACGGTTCCCCCTTTTCCTGAAATTCACAGTATTTATGCAGCAATCACAGTAGATAAATAGATCTACTGCATGGGTGGGTTCTACTTACCTTTACTATTGGTTCACAATGGGACTGCGCGAGCGCTCTTCTGCGCATACACATAAGCTTCTGTGCATGCGCAGAAGTGTTCTGATGACATTGGGGGTCAGTGGGTGGAGCCTCCTTCCGGTTTTACTACCGGTTCTATAGAACAGTAGACCACCACTGGTCTACTGTATGGAACCAAACAATTTTGAATGCTGTTGCGTAGCCTCGAAGGACTGGTGCAGCTAGACAACTAGCAGCTTGGGCTGCAGGAAAAAGCAGGCACTCCAGTTTGTATATTTCACTCTCTTTGAAGATCAAAGCCGTCATTTTAAATGAGGAAATTACAGCAAAAGACCCGGTCTGTTTCACTTTCTCCTGGTTAATGAAGCTTCAACCTTCCTGAACTTTCACAATTAGTCTCTAGGGGGTGATGTTGTTCTACTATACAATAAAGAGTAAAAAAAAAAAAAAAACGCTGGCTGGCTGGCTCACCTGTTTCCTTTTTCACCCTCCTGCAACACAATGGCTTTGAATATAAACCCAAAAGTCTTCTTGGAGATATTAAACAAAGGGGGAACTTGCATTTCATTAGATTTTTCTTCTGGGCTGAAAAGCTTCTTTCACATAGACTTTGGTACCACTGGATCTGCTGATTCACAAAGAGAATGATTCTCCGTTTTTTTTGCTTTTGTTTTGCTTATCCTACTTAGCTCTGCCAGCAAGGATGAATCCATTGATACTCCTACATGTTAGCCATTTACATCAGGGGTGAAATCCAGCAGGTTCTGATAGGTTCTGGAGAACCAGTAGTGGAAATTTTGAGCAGTTCGGAGAACCGGCAAGTTCCACCTCTGGCTGGCCCCAGAGTGGGGAGGGAATGGGGATTTTGCAATATCCTTCCCCTGAAGCGGGGTGGGGATGGAGATTTTGCAGGATCCTTCCCCTGCCACGCCCACCAAGCCACACCCGTCAAGCCACACCATGCCTACCAAGTCACGCCCACAGAGCCGGTAGTAAAAAAATTTGGATTTCACCACTGATTTACATGTTACATTTACAGTGAATGAACGAACCTGCAAGCCCAACTAGAAATGTCCACAGATTTCGCAAGATCACCCAATCTCATGAGATTTCAACAGTCTGAGATTTTGCAAAGTTGCAGTCTTGGGGAGAGCACAGCAGAACCTCGTGTGAGATTCTGTAAGAAGTTGGCATTCTCCCATATTTGATCATTTAATTTTGAGATTGCCAAGTTGTAATATTTAGTAGTTTTAAGATAGGTGCAGAATTCTGTAGTTCAATTCTAATAGTACTTTGCATGATCTTGGTCTTTATTGTTTCCAGAACTGATGCTTTGAGCATATCCTGAATTTGTTCCATATTCTTTGAAAACAAATTGCAGAGTTATTTTTTCCAAAGGTGCTTTTTCAAGAGGCAACTGGACTTTCTGTTTTTTCTTTGAAGACTTTTTGCTTTTCATCCAAGAAGAAGAGTGGAAGAAGCTTCTTGGATGAGAAGCGAAATGTCTTCAAAGAAAAACCAGAAAGTCCAGTTGCCTTTTGAAAAAGCACCTTTGGGACAACCATGACCTGGATGACTGAGAATCTCCATAAACATGTAGTGTGATTTCTTTCTTGATTGATACTTGAACATAACAACACAGTCCCACCTCCTCCACACCCCACTAAGAGCTGAAGGAGAAGACCATCTCCCCACTCCAGAAGTTACAAAGAAAAAAATGGTATTTTTATATAATTTTTTAAAAAAATCAAACTTGTCTATGATGGAGAACATGCATTTCCAGATAGCAATAGCACTTAGATTTGTATACCGCTTCACAGTGCTTTATTATAGCCCTCTCTAAGTGGTTTTACAGAGTCAGCATATTTATTTATTTATTTATTTATTTATTTATTTATTTATTAATTAAATTTCTATACCGCCCTTCTCCAATAGGACTCAGGGCGGTGCACAGCCAAGATAAAAACAAAGCATACAAAATTTAAGAACAGTATTAAAATAATTAAATATTTTGGCCGAAATTAAGATAACCCAATTTAAAATCAATTTAAAATTTAACTCAGGCCAGCCCAGCTTGTTGAAATAAATAGGTTTTCAGGGCCCGACGAAAAATCCGGAGGTCTGTTATTATACGTAACTCTGGGGGAAGGTTGTTCCAGAGGGTGGGCGCCGTCACAGAGAAGGCTCTCCCCCTGGGGGTCGCCAGCCGACATTGTCTGGCGGACGGCACCCTGAGGAGGCCCACTCTGTGCGAGCGTACTGGCCGGTGGGAGGCTATTGGTGGCAGAAGGTGGTCTCGTAAATACCCCGGCCCTAAGCCATGGAGCGCTTTAAAGGTGGTCACCAACACCTTGAAGCGCACCCGGAAGACCACTGGGAGCCAGTGCAGCTCGCGCAGGAGAGGTGTCACATGGGAGCGCCTCGTCGCCCCCATAATCCCCCGCGCGGCCGCGTTCTGGACCAGCTGGAGCCTCCGGGTGCACCCCAGGGGGAGCCCCATGTAGAGAGCGTTGCAGTAGTCCAGGCGGGAAATGACTAGTGCCTGAGTGACTGTGCGTAGAGAGTCCCGATCTAGAAAGGGGCGCAGCTGGCGTATCAGGCGAACCTGATAAAAAGCCCCCCTGGCCACGGCCGTCAAATGATCTTCTAAAGACAGCCGTGCGTCCAGGAGGACGCCCAAGTTGCGAGCCCTCTCCGTGGGGGCGAGTGATTCGCCCCCAATAGCCAGCGATGGCGTCAGCTGGCTATATCGGGACGCTGGAAGCCACAGCCACTCGGTCTTGGAGGGGTTGAGTCGGAGCCTGTTTCTCCCCATCCAGGCCCGCACGGCCTCCAGACACTGGGACATCACTTCAAGGGCATCGTTGGGGTGGCCTGGGGTGGAGATGTACAGCTGGGTGTCATCAGCGTACTGATGGAACTCCACCCCAAAGCCACGGATGATCTCACCCAGCGGCTTTACATAAATGTTGAACAGAAGGGGCGAGAGGACCGACCCTTGTGGCACCCCACAAGCAAGGTGCCTCGGGGTCGACCGCTGCCCCCCCGTCAACACAGATTGCGACCGGTCAGAGAGGTAGGAGGAGAACCACCGCAGAACGGTGCCCCCCACCCCCAACCCCGCCAACCGGTGCAACATGATACCATGGTCGATGGTATCAAAAGCCGCTGAGAGGTCTAACAGGACCAGGACAGAGGAGCAACCCCTATCCCGAGCCCTCCAGAGATCATCCACCAACGCGACCAATGCCGTTTCCGTGCTGTACCCAGGCCGGAAGCCGGACTGGAGCGGGTCTAGATAGACAGCTTCATCCAGGTACCGGGGAAGCTGTTGCGCCACCACACTCTCAACAACCTTCGCAACCAGGTCCTCAGTCGAGTCGTGAGCCAGAGTCTCAGGAAATGGCCCAAGCTCCATCTGGAACCTATCAGGGTCCATCAGGCGCCTGGGGCGGAACCACCTGGTCGGTCCCGCCTCCCTGCGGCGGGGTGCGGCGGTTAGAAAGTCCAGTCGAAGGAGCGAGTGGTCAGACCATGACAAGGGTTCGATGACTATATCCCCTGTATCAAGGCCACTCAACCACTGACCAGAGACAAAAACTAAGTCCAGAGTGTGTCCACCCGTGTGAGTGGGGTCATGAATTAACTGAGTAAGGTCCATGGCCGTCATGGAAGCCATGAACTCTCGAGCCACCTCAGACGTTTCGCCGACAGATGGCAAGTTGAAATCCCCCATGACTAGAAGTCTGGGGGTACCAACCGCCACCTCAGCTATGACGTTGAGCAGCTCGAGCAGGGCCGTTGCCACGCGGCAGGGAGCCAGGTACGTGATCAACAAGCCCATCTGTACTCCACGACCCCACCTCACAAAAAGGGACTCACATCCGGCTATCTGTGGAACAGTGGTCTCCCTCGGATCAAGACTTTCCTTTATAATAACCGCCACCCCCCCGCCCCTGCCCTGAGCTCTCGGCTGATGGAATGCTCGGAAACCTGGTGGGCACATATCCACGAGGGGAACCCCCCCCTCATGGCCCAACCAGGTCTCCGTAATACCTGCCAGGTCCGCTCCCCCCTCCTGAATAAGATCGCAAATGAGGGGGGCTTTATTTACCACGGACCTGGCATTGCACGACAGCAGCCGAAGGCTCGGGCCCTGAGAGTCTGAACAGCCTGGGATACGAGAAGGGCTATGGGGACCGGGGCGTGCCACCGCTCGAAGATAGCGAGTGCGCGCCCCCACTACATGATGCGGCCCCCTGCTCCCACCATATCTGCCCCTCCCACTCAACACATTGATAGAAAAGCCCTCGACAGAATGGACTCTGATGTCCCCCTTACCCCCAGAATCTACACCCTCCGTGGCCCCACTAACAGCTGGGCCGGACCCCTCCCCCCGTGGGTTAACCCCCAAACCCACACAACCCTCCCGCCCCTTAAAATCCCTTAAAAATCTATCAAAAAGTTTCCCTAAAAAACCCCTTAATCCCCTTTTTGCAGCATGCCACCTCTCGGGGTGCCAAAGCCCGTCATAAAGGTAGGCCCTTGATAAAGTGGAGGGCCACACCTGCGAGAGGGGGGAGTCTCGCAGAATAAGAAGTTCTGTTGGCGAATACATCTAATCAATCAATTAATTAATCAATCAATCGGGGGAAAATCAACGGCCTGGGGGTAATCAAGATAGTCCAAAGTCTGGAAAGGGATATTCAATCAATTCCAAGTCAATAAACTCCACTGCTCTCTCACAGCAGTGGATGGAGTCTTAGGCCGCTTCGAGGCCAGATGTTAACACCAGCTGCCCTCTCACGAAAGCTGGGAAGGGCCAGAAACCGCAGTCGTCGACCGGCACCATGAAAGACTTGAAATCCGAATATTTCCCTCTTACAATTGGGGGCATTGATAACAAACCACCAATCTACAGGTTCACGGTTCATATTGCCCCCAACAATCTGAGTCCCCATTTTACTGACCTCAGAAGGATGAAAGGCAGAGTCAACCTTGAGCCACTGAGAATCGAACTGCTGAACTGTAGGCAGCCGGCAGTCAGCAAAAGTAGCCTGCAGTACTGCATTCTAACCACTGTGCCACCATGGCTCATAAATGGTCATATCTGCTGACAGGCTGAATTGACCCCCTCGCTCGATTCATCCATGATTATTGCATTAGATTGAAGCTTCTTTAGTATCTTTCATAAGCAATGAATGTCAGCACAGATGCAACAAGGTTTCACTTTGATCTCAGGTAATGGCCAACAACTGAACAACTGAATACCAAATGGCGGAGACTTATCATTTTTTCCGAACTTCACAGTCTGACAGGAGAGAAGTACTCATAGTGCCTAAAGCTGAACAGTGAAATATCCCAATCCAATGAAATTAGAACATTTTGGCAATGCTTGGGTATTTTGAAGAGCCCATAGCTATGTCAGATCAGTATTTGACAAGCTCATGGCTCTTCACATGGCCACATCCTTTGTACCTGGATGCCAAACAAAGTCTTTGCCAACAAGGAATCACACATCTCACTCCTGTCAGAAGCATTGAAGTGCTTCTGAGTTGAAAGGATTAGCCAGTAACTAATTGGTGGACATTGCCTGGGGGACACCCAGTTGGGTGCTCCTTTTATGTCTCCAAAAGGAGCTGGAATGAAGGATGGGAGCTCACCCTGTTCCATGACAGCACTCAGCTCCCAAACATGGGCTTGCTAACTTCCAACCCAGCGTCCTAACTATGTGAGCCATTATGCTCCTTCACCAACAAGGAATGATGCAATGCAATGCAATTGCTATTTCTATCACCCTTTTGCTGTAGTTCCTGCTTGGGATGAAGTTTCATTGGTTTTTAGGCTAATCAGAAAAATAAACCCAGAACAATTAATCAGTGGAACAACTTGCCTCCAGAAGTTGTGAATGATCCAACACCGGAAATCTTTAAGGAGATGTTGGATAACCATTTGTCTGAAGTGATATAGGGTTTCCTGCCTAAGCAGGGGGTTGGACTAGAAGACCTCCAAGGTCCCTTCCAACTCTTCTATTCTATTCTATTCTATTCTATTCTATTCTATTCTATTCTATTCTATTCTATTCCATTCCATTCCATTCCATTCCATTCCATTCCATTCCATTCCATTCTATTCTATTCTATTCTATTCTATTCTATTCTATTCTATTCTATTCTATTCTATTCTATTCTATTCTATTCCAACAGCATGTCTACAATAACAGTACCCTAGTGATAGACCTCAACAAAATCTAACATGCCTGAGAAACTAATCGTGAGTGCCTGGCACATTCCAGTTTTGGGAAAGAATGTTCCAAAACTCAGGTGCCAAGGTACAAGGAAAAAAAGACATAGAAACATAATTAAAACATAACGAATATAAAACAGAGGTTACAATTTTGTTTTGCTTTTATGAGTTTTATAGTTACTGGATGTTATTGTTGTGAGCCATCCATGATTGTGTTTAAGATGGGTAGCTGTACAGATCTTTTAAATAAATAAAATAAGCAGTAATCATAAAGGCAGGTGGGATACCTTCTTAACTTATAAAAGGAACTAAAACTGCCTTAACACCCCTCCAAAACACAAACAGTTGCATAAAGAGAGCCTTGATGGTACAGTGGTCTACGCACCCTGTTATTAACACAGCTGCCTGCAATTTACTGCTGGTTCGAATCTCTCCAAGGCTCAAGGTTGACTCAGCCTTCCATCCTTTCTAAGGTAGGTGAAATGAGGACCCAGTTTGTGGGGGCAATAAGCTGACTTTGTATAAATATACAAAACTATGAAGGCTATTGCTTAACGCATTGTAAGCCGCCCTGAGTCTCCGGAGAAGGGCGGCATATAAATCAAATAAAAAAAAATAAAAAAAAATAAAGGAGGGAGGTGGTCCCTCAATTAATTTAATCTTTAAAAGAAAGCATTTCCAATTAGTTAACAATGGGGCTGAGTAAATAATTTCAGAAGAGGGTTTTGGTAGTCTCCTAACAGTGGAAAAAGTAAATCTGACAAGGAATGGGGAGGCAAAATGAAGCAGAAAGTCCTAGGTGAGTGGGGGGCTCACTATTAAGAGGGGTATACGTGTGTATGCTTTAGCAGTCTGGTCGTGTAATGTAGACAAACTTCAAATTCTCTTCTCATTTTTTTTCTTTAAAAAAATATGTTTGGTCCAGTTTCTCTTTTTAGAAATGAGCCCATAGGCTCTCGGAAGAAGAAGAAACTGCTTTGAAAGGGGACGATGGACTTTGCCATGGAGAAAAAAAAAAACTAGCAAAAGGAGCAGTTAAAGAAACTGAAAAATATAAAATGTCTTAGATAAAATGGTAAAAAGACAGACTCTGCTCATGAGCTATTGGAAATATCACATCAGGAAGGAAGGAGGGAGGAGGGAAGGAAGGAAGGAAGGAAAGAAAAAAGGAAATAAGGAAAGCAGGAAAGCAGGAAAAAAGGAAAGAAGGAAAGAAGGATAAAGTTGGAGATTTGGACATCATCTCTTTCATCCTTGCACTGGTGCAACATCTCTTATGATATTTTAAACTATCTAGCTTAGATTTGAGAACCTCTAGTGAAGGGGAAAATACCCCCTCACGAGGCCTATTCCATTAGTTGACGACTCTTTTCAACAGGTAAATACCTCCCTAGTATTCAACATGAAATATACTTTTAACCATTTCCCATAGAGTTAATATCCAAACCGCTCACCATTCCAGTGTTGAAGTGTTCTCTTTCTGTGTGGAAATATTCCTGAGAGCAGAAATCTGATCCAAACAATATTTAGTGAATTGATTTTTATAATTATAACAAAGAAAAGGAAAGAAAATTTAAGAAAAGAAAATTTATTTATAGAAGGAAGTATGTTATAAAGATAGGCGGAGTTTACCACCTACCAAACTGCACCCTACCTTGAGGAAAGTCTGAGAGCATATGTTTCTTGCAGGTATGTCTGGGGTAAAAGACAGAAGAAAAAACTTGAGATCAACAATCTCCTTGACAAAGAGTGGGAAAAGAGCCAGTTTGGTGTAGTGGCAGTGGTGGGTTTCAAATTTTTTTACTACCGGTTCTGTGGGTGTCGCTTGGTGGGCGTGGCTTGGTGGGCATGGAAGGGGAAGGATACTGTAAAATCTCCATTCCCATCCCACTGCAGGGGAAGGATACTATAAAATCTTCATTCCCTCCCCAATCCAGGGGAAGATTACTGCAAAATCCCCATTTCCTCCCAATCAGCTTGGCCAGTCAGAATTTTTGCTACCGGTTCTCCGAACTACTCAAAATTTCCACTACCGGTTCTCCAGAACTGGTCAGAACCTGTTGAAACCCACCTCTGTGTAGTGGGTAAGACTCAGACTAGAAACATGGAGACTGTGAGTTCTAGTTCCACTCTAGGCATAAGGCCAGTTGGATTCCTTCCCTCCCCCCCTTCACCCCCCCCTTCATCCCCTAGGATGAAGACAAGGGCAAAACTTCTGAAAACTTGCCAAGAAAATTGCAGGGATCTGCCCAAGCAGTTGTCAGGAGTTAACACTGACTCAAAGGAACTAACATCCCCCCCTCCAGAGAGGAGAGAGAGGGGGGGAGAGGGAGGGAGGGAGGGGGAGAGGGAGGGAGGGAAGGAGAGTGGACTGAGCAGGAGACAAAGAAGGAATCTTAGTTAATTTTTAATTCTTTACCTATATCATTCTGCTCTCTGGCATTCATTAAGTTAGGAACTGCTGAAAAATCACTATCATTGGATCTGGACATGGAACACATCCTTAACCCCACTCTGAACTTAGTTAATGCCCTTTTCAGGTTGTGATGCCCAGAACTGGTATTTCAAGTGGAGTCTGATTAAAGCAGAGTAAAATGGGACAATTACTTCCTGAGGTTTGGACTCTGTGCTGCTGTCACCACATCCCAAAATATATTTGGCTTTTTATCAGCTGTATCACACTATTGGATAATGTTCAACCCTTGACATACTAGAACCCTTAGATCCTTTTTCACAGGATTTGGATTACTGCCAAAACAGGTCTCTTCCATCCTACACCTGTGCCTTCCATCTTCTCTCTGCGGTTATGGTTCTGCAATTATTTCTCTTAGTTCCTAGGATACAATTCATCTGGGCTTGTTCTTTCACCCATTCCTTGTCTGTCCTAAGAGAAAAAAACTTGTTGAAAAATATTAGTGGCATATTTTGAACTTTTGGGAAAGAAATGATCAACTGAAAAAGGCTTCAAAAAAGCTGACCCCAAAATTGCAGTGAAAAAAAGGGGCAGTGAGTAAACTAGCCCTTTGATAATTTCTCTCTGGACATGGGGAAGGCTTGAGATCACTCACAAATGCACCAAACAGTTGTTCCTCAAGAGAAGATCACAACACAGCAGGTTCTACTGGGTTCAGAGCTCTAAAGATAGGGAATAGCCATCTTACTTGAACCATGGTTTGGTACCTTTTAAAGGACACTAGTTTTCTAATCACTTTTGGAAATTGTTTGTTAACTGATTTTCAACTAATAGGAACCTTTTGATTGATATGTTTTATAGCAATGACTGAGGTTCTTTCAATCCATAGTGAAAGAAGTTTTATCTACAAGATTAAGAACTTTAAAAAGCTTTTTAAAAAAATAAACAGCAAAAGGGTAATTCAACATTTTATTTTAGAAAGTCACAAGCAGACTAAACATTCAGATAAATTTGAAATAAGATTTTGGAATTAACTATAAAGAATCCTTCCTGAGAGAAAATACTTTTGTTTTGATTTTTTTTTTAAAAAAAATTACCAATATGATAAGACTTTAAAAATTGGCCGCTAGAGGGAACTAGAAGGAATTAGAGATTACAAATAAAGGAGATGAATACTTAAAATCAATTTACAGGTACAAAATGAAACAAAATAACATTGGACATACTGAAGGATATTTTGGAATAATGGATCCAGAACATCATTTTAGACTGTGTTTCAAAGAAATTATAGAAATGAAGCAAGTTTTACCAGACAAGACTGAGAATGAGCTGAAAATGGATTTAAAAATGACAGGATATAAGAATGATATGGAAAAAAATGTTACCCTGAATATACAAATGAAACCAGCTAATGTCTTAATAATTAAAAGAGATATACAAATAAGAAAGCAAGAGAGTGGTCTGGATAATTTCCTCATATTGGGTTAACAAAAGAGGCTTGTTAAAGTTTTGAAGAATTTTGTAAAAAGGGACAAAGAAAAAAAATGAAAAGAAATCAAATTCAATGACATTATTTAAATGGATTAAAAAGTTAAGATTGTTAGAAATAAAAGGAAGGAATATAAAGTTGGTTTATTTGATCAAAGTTAAAATAGATATGTTTTCATCTCTAGTAACCATCAATGGAGTTTTCCTAATGTCAGAATTGAAATGACAATGCTTTATGGATTTGTTTATAGATAAGAGATGAGATATGGGAAGACATGATCATTTGTTGTATTGTAAACAGAAGATGATAAATTATTAAAATTGTTTACAATTATAATAAGGTGGAAATTTACTTTCTACTTCTTCTCTTACAAGAAATTTCTCTTTTCTTTTGTAAGAAACAAGTTTTTTTCTTTTTTCTTTTTGAGGGGGTCAATGTGTTCTTTTTTGGGGAAACAAACTCAGAAGGGCACTTCCTGTCTCCTTTGACCTAGAGTTTCTGCCAGGACCCCTATCAGTGGCTCAACTACCATAAATCTACAGTTCCTGTCTCTCTACCAGACTGGTCTTCTCCACAGGAATGAAGTTAATACTTCCCCTCCTTCCCCCAGGAAACATCATGATTTAAAGCAGGAGTAAGCAACATGCTGCCTTCAGATGTTGCAGACTACATTTCCCATAGTCCCTTGCCCCTAGCCAAACTAACTGGCAATTGATGGGAATTGAAATCCAAAACACCTGGAGACCATCTACCCCCAGATTAAAGAAATTCACTGGAGGGAATCACAACTGATAAGCAAAAAATTCCTGATTCCTCTAGCATCCATAATATTGTACCAGATCTTCAGTTAGGAATCTATCTGGCATTGCTAAAACGGCTAGAAAAGATGGGTTTGCTACGTGACGGAGAAGTCAGTATAAATGCCAATCCTGTTAAGAAAAGCAAACAGCTCCGTAAAGCTTTTAACCCTGATGGCATTTGGTAAAATATTACTCTGTTTGAGGTTATCTCCTATTTCAGTCAGTCTCATATACTGGGACCTCAGTATGCACTAATGCAGATGATGAATGTCAGACAATAGTTTATTATGGCCAGCAGCAAAAAACATGCAGGTTTCAGCAGAGTGTGTAAGAGTTTTTTTGGTCTCTGTGTCTCTACATGAGAATGAGAGAGGGAGAGAGAAAGAGAGGAAGGAAGAATATTCTGCAGAGAGAAAGAGGGGGTGTGGGAGATACGGGGTGGAGAGGATAAAGAATAAAGCCTGCTGGCTCTCACTTTTGATCAGGAGTTGACCAGCTTTTCAGTGAAGCAACATTTGAGGTAGTAAAAAAATAAAGAGTTATGAGTGCTAATTGTAGAGTGTTAACACTACATTTTTATCAGATTCGCCTGAACTGCCAGTTGCGTTCCTTTCTGGATCGGGACTCCTTACTCCTTACGCACAGTCATTCATGCCCTCATCACCTCCCGCCTGGACTACTGTAATGCTCTGTATATGGGGCTCCCCTTGAGGAGCACCCGGAGACTCCAACTGGTCCAGAATGTGGCCGCGCGGGTGGTTATGGGAGCGACATGGCATTCCCATGTAACACCTCTCCTGCGTGAGCTGCACTGGCTCCCGGTGGTCTTCTGGGTGCGCTTCAAGATCTTGGCTTAGGACCTGGGTACTTACGAGACTGCCTTCTGCCACCAGTAGCCTCTCACCAGCCAGCATGCTCCCATAGAGAGGGGCTCATAAGGGTGCCGTCGGTCAAACAGTGTCGACTGGGGCCCCCAGGGGGACAGCCTTTTCTGTGGGGGCACCTGCCATTTGGAACGAGCTCCCCCCGGAGATATGGAGGATCCCAGATTTACGCACTTTCCGCCGTGCCCTCAAGACCTTTTTATTTCAACAGAGGTCGACCTCGAGGCCTCTTATATGTGGAGTACCGCAGGGGTCAGTCCTCTCGCCCCTTCTGTTCAACATTTATGTGAAGCCGTTGGGCGAGATCATCCGTGGCTTTGGGGTGTAGTACCATCAGTAAGCTGATGACACCCAGCTGTACATCTCCACCCCAGGCCACCCCAACGATGCCCTTGAAGTGATGTCCCAGTGCCTGGAGGCTGTGAGGATCTGGATGGGGAGGAACAGGCTCAAGCTCAACCTTTCCAAGACTGAGTGGCTGTGTTTCCCGGCATCCCGATATAGTCAGTTGACTCCATCACTGACTATCGGGGGCGAGTCTTTGGCCCCTGCGGAGAGGGCGTGCAATCTGGGAGTCCTCCTGGATACGCAGCTGTCCTTGGAGGAACATCTGACGGCTGTAGCCAGGGGGACCTTCTGTCAGGTTCGCCTGATTCGCCAGTTGTGGCCCTTTCTTGATTGGGATTCCCTGTGCACAGTCACTCATGCCCTCGTCACCTCTCGCCTGGACTACTGCAACGCTCTCTACATGGGGCTCCCCTTGAAGAGCACCCGGAGGCTCCAACTGGTCCAGAATGCGGCCGCGCGGGTAGTCACGGGAGCCGCATGGCGCTCCCATACAACACCTCTCCTGTGTGAGCTGCACTGGCTCCCAGGGGTCTTCCGGGTGTGCTTCAAGGTGTTGGTTATCACCTTTAAAGCGCTCCATGGCATAGGACCTAGTTATCTTCGAGACTGCCTGCTGCTACCGACAGCCTCCCATCGACCTGTGCACTCCCACAGAGAGGGCCTCCTCAGGGTGCCATCAGCCAAACAATGTAGGCTGGTGACCCCCAGGGGGAGAGCCTTCTCTGTGGGGGCACCTATCCTCTGGAATCAGCTGCCCCCAGAGATAAGGAGAATCCAAGACCTCAGTGCCTTCCGCCCTCCCCTTAAAACCTTCTTTTTCCAGCAAGCCGGGCTGGCCTAACACTTTTAAAAATGTTTTTAATTGTTTGTTATTGTTTTTAATCATGGAGCCAAATTTATATATATCTTTTTAATTGTATTTTAATGTTTGTAGTTTATGCTTTTACTTGGCTGTTCACCGCCCTGAGTCCTCAGGGAGAAGAGCGGTATACAAATTTAAAAATAAATAAATAAAAAATATATGTGTATGTGTGTATATACAGTATATATATGTATATACAGTATATAGCATATGTATATGTGTGTATGTGCATATATGTGTCTGTCTATCTATCTATCTATCTATCTATCTATCTATCTATCTATCTATCATCTATCTGTCTATTTATCTCTCTCTCTATATATATATCTGTATATCATCCATCCATCCATCCATCCATCTCTCTCTCTCTCATCTCTCATCTCTCTCTCTCTCATCTATTTATCATTTCTCTCTCTCTCTCTCTCTCTCTCTCTCTCTCCATCCATATCTATCTATCTATCTATCTATCTATCTATCTATCTATCTATCTATCTATCTCATCTATTTATCATCTCCCTCTCTCTCCCTCCCTCCCCCTCTCCCTCTCCCTCCCCCCCCCTCTCTCTCTCTTTAGAGAGCTGGTATCAGAATTTCATTTGATACCTGACAGTGTGTTCACAAAAAAATGTGACAATAAAGTTTATCTTACCTTCTCTTTATTTTATTGGTCTATAGTTGTTTTGCCCAAGAACACCTGGATGGGTGCACCAGGACAAGAGGAACAAATCAATGTGTATTGAAACAAATTACTGTAACCATAAAAAACTCCACAACCATTGCATCAAGTACACAGCTGTACAGCCATAAAGGAAAAAAAAAATCATTTGAAAAAGCACCAGTCCTGAAGCAATTATTACATCTAAATGTTCAGGAGAGACTTCTGTTATGACACGAGCATAAAGAAGGCTCTACTTCAGCTCATCTCATTGTAAGCCAGATCCCATGTAAACTCACAAATAAAGTTACTAACTGATCTTAAGACATACATTGGGTGATGCGGTTACCGGAGGTCTCCCATATATTTAAGCCTTTATAGATTATGGGCATTGCTTTGAATTGGCCCTGGTCATTAGTACAGCTCTTTACAGATCTGTCTTACGTATATCCCATTTATTCATCAGCTGCATTTTCTGGACTGTCTACAAGTATATGCACAGGCCTTTTTTTCCCCTAGCAAAGACACCTGTGCTCCTAGTGACAGCCTGGAATCAAGGATATGCAGAGACAGAAGACAGCTGCATGACATCCAGCCTCAGGAGCTAAATCGGTCGTGGAGAAGTGGCTTTAACTCTAACTGAGAGAGACAGCATGTTAAGTTATGGCTACCAGCTGGTTTGCACACTTAATCATTTTTCGGAATCTCTGTTGAGTTTAACATACACAAAAACAAATCCCACCACAAGTTACAAAGTGCAGTGCATACTTAAACGTTGTGGATAGTTAAACTTTAATGCAATTTTGTGCCGATAAAATAAATGACACTTCTCTTGTGATTGTTAGGGAAAGAAGAGCTACTCTAAAAACCTCTTCCTAGAAAGTCACAAATGGATGGCATCCTTTAATCAGATGAGCTTAATGGACCAGAAACAAAAATGATGTGATAAGTAATCTGATTTGGAAAGGCCACGATCAAGAATGAAATCTAGACACAGTAGCTGCTTCTTTGGAATAGGCTTTTTAGATAACCTTCCTCTGAAATGTCTGTCAGAGGCAGAAGGAACAAATGTTTGGAAAGGAGAAATTCAGTTCTCCCATTGGTCCAGGTACATAGATTTTCAGTTGCCTACGTGTTAAATGAATCCAGAAAAAAATATTTGAATGATTGATGCATTTTTACTTGAGATGATTTCAGAAGGTTTTCACTTTAGAGAAAAATTGGGGAAAATATTTTGTTATATATTTGTGTGTGTGTGTGTGTGTGTGTGTGTGTGTGTTACACAAAGACAAATTGACAGTCCATTTGGCTAGGGATTTTAGACCATTGTCTTGCTCAGCAATATCTAGAAATTCTGACGCTCTTTTCATACTCAGCATGTCCTCTTATTGCTAAGCCTACATAAAGCTACGAAGGGAATTTCAAAAAGGTACTTCATGTGTACTTTACTGAAAACCAATGTAGTATAGAGTTGGACTTGGATTACAGAAATCCAGACTGAAATTTCCACTTGATCATGGAGCTCTCTGGCATTGATTGATGTTGGGACAGTATTCTCTCTCAGCCAACTCATGCAAACTGCTTTGAGCTTTCAAGAGAAAAGGATGGATATAATATAATAATAATAAAAATTCTGTTCTAAAAAATAATAGAATGCATCATAGTATACTAAATGTAAGTATGGATGCAATAAATACCTGCTTTCAAATTCAGTGATAGAGGTAAATGCTACAGAAACTTGTTAACAAACTTCTTTTGTCGCAGTGTAGTGACATGGGTGTAGCTACTAGGCATGCGGAACTGAATTATGGTTTGAGGGAAAAAATAAGAGTCCTACTCCCGCCTGACAGACATTCCACGGATGGGTATCTAAAAAGCTTCTAAGAAAGTGAAACAAAAAGAATAGAATAGAATTTTTTATTGGCCAAGTGTGATTGAACACACAAGGAATTTGTCTTTGGTGCATATGCTCTCAGTGTACATAAAAGAAAACATATGTTCATCAAGAATCATAAGGTACAACACTTAATGATAGTCATAGGGTACAAATAAGCAATCAGGAAACAAAAAGTGCTCTTCCCCAGAGTGAATACCCGGAGAAACTGATTTGATCCATATTTTAAAGTGTCCTTACCTAAACTCCAGTTCCTCAACACTTTTGTGCATAGGAACGCAGTCAGCCTTCAGATCTTGAATGTCTTTGGATTGTGTAATGCTGGTCCACTGCCCAGAATCTGCACATCCATACATTGGAAGCGCTCTGGATAGAGGCACACAAAATCTATGCTCCCAGTATTCTTCAAAATTGCAGGTAGTCATCTACTTACGATCACAACTGAGCCCAAAATTTATGTTGCTTAAGTGAGAGACTAGCTAAGTGAGATTTGCCCCATTTTACGACTTCTTTCTTGCCACATTTGCTAAATAAATCACCTGTGGTTGTTAAGTTGAGTAACATGGTTGTTAAGTGAATCTGGCTTCCCCATTGAGTTTGCTTGTCAGAAGATCACAAAAGGGGATCACAGGATCCCCGGGGACACCGAAACAGTCATAAATATGAACCAGTTGTCAAGCATTTTGATCCATGACGATAGGGATGCTGCAATGGTCGTTAAGTGGAAAAAATGTTTATAAGGCACTTTTTTTTAGTGCCGTTGTAGCTTTGAAGGGTCACTGAATGGACTGTTGTAAATTGAGGGCTACCTGTATGTCTGCAGCCAAGCATTGCAGACAAAGTCTTTGCTGTCTTGGTTGAAGAGGTGCACTTCATTAGGTCCTCTGAGGACAAAGCCCAGAGAATTCATCAAAGAAATCTCCTGCTTCAAGTCATGATTTGCCAATGCTTACAAAAGTATTTGCCCTGGTTTTAGAATTGCCACCCAGTTGTGCCTTCCTTTTCGCTAACATCACTATTTTTCCCATCTTCACACTTTTCCTCTTAATGTGGCCTTATAAATTAATGAACCACCAGGATTTATTATCTCGTTGCAACATGTTACCAGACTTGTGCCTGATTTTACTTGCTCTTGCAGATTGTGGTGGTTTATTATTTCTTGATTCAGCAAACTCAGACACAGAAGCTAAACTCATTACATCTTGCGTAAAACCTGAGCTTTTGCCTAAAACAGCAAAGGCAGTCTTTCTTCCTGTGCTCTTGCTTCCTTAACTCCCCCTGGAAATTATTTCCTGTTCTCAAGACCAGTCAGATCCCATTGTCTTCAGCACTATTTCATCTTAGGCCCTACAAAGTTAGCTTCACCTAGTGAACACACCCAAGACCTATTTATATGGTTTGTCAAGGTTAATAAACATTTAAATATGGTCTCTCTCTTCGGTCATCTTTAATATGATTCTGATTAAAAGGTTGCTGGGTTCACTATTGCATCTTCATTTGGTATGAGAAAGAGAGAGATCTCTATCACACAGCTGCTTTACTGAGCTGTTCATTCTTGAGTCAGGAGGTAAGTACATCAACATAAATCGCGCAGTTGAGACAGCCTATCTTTCAGATCTACAAGAGGGAACCTGACTTGTAATAATTCTAAATGATAAAATGCCCAAAGATTGTGGCAGACCGTACTATGGAGTAGAGATGCTATCAGCAGGATTTGCCATACTCAGTTAAAATGTAAGATATAAACCCTAGTGTTTGATGCACGATTGCTAGGATTTTAAATATAAAGAACTTTAGTAATAGTGCAATAGTTTGTGTTCTCTTGAATTATTCTTCTGCCTTTGTAAACCATTCAGTGATTCTCCAAAGAAAAATGCTGTATAAAGTTCTGAATCTGGGGAGAAAAAAAAAAAAAAAAAGTAAGGCAGACATATACAATCTGATGAGGGCAGACTTGGCTTGGTAACAGTATATGTGAACAGGATCTACGTCAGGATCTTGTCGACTACAAATTAAACATGAAGCAAAAAGGTAATGCAGCTGCTGTAAAGGCAAATGTTATCTTCGAATGGGACCACAAGAGTCCAGATCAGACCAGAGTCCAGATCCCAAGAGAAAATGGTTATATACTGTACTCTATCTTGATTGGATCAGACTTGATCCAATCAACTGATGCATTGAGTACTGCATCAATTCTGGACACCACATTTTAAAAAAACTAAAAATAAGTGACAAATTGGAACAAGTTCAGAGGAGGACTAGATGGGAAGCTACATATCAACCTGATATGATTCCATGATCTCTTCCAGTGTTCATGTTGATGCATGGATATCTGTCTGGACCTATAATAGTTAATGGCAAACAAGCCTATGAATACCCCTTGATCTTTGGTGAATGGATAGAACAGATCTATTAATGTGATTCCTCTGGCTTTTGGATTTTAGATGCTAAAACAGGATCTGCAAATACATACAACATAAACGTGCTTTCTGAGTTGCGTGACACAGAGATATATTACCAGGGTTCTTCCAGCTTTTATAATTTAATGTAGTCTACTTCTATACAATAATTCAGTAAATGGATGAAATCATTCAATATTTAATGTGTGATTTCTATTTGTGATTGTGAGATCTTAATTTTTTTTAATTTATAGAAAGAAATGTTCTTCCACCCCATATAATTGATTTGATTTAGAATTAAACCACTGAAGTAGAACAGATTAGTTAACTTGTAATATGGTGGAAAGGAGATATTTGGTCTTCAAAGTTTCTTTCCTTGGAATTCCTGTCTTCGGGTAACTTTTTTTTTTTAATTTGATTTATATCCTGCCCTTCTCCGGAGACTCAGGGCGGCTTATCATGTGTTAAGCAATAGCCTTCATACTTTTGTATATTTGTACAAAGTCAGCTTATCGCCCCCACAAACCGGGTCCTCAATTTACCTACCTTAGAAAGGATGGAAGGCTGAGTCAACCTTGAGCCTGGTGAGATTCGAACTTACAGTAATTGCAGACAGCTGGTGTTAATCAGAATGCTATCAGTCTGCTGAGCCACCAGGCCCTTATAACTTGAGATATAACTTCTGCTAACCTTCCTACACATGACATAACACTTTTCCTTACACAAAAATTGCAGGGTGTACTTTCTGATTTTGTTGTAGCAGGGCAGCAACTGCTACCATAGTAGGATGAGATGAAACTCAGGTATCTCATGCAGGAGAATATGCCACCAAACCAGCCTTTAAAAAAAATCACCAATGGCATTAGACCGAGAGCTCATCAAACCTTGAAAAGATGTCTGGGATCCATTGTTTGAATGCACATCCATTTCACATGGCCAGGGCTCTTTGGGGTTGCCACCTGTTTTCTTCTCCAAAGGCATCCTGGCCAGTTTCCAAGGATTCATTGAAAACAAGGAAGAATGTTAAGGTAGAATGGAGACATTAAAAGGTAATAGACAGCAAACTGTGCTGTTCACATGTTATTTCTTGGACATAAAGAGTTGCCACAGTCTCCAATTCACTGATTCTGCAACCTAATTACAAACAATAGGATTACTTCAGGATACGAGAGAGAACTCCATAGATCTGAAAATAACTTCGATGCCAAGTTCTTTCGCAGTTAATATTAAAATCCGATCTGGAAAAAAGAAAATCACTGTTGCTATACCAACCTTCTTTAGAAAGTGAGCACCACGAAACTGCCTCAATGGATCACTTGTTTGTGATATGTGATGTTGCATGACATAGTAGTTGTCTCAATTTTTAGCAAGGAGAGTTCAGCTCTCCAGAATGTTGCTGAACTGCAATTCCCATCCATCTGCATCAAAATGGCCTATAGTGGGGGATACTAGGAGCTGTACTTCAATAACCTTAAGAGAGCCACCATTCCACATTCCTGATTTATTTTTTCAACTAACTTTAACTAATGTTAGTTTTTCAAACTTAATGTTTAATTAACTTTATCATTAGAAAAAAAAAACCTAAAAGAAGTGCTGTAGTGAATCAAGTAAAACACAAGTAAATCAAATCCATTCCTAACAGCAGGCATACAATTGCCTTCAAAAGCTACTTTGTTCACATGTTTTCCCTATATCTGATCTGCACAGTGCTTCTGAACATGGAAGGTCAATCTAGTTGTAATACAAAACAGCTTTTCATTGCAAAAAGATATATCCTTAAAAAAAAAAAAGTAAGAATGGAACACAAATGATTTTGTAGCATGCCAAGCCCACTCCTTGTAGCAATTATTAGTGGGGATTCCAAGAAGATACATAAATCTTTGATACTGAACAGCACAGACATTCTTGCTGGACATTTGAGACAGCTTTAATGTTTTAAGGGAGGGAGGATTCGAAGATGCGAATTCGTTATCTTAAACCAGGCTTAAGGACTGGTTTTTACAGGGTATTTGTGTGTGTGTGTGTGTGTGTGTGTGTGTGTGTGTTTGGGGGGGGGGAATGAAAGGTTGCATTACTGAAAATGTATACTTTTGCCATTAAATTACCATGGTGTGATCTAAAATATTCTAGCAGGCCTAACAATAGGACTGGAGAATTGCTTACAGCCTGGAACCATTGCCTACTTACCCCTGCATAGCCCATCACATCTGAGTACGCAATGAGTTTACAGAATGCAGACAGCACTGGTTTGTAGGAAGGATTTATTCAGAATTAGCATTTCTTCTTCCATTCCAGTATTTGCAATATTTGCAATTCCAATATTGAATTGCAAAATTTGTATCTGACTGTCTGGCTTTGTTCAGAAACAGGCTTCCTTGTTTTGTTTTGCTTTGAATGTTTTACTTTGACTCCACTTGACTTTAATTTTAAAAAAGGTGTTTCTGCAGAAACTAATCAAAAGCTCTAAGTTTGCAGAGGTAAGTTGCAAACTTTTTTTTGTTAAGTTTTTTTTAAACAGAGTAAATCAACAAGCAAAAAAGAAAGAAAAAGAATAAAACATGAATGCAAAGATATAATATTAGTAAGTGGACAAACAAATTGCAGGAGTTGCACAGTTAGTGTTCAGTACATCATTGATGAAAAGTTAACCATAAAAACAAAATATATTAAATAATTTTTAAGAATAGTTTTAGTTCCTAGTTTGATATTGTCAGTTATATATCTCTTTTCTTTCAGTGTTTGCTAAGTTTAGTCTCATGTCTGTTAGTAAATTGTGATTTTTTTTTGTGTGGATCTGTCTTGAGAAATTGTAAACTCGAATTCCTTGCTTGCAATTTAAATATCTTTCTTGTAAACATCACTTCAGCCTTAGAAATGTCCTGATTTGCATGCTTTTTTCAGGCATATGAGTTCAAGTCCATGTGGAAAACCATGGCTATTTAGCCTAGAGCGCAGGTTGCTGACCCCTGGCCTACAGTAAGCATAGGAAAATCTCCTTAAACATGTCTCTCTGAGCTTGGTTGCTTTCTTGCAGATGTTTCCTTTTGGTAATAAGTGGGTAAACAGTGCACTGATGATGTTATCTACTTTGGATAATGAAATAAGCCTTGGTGGTGCAGCGGACTAAGTGCTATTATATAGCACTTAGCTGCCAGCTGCCTGCAATTAGTGCGAGTTCAAATCTCACCAGGCTCAAGGTTGACTCAGCCTTCCATCCTTCCGAGGTAGGTAAATTGAGGACCCGGATTGTGGGGGCAATAAGCTGACTTTGTAGAAACACCGCTTATGGGGGGGCCAAAGGCCCTAATAAGCAGGTATATACAAAAGAATGAAGGCTATTGCTATACGTGCATTGTAAGCTGCCCTGAGTCTTCGGAGGAGGGTGGCATATAAATTGAACAAACAAACAAACAAACAAACAAACAAATAAACAAATAAATAAATAAATAAATAAATGTCTGCAAGAAAACAACCAAGCTCAAAAAGCACCAAGGACCTCTTATTTCAACCCTGAGCTGCAAATATTCTCCTCTGTTGTTACTTGTCTCTTTATTGTTGCAGTTATGTTCTACTGCAATATGAAACACACGTCACCTACTATCCAAAATGACTCCTCTCATTCCAGCTGTTACTGAATTTACTGACTGCAAAACTCAATCATGTCTGTTCCTGGAGAGCAGAGTTGCTGATGAAGAGAGGTTCACCTACCTGGGGAGAACTTCCTTAATGCACTGAGAGTAACCTGTCAGTCACTCTACAGTAGATATTTCCACTTGACTCTCTACCTCAGAAAGCACAAAAGAAGGGAATTTGAAATTTCAGTGGTATATATAGGCAACCACCTGAGTTCAATTTTCACATTCGTGGTGAGTGCCCTAGGAGAGTATCAGGCTTATTGATGTCTTAAAAGTCATTATCACCAGCTCCTCCATGATACCTCGAGGGCTCTCTGTAAATTCTGTGCTTAATGGTGTGAAGTGATCTGTAGCTATTCTCACTGAGGAATAGTTAGGGTAACTATTACATAGTTAGGGTAACTTCCATATTCCTAAGAGCTTCATTTACCTGGGATGACAGCTCATTAATCAACATGGCTTATTTTGGAAAGTTGAAGACTGAACACCATAGAGAGCAATTTGTTTAGAAAGATGGGGAGACATAGAGGAAAAGTGACTGGTTGCTAGCTTCTTGGCACTGTTTTCTTCCTGAAAAACCTTGAAGCATGGTAGAAGTACCTTGACTGATTTGATTATTTACTCATTAAACATGATTGATTGAAAGACTGGATTGGATTGGATGTATATATGCTTCCAAGTACTGATTAATACTTGCAAGAGTGATGGACTGGGACTTCCTGCTAACACTGGAATAGAGGAAATTGAAAGCCAAATCATGGTAGAAAGCAAATTAGTATAATAAAGGAGAATATTTGTAGCTCAGGGTTGAAATGAGGGGTCCTTGGTGATCTCTGAGCTTGGTTGTTTTCCTGCAGATGTTTCATTACTCAAACTAGGCGGTAGTAAGAAGTGAGGTTTGCTCTCAGTTTATATTCTAGTGGATTGCCCTGTCAGTGTTGCTTGGGGTAGTCTTAGAGGTGGTTTGGCTGGGCTGTTTACTATTAGCTTGTTTAGCAGTTCCTTGACTGGAATATTGTTTACTTTTTGATTGTTGGTTGATATTAATCTTGGAGTTAATTTATGCTCATCTGGCTGCTGATTGCTGGTGGGGAGGTGTTTTGGTCTGGGTGCTGATTGATGTGGGGAGGTGTTTTGGCTTTAACATTGATAGAATAGCATGACATGCTGTGACATACTTTAGAAAGCTGGGTCCAAATTATAAAAAAAAATCTTATGTCTGAGAGAAGACGAGTTACTTCAATGAGAAGATTTATACCTTCTGTGTTTTGAAGTTGGTGCGGGAGGAACTGAAAATCATTGAATGGTGAATCTGTCCAAGCCTCATTGAATTAGATATAAGCAGCTTTTCCCTTGTGAAGAAGTAGCTAGGAAGGAAGAGGAAAAGACTCGGGGACCATAGAGAATAGATCCCAGAAGCTGGAAATGATGGCTATCTGATGGCTCCTCTTTTTTGTCCTAACAAAGTAAGGAAACTGTGACCTGCCAGTTGTTGCTGAAAACTATACATGTAGTCCTCAATTTACAACGATTCATTTGGTGATTGTTTGAAGTCATAATGGTCCTGAAAGAAGTGACTTAGGACCATTCTTCACACAACTGTTGCAGCATCCCTATGGTCATGTGATCAAAATATGGGTGCTTAGCAACCAGAATGGATTTATGATAGTTGCAGGGCCCAGGTGTCATATGATCACCATTTGGTAACTTTCCCAGCTGGCTTCTGACAAGCAAAGGGGAAGCCAGATTTGCTTAATGAACACAAGTTTCATTTAACGGTAGTGGTTCTCTTAACAACTGGGGCAAAAAAGATCATACAATGAGGCAAAAGTAATTTAACAACTGCCTTGCTTAGCAATGGAAATTTTGGGCTCAATTGTGGTCATAAATCAAGGACCACCTGTAATGCCCATTATTCTTCCCAATTGGTCCTGGTGTTGAAACTCATAGAAATTCTAGTTTAGAGAGCCACTCTTGTACTAAGGTCTACTCAAAAGTTTCTGAGCATTACTAGGGTTGTCTATGGAGATTCTTGGTCATCCAGGTCATGCTTGTCCCAAAGGTGCTTTTTCAAGAGGCAACTGGACTTTCTGTTTTTTCTTTGAAGACGTTTTGCTTCTCAGGGCTGAAGAAGCTTCTTGGATGAGAAGCGAAACATCTTCAAAGAAAAAACAGAAAGTTCAGCTGCCTCTTGAAAAAGCACCTTTGGGGTGTTAATAGGGTTGTTCATCAGGAATCAGATGATTCTGACAATTGGCCAAAAGGAGCATACATTGTGATGGCAAAACTAAAGTTCAGGCCTCAGCAGGCCTTTGAGACCATGGAAGGTCTCAGGAAACCACTAACCTGTGGGCTAGGCTTGTGACCAAAACCATATAAGGTGTGCTTGACTATTTTTATGCTTTCTATATTTTCCATATCTTACCTGCCAACTGCATATTAAGTAATGAAATGGAAGTAAAGAAATGTATAAATATCTGCCTTGCACTATGCTCTGGGTTCCTTCCCTTTTGGAGGGGTCCATCTTTGTTCAGCTGAATAAACATGTTGACTTATCATTCACAAAAAGCCTGGACTCTGCCTTTTATTTTACTGAGCCACACTGTATATCAGCATAACAAGGGTGACCTCCACTTACTAGTTAACAGGGGGATTTCATTTCATTTTCTTCACAGGTAATGAAGAAAATTCACAGCATACACATTGGTGGAAGAATTTGCTTTCCTGATCGTTGCTTCAACCCAGGACTACCTTTGTGCTCTTCAAGGACTATCATTCAACTTGTGATGCCCTATTAATACAAGGAAGCTTCTCTGAATGGTGCAGCCATTTCCTCCTGAGGTACAGTAATTGTGAATTGGTTGTGCATAGGCTGGATTCTTGTCTGACTCCTCAGACTTGCTATGACCTTGAATCTTCTGGATGCACCCATCCGCCTTGTGCAATGCTTGCTTTGTTGCAGCACATTCACAGGCTGAGATGGGCAGGATTAGGCTCTGTTCTTTTTAATAGCCACTCCTTCAGGGTGATTAAAGCAAAATTCTGGGATTTAAGCCAATGAAATAAAAACAAACTTTAATCCCAGTAGTTTAACTCTAGCTGTGTTTAAAATGGGATTCCTGGTGCCATTACTGATACATCTTCCTCCAATTTTGGCAAGTGCCAACCATTTGGATTTCTTTGCAACTGAGACTAAATGAAGTCTGTAAATAATATCAGGCCCTTGGTTCAGCCATTTTAAAGCTAGCAAAACTGCTATTTTACATTGATTGCTTTTGGGATGGTGATAGTGCTGCTGTAGAAGGCAAAGAAGATTGTTTCAGACAATCTTCCTATGTTAAAAATGGTCATTACTGGTATATTGCCAGATCTTTGAGCTAAACTGATCTTATCCTTATGAAATTCCAGCGGTAAAGGCAGCAAAGAGGATTCCTGCCAATGGTATTGCTGCTTTCTATGATAACATTGTGCTTTTACAGGACTTGTGCTGAAACCTTAGCAGTTTCCCAAAAGTTTTGTTCCCTTGTGAAAAGAGGTTCTGTTTTTCTACTTCATTCACAAATTGCCCAAGAACTTATTTCAAATGCCTCTTAACGGAGTTTTGAGCTGGCCATTGCTGGAGGTGATAGACACCGCTACTGCTAATGTCCATAACATCTATAACAGAAGATTATAGTTCTCACAGAAGGTGAGAACACCATATTAGTTCATGAGATTCTCTCATCTGAGTTCTCTGAAAGAAATGATCAATCCTTTTATTCATATTGAAGAATTAGTTTTTCTGGCCTAAGAGTCTAAATCAATTTGCCACAGCCAGCAAAACTACTTAGGGGTTTGAATGAAGCTTTTCCCAAAAGCATTACTCCGACCTGCCTTTCACCTTTATCCAGGGGTGGGCTTCAAAAATTTCAACAATGGGTTCTCTGCCCAGTTGCTGAGTGGACGTGGCCATGGTGGGCATGGCCTAGTTGGCCTCCTGCACCAGAGCAGTGGAGTGGTCGTGGTGGGTGTTTTTGCCTTCCCAGGCTCTGGAGGCTTTCCTCGATCCTCTGGGGGGGGGTGAAAACTGCCTCCCCCGGGCTCTGGAGGCCCTCTGGAGGCCAGAAATGGGCCCATTTCTAGCCTTCCAGAACTTCTGGGAGGCCTGTTTTTTCCCCTCCCTGAGCCTCCACACAGGCCCTGCACTTACCTCGCATCCAAAATGGGCCGTGTGGAGACTCCTGGGAGGGGAGAGGTAGGGTGGGTGCAGCCAGCCAGGGGTGGGATATGGAGGTTCTCCAAACCAGCCATAACGTTAGCTCTGGGTTCTCCTGAACCTGGGAGAACCCGTAGCAGCCCAACTCTGCCTTTATCTATAAGAACTGTACTTACTCAGATTCCCACCAAGCTTATATCTGACTTTTGCCCCAATTTTCTGAAAGGAGAAGATTTCAATTATCTGAAATTGCCAGAACTCTCATCGTCTGGAAATTGAATCATGGCAACTGGGCTTCTTTTCTTATTGGCTCGAAATGCTTCATTAGAAAGGAGGTTCACTTGCCATGACTCAACTTCCAGAGAACTCTACCCGAATGACTGAAAATCTTCACTGATATATCTCACCGCAGGTGTTCAAGTTGTAACACTAAACTGTCCTGACTGAGTGCTACAAAGCAGTGAAACAGTTTGGCTCCTGGAGTTGTGGAGTTCCATCACTAGAGATTTTCAAGCAATGGTTAGGCAACTCTTTGTCTGGAATGACATGAGGATTCCTGCCCTGGACAGAGGTTTGGGTTACAAGAACTCCAAGGTCCTTTCCAATTCTATGATTCTGTAAAACATGGCTATCTTAGCTGACCCATGTACAAAGACTCACCTTTCCACTGCAAGGCAGAGCTAACTTTTAGTTGCCCATGTCTTCTCTTGATGGGGAAACATTTGTGATGTTTCCCATTTTTGTCACACACACACACACATAGTACTTTCTTCCTGATAGCCACACCAAAGATATGGATGACTTTAGAAGATGCGGCTTTTTCTGAAAGGAACTCACTGTGTCAATGTCAGCATTCCAGAAAAAGCCCCAACTCCAAGTAAGAACTCTGAAGCAAGCATTTTTCAAAGTTCTATTTACTAGAATAGGTAAACTGGCACATCTGGGAAAACCCGAATCTGAGAGGTTCGGGTTTTCTCTCAGTAAATCAAACCCCCCAAAACCATCTCCTCAATCCTCAGTTGATCATATGCTCCAATCACCATCTGCCCCATCTCGAGACAGCACTCCGACCACCCCTTCTCCAGATGCAGGATCGGTCTGACCTTGACTGACAGAAAGAATGCTATTATGTCTAAAGACAACCCCTCTACTAAATCCCCCCTCCTACTTTCCTACACATGAGAAGGTGGCAGAATGGAAGCTTCCAGTTTAATATGCCTTCCAAAGCTGACAGTCACTTCTGAACAAGTGTAAAATGATTGCTCATTACCAAAACAACACAATGGTGTGATGTTAACCATATAGCCATGTTTAGGTTGATGGGAAATTAGATTTGTTTCCACCCAAGAAGAAATTTCACGGCAGAGAAAAGTTTGGTGAATTCTTGAACAGGCAATGGATTGTTCCAGTTGTCTCAGTTTTTTGGGGGGTGGGTGGGAGAGATACATGCCAGCTAAAAGAGCCGGTCACAGACAAGAGCCAGCTGCAAAATTCTTGAAACCCTGAACATGTTTTGGATTCAGGAGACCATCTTAATATGTCAAAAGCAGTAGAGAGATTTCTTAGCTTGGCAAAAGTAAAGATCGAACCCAGCTGCTCAGATGCCCTAGGATGGGAATGCAGGCCCTTTTCTAAGAAGAGCTGTGCCTTCTGCTCTGGCAAATAAAGCTCAATAAACAGGCTCTCAGATGCAATTTGGGAGAATATCACTTGCCCAATGGGGATAATTTTCCAAGCGTTTTGAAGAGAATCTGAGCAGGGTGTGGGCTGGAAGCCAAATGTCTGGGGTGGTCAGGCTGAAAATCTGATTTAAGAATAAATTACACACTACACTAGAAGCTGCTCTTAGAGTAAATGGAAATCACGTTGTTTGCTCTTACTGCGTCATCAGATAAACCAAGGCACACCAAAAGTTTTTTTTTTTAATTAGAAAATGGCCATTATACAAGTAACCAAGGTAGCCATTAGTGGAGCCATGAAATGCAGTTATTATTTAGAATCCAGTTAACATCAATATTTGACCAGAGATGGTTACAGCAGAATTGTAGAGAGTTTTTCCATTCCAATGGATTTTTGGGGGGTTCTGTTTGTAGAGAGCAATTCAAGGAGTGGTATTTGTTTTCATGGTGGCTTTTTCCATTTTCCATATTACATATTGAGAATGAAATTTGTCCCAGAGAGAATGAGTGGCAACCTTGGGAGAGTTTCATCTTTCTTGCTTTTTATCCTTCAGATGCATATACTGTATCCTTCAGCAAACTTATTTTTTCTAATAGTTTTATTGTATCCATCTTACTATCATATTCATGACAGCAAAAAGCTAATCTACAAATACAAAGTGGGAGTCCACCAAAATTAAGCATGTGTGTATTTATTCATTTATCTATAAAGCCACCCAACTTGCAAACTGACTTTTCACATCTCAGTGGGAAAATTAAGTTAAGAATACACTAGTATCTGTTTTCTGAAGGAAGCAATAAATGGCTTGACTATACCTGGATCATGCTGATTTTGCTATTTTAGAGATGGTAGCCCCTTAGTTGCTACATAGCTAAAAAGTGTTCATATGTCTATTGCTGAACACATTCAAAAGGTATCAGTTTCATGTACAGTTATATAACAATTTATATAGGAGAAAGATGACAAGCTCATTGATGTGAAATATTAAATCATTAAAGAGCTCACTGCTAACATCAGCATCTTTAATAGATAATTTTTTTTTAAAAAAAAGGAAATACCCTTTTTAAGGAAATAGCCATACTCTGTGAACAAAGTGGTAAAATGATTTTCTCCAGATAAAGGAGATACTCTCCAATATTTTTTTTTCCTAAACTGCGACAGTGACACTACTATTGAAAAACTTAAGGAATGAGTTTGCTTCCAAGGTCTTCCTTCTGTATTTGAGAAACCAAAAATCTCCTACAAATATTTGCAGATTCATACATATAGATTTATAGCGATGTATGTCTTGGAAACCTAAGTGAGTAAGAATGATAAGGGCCTCATATGATAATATCTCCAACCCCTCCCCCCTCCTTTTCCATTAAAAGATGTTCTAATGCAAATTTCCTTCCATCAAACTGAATTAACATTATTGGGGGAAAAGGCAGAAGATTTCCTTTGCCTACTCCAATACTATTCCTCTCACCCAATGAAAATAATGTTTCTTCATTTCAACTGCAGTGGTGAAATTAAAAAAAATTCCCCAACAGGTTCTGTGGGCGTGGCTTGTTGGGGGAGGTCATGTGACTGGGTGGGCATGGCCAACTCGACATCACTCACATCGAGGGGCTCCTCACCAGCCCCTCCCCTCCCAGCTACTCCTTGTCACGGAAAATGGGGAAGGGAATATACCTGCCTACCATTCTTCCCTTAGTCTGTGCTGAGATTGAGGAATGGACGACAGGCAGGAAAATCCCCTTTCCCATTTTCCTGCATTTCACGTAAATGGCTCCATTCCAGCAGTTCCCCCTCCCTCCTGGGGACGACGTTAAAGGGACAGGCTGCAGCAGCTCTGTTCTGAA
This sequence comes from Pantherophis guttatus, assembly GCF_059756535.1. Classification (NCBI taxonomy): domain Eukaryota; kingdom Metazoa; phylum Chordata; class Lepidosauria; order Squamata; family Colubridae; genus Pantherophis; species Pantherophis guttatus. The sequence continues at coordinate 120,800,115 of NC_142063.1, forward strand.
TGGAGGGAGAAAAGTTAGCATTCTCTCTGCTGCATTTAACATTGAATTCCGTGGAATATCAAGTGGCTTGAAGAGGTGAGTGGTGACCGGCTGGGCGTGGGTGGGGCCAACGAGGGGTGATTACTACCGGTTCGGCGAACAGATGCCAATAATCCCTAGTGGTTCACCTGAACCGGTCCCAACCGGTAGGATTTCACCCCTGGATTGCTGCTGTGAAAAGTTCTTAAACTGGCTTGCAAAAATTATCACTTTTAAGAAAGAAAAATCCCAGTGATTTAAATTAATGGTGATTTTGTTAAAAGCCTGCCTGTTCATGATAATGGTCTTCGATCTAAATTCATTTTATGATGTAGCCTCATCATGTCATGGTTGTCAGAGGCGGTATTCAGCTGGTTTGGACCAGTTCACCCAAACTGGTAGCGGAAATCGCAGGTGGGCCCACCCACTCTCCCCGGCTCTATGCCATCCTATTTAGGCATGTTTTTGAGGCCAGGCGCATGCACGGAAGATGCTTGTGCCAGCAAAACGCATGTGCGGAAGGCGTGTGTTCACATTTGCAAAATGGTAGGGAAAGTAAGTGAATCCCACTCCTGGTGGTTGTACATTTGGAGCAAAACCATGCCTTATGAACAAAACTGTGAATCAATATGGAATGAACTTATATTTCCTTTTTTTAAAAAATAGAAACAAATCAACATTTTTAATCAGAGCTGCAGTGGTTTTCAAACTTTTTTTTTTTTTAAATGAGCTTATATTTCCTGATCTCCTTATAGGGTTATTGGGGAGTGGGAGAAGAAAATATTTTTAAAATCTTTCTTCCAATGTTTTAATATAGTCTCCAATGCTTTTAGTGCAGCACAGTGTACATTTTACTATTGGTTTTAATTGGCTCCCATAGATAGCATTGGTTCACCTTGCTTCCACTGGTTTCAATCTTGATTTTATTAGGGGCTACTGTTTTTCAAAGTTTGGTTATTGTCATTGTATTTGTATCCTTCCTAACTCTTTTATTAAGTCCTTTATTAAGTAAGGACTTAATAAATTGCTCAATAAAATGTTTGGGGTGTTGCGGTAAAATAATATTTAAATGAGAAGTGCATTTGGTGGTGGGTCATTTTTTTGGGGGGGGGATCCTATTTCATGCTGAGGCCTAATGAACAGGAAGGGTTAAGATATATGAAGGCGGATATGTGCAAGTATCATCTGTTATATCTTCAGCAGAAAAGACTGAGAGAAAACCAACCCTCTTCAACTGACCCTACTAACAATTACAGATTGCTAGTTCCTTCTCTTCTTCCATCTTTGGCAACTTGGATTCCTGCCAGATGTTTAAAAGCAAGCGGGGAAGAGAGCCTAAAATGTATTTACTAGTAGCTCAAGAAGTTAATGAGAAACTCTAATTCTTTGCCTTCCCAACCCACTGTGACCCATGTAGCTGAGACGGAAAAAACAAACAAACTTTTGTTTAGCTTACTACTAGCTTACTTCTCTGACAGCTGAGAAATCCCACAGACCCAGGAGGCGATCCATCTTTCATCTGCCCATCAAATATTTGAGGCAGAGAATGACACTGCCTATCTCTCTCCCTTTTCCCCTCAGCCAAACTTTCCATCTCTCTCCTCTCTCTCTCTCTTTTCTGTGCGCTGCTTGGAACTTGGGAAAATTCAATTTCCTTCCTGCCTTCGGCTTCAGTGCAGGCTCTTGTCAGTTCCACACCTGCTTCTCACAGCTGCAACTTGAGACTCTAGTGAAATACTCTCTGTCCTGCCAAGCAGAGGGCTAAGCGAATCCATCTCGGCCCGCTTCCCTCCTCCTCCTCCTCCTCGCAACTTATTCCATATTTGCCTTGTTGCTTTCTTCATTAATATCCTTGTTCCTTGTCTCTCTCCCCGGCCCCACTTCTCCTGGGTCTTTTGTCAGTGTCCTTTGGTTGCTGTGATTTTCCAGTATCAGCTGGGGTGGGGACTTTGCAGCTTGTTTTATCGGTTCCTCCTTTTGCCCCTGAGACTCAGATTGAGTTACTTCAAAGGCAATTGCTCAGAGTCAGAATTTCCAAACAGAAGTCTTCTCTGCCTTGGTCTCCCCACTCATTTAATGCCGCTGAACTCGTATAGCCTTGCAATAGCTCTTTAGTGATGAGAAAGAGTTCCAGATCTGGGACCGAGCCGGCAATTTTTTTTTTTAAAAAAATTAAAATGCCTTTCAAAAGAAAGCTTTATTGAGACTTCTTTCTGCATTAAAAATCACATTATAATACATGTGTGAGAGAGAACCAACAGATGATGTTCATAGTTTCTAGCTCATTTACAATTGAAATGTAAACAGGATTAAAAACAGAGATGTTAAAATCAGGATGAGAATATTCAACAAGTAAAAACCTATTTATTATTTTTTTTCAAAGGGTGTTTTTAACAACCAACAAAGAGTTCCATTCCCTCAACTAAGCAGGAAGTGCATTCTAAAGAACTGGAATAACTGCTGAACAGGCTTGACTCAAAGTTGTCATGAAAAGGGTATAGTTGCTGTGAGGAAACCATCTCAGAGAATCTCAGGGAGTATATGTGCACATTTGACATACAAAAAAAAGTCTTCTATAATAAATCATAGGTATTGTTCTTTAAAGACAAAAATTACCGTATTTTTTGGAGTATAAGATGCACTCCCCCCCAAAGAGTTTGAAAATTTGGGTGTATCTTATATACCAAATGTAGCCCCGCCCACCTGCCGGCCCCCACCCTTTGGCCTCTACCTCCCAGCAATTTGCTTCCTTGCAGCAAACAGCCCGTTTCAGCTTCAGCACAGCCTGATTAGCACAAGCAGCTGATTGTTGGTTGGATCAACCTCCCGACTTTCAGCTGTTTCAGTCTGCAAGAATTGCCATTGCCTATTGCCGTGCGGGCCTCCGCTGTTTGCTGCAAGGAGGCAAATTGCTAGAAGGCAGATTTTTTTTTCTTGTGCTAATCAGGCTGTGCTGAAAATTAAAATTAAAACTAAAGCAGGCTGTTTGCTGTTTGCTGCAAGGAGGCAAATTGCTGGGTAGCAGAGGCAGATTTTTTTCTTGTTTTCCTCCCCAAAAAAGGTAGGTGTGTCTTATAGTCCAGAGCGTCTTATACTCTGAAAAATACGGTAGCTCCTTATATTTTGCCTGAAAACATATGGTCAGTCAAGCTAGGCCTAATTTGAAACAAAAAATTAATAAGGAATAGTCCCATCTGATGAAAAACATGGATTTTCACCATATCTTTATTAAAAATAATTTAAAAGTCACACTCACTGTGTAGCACAATATTTCTGTTTCTTTGGGGCTGTATGCTTGGTTCTATAATTTAATTTTCAGATGTTTGAATATTTATTCAGCTCATCTGGCTCTTATAAGAAGTCATTTAAATCATTTGAAAACCCTTCAAAAGGGGAGTTTATTTATATCTGTCATTATATAGATCAGTGTTACTCAACCTGTGGTCCTTGGGGGCCACAGTGTTATCACAGAGAGTCCACGAAGGCTTGAAGAAATGTTATGGCTTTAAATCTTGAGTTAAGTCTTGGGGGTCCATGGCCATGGTCCGTGGCCAAAAAAGGTATTTAAAGGGTATCTGTGGTGAAGAAAAGGTTGAGAACCACTAACCTAGATCCTACTAAAACTCTTGTGACCTTTAACTGGGGAAAATAGTTCATGATAAGGCAAGAACAAGGTATCTCAAATGGGCTAACTTACTGAGCAGATCCAGAATTCAGGACACATTAGTATTCGGTAATTAAAATTTGGCAAATTTTGTAAAACATTTTAAGACTATGGCGATTCTCAGTCATCCATGTCATGGTTGTCTCAAAGCCTTTTCAAAAAGCAACTGGGCTTTGTTTTTGCTTGAAGACATTTCGTTTCTCATCCAAGAACTGAAGAAGTTTCCTGGATGAGAAGCGAAACATCTTCAAGGAAAAACAAAGCCCAGTTGCCTCAAAGAAAACACTATGAGAATTCAAAACTAATTAAAGGCTTGACTTCCCTGTTTATCATTTTAATATACGCAGTACTATTGTATGGCTTATGTCAAAACAAAGTATTGTTCCAGATGCAATTATATCCAGTTTCCGGCAGTGCATTGTTCTATATTAGTTGACACAATTCTAATAGTCAAATGAAAGATATCATAGAGAGAGTTTGTCCGAACTATATATTGTAGCTAAATGTGTAGCTAAAGATGGCCCTTTTTTAATCGAAAAAAAAAAACTGCCCTGGGAAATGATTGAGAATGGAGAATCAATGAAGGGAGACAATCCAATAGTCTGTCATTACTATTTGGAGCAAGGAAATAGTGGAAGCAATTAAGTCAAACAATAACTTTTCTCACACCATTTCTTTACATAATGCACTCTCCAAAAATGAATGTTCAAGTAATTAAGGATCTTTGATTACAATCAAAACTTGTTAAGAGTATAAAATGTAATTTGAATCTAATTTAAGTTCAAGTTCCTCAAATACTTTAGACCATAGAAAACTACAAAGCATTTGAAGGAACACAATTGAGTGACCAACACTGGCAACTGCTTTTCAGTCTTAACGACAATTATGCAGAATTCCGGGGGGGGAGGGGGGAGGGGGGAAGCATGTGCGATTTGAAACCTGTATAATTGTGAAAGCAAATTCATTTTATGCAGTGTATAATTTGGCAACAACGCCATGTTCCTTATTGAGAAGAAATGTGTAGGTTTCCTTCTGGTACAGAATAGAAACTGCAATTCTGTGTGGCCAAGATGGGTGACGTAGACAAGGAAATCAATGGATGAGGTGGATGAGCAGAATCTGGGAGGTCATTGGAATGATCTTGGAAGAGTTATGAATGTCACCCAGGACAGGTTGAGGGATGTCAGGCATTTGGCCATATGCTTAGGCCCAACTAAATATGACTCAAGCATCCAAGTTAGTTTGCCTTCTTATTTACCCTTTTGCTGACTGTTACACTTCTTCATTTAATGTCCCCTAGATCCTACACTGAAACCTCAAGAACTTTGGAATGTGCAATTATGTTTTGTCTGGTAAACAGCTGGTCTCAAACTGAATCTGTTTCACATCTCACAGTGGTGCCAGATATGCATCCGCCAAATTAGTGTAGTTCTGTAGCTGTGAGAGACTCACTCAGGAGATAATGCAGGACCTCTCTGGAGTCTGTTTCTGTCACCAGCATGGAGTTATTTATGTACCGTGTGTAAAGTCACAATACAGCTGCTCCTGGCTCAACACACAAGCATTTAGAATTGCTTCACAGGGTGTTTCTTTCCTGGGCCATCTAACATTTAGCTGGACATCTGGGGAAATTCTTCCATATGGATTCTTTCTGTTGGATCATTAAACTATGCGCCTCAGAGAAGAGAATGAGAGAAAATATCTGGCACTGGAAAGTGAAAGAGGATTAGGATCTTTTCTAAAGAGTTCATAGATTGCACATGATAGCCTGGAAAGCATTTTGTATAAAAATATAAATAATACACTTACCTTTCCTGAGAAGCACCTATAGCAGATTGCAACTTCTTAATAATGTATATTGAGATCTTGAGGCAGATATACAAGGTGTGATGTGTATATATATATATATATATATATATATATATATATATATATATATGGGACCCTTTGATGATTATAAATTTTAATTGAGTTAAAACAGGATTCTTCAGTTTCAAGTTAACCAATTTTAAAAGAACAAAAATGCTAAGAAATGGATTTTACGACTTGCCATAAATTATGTTTTTGAAAATGTAATTGCCCTAAAGTAAAAAAAAATGTTTAAAATGCAACAGTCATAGGCAGACTTCTTTGTATATTCAACTTCCCCAAATTGGCTCTGGTTTTTGGAAATCTGTTTATCATATACATCCCTATGCTGATTTTATTTTACTTTTTTTTTTAATTGAGGAGGATACATTTTGGGGAACATAACTGCCAGCTGAACTCCATTGGAGTCCCTTTTATCAAACTATATTGATTTATTCCCACTGAAATTCAAGTCCAAGTTGGATTACATTTACATGTTTGGTTTAGAGTGTCAGATGCCAGAGATGGTTAGATTAGTCCATTTCACTTTGCATGTTTCAATTAATTTGTGTAACCCTAAAAAAGTTGGATTTATACTGAATCCAATTGTAAGCCCAATTTGGATCTATTGCATCTTCACAATGTCATGAGAAAGAGGACGTGTTAGGTTCACATTCCAATCATACCCAGTGAGTTTATGTGTTATATTTCTTGTTTCCATTTACTTATGCCTCTCTTCTGCCTGATTTTTTTTAATGTTTGTTTTTATCCAGCAATGGAGAGAGAGAAACAGTAAAAAAGGAGGATGTTTCTCTCCCCTTCTCTTCCCAAAGGATATTTTCTTTCTCCTGTTACATTGATAGGCAAATACAAATGTTCCAAAGAGCTTTTCTGTCAAGAATTCTTGTTATTTCATCAGTCCTAATTATATGTCCATGTTATAAAAATACAACAATAATTTGTTTGCTTATTAGATTTATAATAAGCTCACACATAAAATAGAATAGAATAGAATAGAATAGAGTAGAGTAGAGTAGAGTAGAGTAGAGTAGAGTAGAATAGAGTAGAGTAGAATAGAGTAGAGTAGATGGAATAGAATAGAATAGAATAGAATAGAATAGAATAGAATAGAATAGAATAGAATAGAATAGAATAGAATAGAATTCTTTATTGGCCAAGTGTGATTGGACACACAAGGAATTTATCTTTGGTGCATGTGCTCTCAGTGTACATAAAAGATATATTCGTCAAGAATCATAAGGTACAACACTTAGTGATAGTTATAGGGTACAATAAGCAATCAAATCATACTAGGAAGCAATCAATATCCATATAAACCGTAAGGATACAAGCAACAAAGTTACAGTCATGTAGTCATAAGTGGGAGGAGATGGGTGATAAGGAATGATGAGAAGACTAATATAGTAATAGTAATGCAGCCAAATGTGAATAGTTTGACAGTATTGAGGGAATTATTTGTTAAGCAGAGTGAGGGCGTTCGGGAAAAAACTGTTCTTGTGTCTAGTTGTCTTGGTGTGCAGTGCTCTATAGCATCATTTTGAGCTGAAGATAGAGAAATAAGGGCAAATCAAAGTTATTGTGAGGCAAAAGTAGCCAATTCAGAGCGAGATAAATTCTGACAGTAACACATTATTTTCTTTCTTACTAGATAAAATGGACATAAGTGGATATAAGTGTAACAGAGAAAAGGAAGTGTAGTATAGTATCAATAGTCCTTATTATGGCCAATGATCAGAATTCTGTAAACTTTCAGAAATAAAATGATATGACTGGTTTTTACGTCAAATAAAACAAAACAAAAAAATCCCCCATAAAACTATAATGAAGTCATTGAGGCAATGAAGGGTGTCTAGTTTTACAGACAGTATAACAAAATTGAGCCACATTCAGGGAAGACGTCATGCTGGCAATGTGCATAAAGTAAAGTAAATCAGAATTATGTATTTGTATAGACTTTCATGGCTTCATCATCTCCACCAATTGGAAACCAGCTTGGGTAAAGACTTAGTCATAAGTGTCGATATACTGTTCAAAGTCTATTGTCTGGACAGAGTATGGTTGTTCCATTGCTACTTTGGATTCTTCAGAGCCAGTTCAATGGCACAGCCAACCTGGTGGCTTTTCTCCTGCCACAAAACATTTTAGCTTTGTTAAGAAGTACTGTTGTCACTGGTTCTTCTTGTTGTCATTATCCCACCACCATTTTTCAGTGGATTATTGCTTTCCATTCAGTAGACTGGGGTTTGATGAAGGTCCAGTTTGAGTAAACACATGCTATGGGGAGGGATGATATTCCAGAAAATGTAATGATTCTTCCCTTGCACTATGACTAAACGGAAGCAGCTGTGGCTGGAGGGAGGCCTGTTGATGGTTCGTATCACACAATCTGGCATTTCATGGAAAGCTTCTCATGTTTTCATTTGGGAAATCATCTTGCTTCCATGGTTGGAAATTCTGAATAAATTCAATTTTCTATCATGGGAAAAGATGCCCTCAGGGGGGAAAATGCCCCTCCCTGAGAAATCCTGAGTTTTGCCTTGTTTTCCCTTCCCCAAAAAGTACAATAATGCTATGATTTTTTCATCAGTCATCAATGTAACATACTGAAAAGGGGATTGTTGCCTAAAAAATAGAGGCATTGTTGTTGAGGATAATACATACAAAAAGTATCTGTCTGTCTCTATATCTCTGTCTGTCTGTCTGTCTGTCTGTCTGTGTCTGACTATCTGTTTATCTGTCTATCTGTCGGTCTATCTGTCTATCTGTCGGTCTATCTATCTATCTATCTATCTATCTATCTATCTATCTATCTATCTATCTATCTCCATCTATCCATCTATCCATCCATCATATCTCTCCCTCCCTCCCTCCCTCTCTCATCATCTCTATCATCTTTTGGTCCCACAGTTGAATACAGCATTTCTATTATTCTTTTCTTTAAGATTGCACAAAAGCTCTGCCCACTTAAGTGGAAGATAAGCAGTCTTTGTCAGGCTGTAGATTGATTGAAATTGTAAAAACATCAAGCTTTTAATGTTTCTGTTTGAGTCTGTTATTTTTCCCTGCCTCTGCTTTGCATTATTTCCTTTGCATTAGTTTTCTTCATTGTGAGAAGACTAAATGTGATTATAACATAATGCTAAGTTACCAGACAGATTTCCCAAATAGTAACGTGGAGGACAAGCAATGTTATTTGGAAATGAGAGCAATTTTTTTTTCATCAGAATTTTCCTTGGACTAAAATGACAAACATTTTAATTTCCGATCAGATAAAGCTCCTCAAAGAAGATACAAAGTGAGTATTTTTTTTTATGTTGTTCAGTTGCTGATAATCATCCCTCTCATTTTTAGAAAAGTTCTATTTTTAAAAAATAATCAACATTTTTCAGAGTTATTGTATTATTCACACCCTTAGATCAAGCTTTTGATTTCAATCCTAGAAACTGGGTTACACTAGGTTTCCCCAATATAATATTATCCAGTTTGTTAGTTTGTTATTTCCGAAATTCTTAGAGATTGGAGTCAACAGAAATCCAAAGAATTGGAGATCCAAACAATGTGGAGAATAATAAACTGAAATGGCTGTTCTGCACAGATTAAAATGTATGTAGAACTTATTGTGTGTCTCAACATCTCAAGTCAATGTTGACTCCCAGTGATTGGCCGGGCTAATCCCTGCAATATTCTAGGCAAGGTTTTTCAGAAATGGTTCCTTACCTAGGACTGAGAGAGAGGTCACCCAGATGGTTGTGTGTCTAAGGCAGGTCTAGAACTCACACTGTTCCAGTTTCTAGCCTGATGTCTTAACTATCACACCAAACTGACTGTCCTCATTTATCATGCTCATAGCAATAACCTGAGCTGCAGTGTTTCTAATCGTGAAATATTTGTTGCATGCTTACAACCAGTTGCCAATGAAAAGTTTCAAAATTTGTGAATTTTAATTGCATGTGATGAATAATCTCATAGTCAATGAGAATCTGACATCTGTGATAAATGTTATGTTCAATAAATTTATATTCAGTCCTGCTATTCCTATTTAGCTTGGAATATTGTTTTCAGTCGTAATTGATAATATATAGAGAAAGGCAGAGGAGGAGATGTTTCTTTTAAATATCTACTCGGGGAGGATATGAACCAGTGTTGATCACATTCCAGTTCATAAAGGTGTGAGTCTATGACTAGGGTTATCTAGTCATAGATAGAGGTTAGACATCCAATAGATTTTACGGTTTTCTTAAATCCTTGATATAACTCTAGCTTTGCTGTTTATCCCATCACTATCTTTGCATATATTTTGTTCAATGTGGTAAAAAAGCCACTTCGTTCTGTAATGTCTTTCACATAACCTTTTTTGGTCATAGGTTTCTTTCTGAATGCTGCCTTTCCTTATTGTCAGACAGTGAAGTTCCATAAGGACAGGAAGTCCCCTGCCATTTTATTACATTTGATGTACGGTTTAAACAAAACTTAACAGTTATGTGGCATCCAAACTACAGTTTATGTATTAATGCTAGCTGGATACCCGTGCTTCGCTACGAAACTATGTGATGGGGCTTGATAAATTGACACTTAAAGCTTGAAAATTAATGAATAGTTATGATTGGCCTCTCCTCTCCCCTTCTCTCCCTCAGCCTTGCCCCACAGAAGCCTATCCTATCCTATCCTATCCCCCTTCTCTCCCTCAGCCTTGCCCCACAGAAGCCTATCCTATCCTATCCTATCCCATCCCATCCCATCCCATCCCATCCCATCCCATCCCATCCCATCCCATCCCATCCCATCCCATCCCATCCCATCCCATCCCATCCCATCCTATCCTATCCTATCCTATCCTATCCTACCCCCTTCTCTCCCTCAGGCTTGCCACACAGAAGCTTCCCCTATCCTATCCCTTGCTTGCTGCTGTGAAAGTAAAACTGAAAGTGAAACTCCTCTCCTCTGCTTGTGTTTTGCATTTGGAACATATTTTTTTTTGAGGTGGGGAAGGGGAGTAGAACTCCTTAGCATCAGAGCGTGGAACAGATTTCTTTTCAGGTGGGGAGGTAGAGTAAAACTCCTTAGCATCAGAGGGCTGTTTGGAAAGTGAAACAGTATTTGCTATGGGAGCAAGAAGAAGACAGGAAGGAGGCTGGGCATGGCTTAGCTCAAGTGTTCTGTATTAAAGCTGCTTCCTGCTGGGAAAGTAAAACTGAAAGTGAAACTCCTCTCCTCTGCTTGTGTTTTTGCATTGGGAACAGATTTCTTTTCAGGTGGGGAGGGGGAATAGAACTCCTTAGCATTCAGAGCATGTTAATAATAACATAGGAAATACTAAGGCTCTGATGGTCATTTCGAAAAATCCTTTCTTAGTGAGCACCTAGAAGCCAAGAGGAACATAGGTGGCCAATTTAAAGTTTGTAGGCTTTACGGTTCTGGAGATTTCGTGATTACGGCATGAGTGGTTTTCACTTTTATATATATAGATTATTCAAATTCATACTACCCAAAGGTTGGGTGGAGTGTAGGTATCATGGGTAAAATCTTATATTTTCACTACAATACAGGCTAAAAAAAAGCTCAATTCTTTGAGTATCCAACCCATATCCTGGCCTAAATTTTGTCGCTGTTTTTCCTTTAGAGTTAGACATTCTTTTAAAAGTTTAAAATGTGTACAAAATTAAACCTACAGAGTTGAAATTGGCATCATTCCTTTCTGAAACAAGTTAATAAGAGGAAGTTAGACGGTTCTTTATCTGAGAATCAAGTGCCTAATTACACAATAAATGCATATTTGCTTTCAAGGCCACATTATTTGAATGCCTTTGGATATAATTTTCAACCAATTTGTTCTGGAACAGCCTCAGGGGAAATATCCCACAGCCTGCAAAGATTCTTCAAGAAGTCTACCTCAGGGTATGTAGTCTGAGGACTGAAATCTTTGATCAAATGTTCCAGAAGCTGATGTGCTGTCCAGTGTTTTGCCAAGGTTTTGAATATCTGCATCTGCCCTTGATCTTGGATACTAACATCTGCATTTACACACTAACATCTGCTCTTTTGGCAGAACTTTCCCACAATTGGCCTTTTCAGCAGGAAACTAGTGAACTCTTCTCCTCATCTTTTGGTTAAAGAGACATACATCTTCATTTATGGACAGTCAGATTCCAAGAAGCATAACTGACCCATGACAGCTTAGAACAAAAGAAGAATGTGAGAAGAGCCTTGATGGATCAAGCCAAGGGATCATCTAGTCCAACAATTTGTGTCACACAGTTATCAACCAGATGTATCCTGAAAGCTGATGAGCAGGAGAAGAAGAAAATATTGTACTGATTTTCCACAGCAGCTACAATATATAGCCTTTGATTTAAAAGGCAGTTTACATGCATTAAAGCTAGTTGTCATAGATAGCTTGATTCTTCATTAATTTCTTCAAGCTCCCTTTAAAACAATCTAGGTTAGAAGCCATTGCTATGTCTGATGGCAGTGGATTGACTTCTTTGTGGAAAGAAGTATTCAGTTTTATTGGCTCTGAATCTTCCTGCATTTAATTTAAAGGGCTGATCTTGAATTCTAATATTGCGGAGAAAGAAGAAGAAGAAATATATATTTCTCTCTGGTGCTGTTGAAGCCATAAATATGCAGAACCAGTAATGGTGGTTGATTGACATAGACTGGTGTTTTTTGGGGGCCCACTACTCCATCTCCAACCAGCCACAGTTCAATGATGTCTTTAAAAACAGGTGTTTTTTTCCCTGAAGTTGTCCTGCTTCTTTTCTTAACCATAAAACCTTACAGAACTGTTAACCCTCACAATAATTCAAGCTGGCATTTGAATGACTCACCTGGACATCTGTATCTGGTTTCCAAATCCAGGATAAATGGAAGAGCAGCCGAGAGAAGACCCTTATTGATGATAATGGTGAGAAGGCAAATGTTTGCAGTGGTAGAAGAAGCAATAGCACTTAGACTTATATGCTGCTTTACAGTCCTCTCTAAGCGGTTTATAGAGTCAGCATATTGCCCCCAACAATCTGAGTTCTCATTTTATTGACTTTGAAAGGATGGAAGGCTGAGTCAACCTTGAGCTGATCAGGACTGAACTGGCAGTCAGAAGAATTAGCCTGCAATATTGCATTCTAACAACTGTGCCACCTCGGCTCAGTGTAGCATAATAACAGCAAAAACAACAGCCTTCTTGACTTTGTACTGTGTACCTGTGTTTTCTCTGCAGATACAACTAGCAATAGCAATAGCAATAGCACTTAGACTTATATACCCTTCACAGTGCTTTTTACAGCCTTCTCTAAGTGGTTTACAGAGTCATCATATTGTCCCCAACAATCTGGATCCTCATTTTACTGACCTTGGAAAGATGGAAGACTGAGTCAACCTTGAGCCTGGTGAGATTCGAACTGCCAAATTGCAAGCAGTCAGTAGTCAGCAGAAGTAGCCTGCAATACTGTATTTTAACCACTGCGCCACCGTGGCTCTTGGGTGCAGCCCCAACTAAGGGCATATCTGAATGTGAAAACCATGACAGGATTCACCACAGGACACTTTATCTCCTCTGCCTCCTACTTTATTAGATGCCAAGGTAAAGGTAAAGGTTCCCTCACACATATGTGCTAGTCGTTCCCAACTCTAGGGGGTGGTGTACATTTCTGTTTCAAAGCTGAAGAGCCAGCACTATTCAAAGATGTCTCCGTGGTCATGTGGCTAGCATGACTAAACACCAAAGGCACATGGAATGCTGTTACCTTCTCACCATTTTTCTACTTGCATTTTTATGTACTTTCGAACTGCTAGGTTGGCAGAAGCTGGGACAAGTAACGGGAGCTCACCCCGTTACGCGGCACTAGGGATTCGAACCACTGAACTACCAACCTTTTGATTGACAAGCTCAGCGTCTTAGCCACTGAGCCACAGGGTCCCTTATTAGATGCCAAAGATGTCTGTAAAACTGGGCAGCTGTGCAACCTGGGAGAAAGAGGTCATAGGGGAATGACTGCATGTAGAACTTTCTCTACAGCCACTAATCGCAGCATGAAAGGATAAAGGAGAATTGAGGGCAACATAACTTTTCTTCAGATATACTACAATGCATTGGAAGCACCCAATATTTTAGAAAGCACTGCTATCTGAAGGCACTCAGACACAATCATTTTGGAGATGTAGCAATAGCACCCCCACATTCTGGATCCAGAAGCCACATCATCTGATGGATTATGTTCTTATATCCCCAGAAGTCTAGGGGCTACAAGATTTTCCCTCCTGCTAGCAAAAAAAAAAAAGAGAGAGGCTGTTTCTTATATCACATTACATCCTGTGGGAACCCCACAGGTTTTGAAGTGTTATTCTGACACACATGGCTTATAGAGTAGAGGCAATTATTCATTGCCATTGCTGAGCTGATCTTAAAGGTTTGATCGACTTACTTGTAAGCCGCCTGCTTAAACTGAAATTTTTGCATTATATTTTATCAATAAGTAACACAAATAAGTCACTGAAGTGATTTCCAATGGCAGCTCCTACACTGAATTCTCTGTGTGCAGAGCAGGGTACTTACCTTTACTACTGTTTTGCTACGGGGCCACGCACGCGCGAGGAGAAGCATTTTCATGATGTGAGGGTCAGTGGGAGGAGCCTCCTGCCGGTTTTACTACTAGTTCTATAGAACCGGTGCGAACCGGGGGCAACCCACCACAGCCCTGATGTACATGATGGGGAAAAAAATCATTGGTGGTGGAATAGGTTTGGGAAAAAACACTAGAATAAGATCAGTGGTGAAATCCAAATTTTTCTACTACCGGTTCTGTGGGCATGGCTTGGTGGGCGTGGCTTGGTGGGTGTGGCAGGGGAAGGATACTGTAAAATCTCCATCCCCACCCCACTCCAGGGGAAGGATACTGCAAAATCCCCATTCCCTCCCCACTCCTGGAGGAAGGATACTGCAAAATCTCCATTCCTACCCCACTCTGGGGCCAGCCAGAGGTGGTATTTGCCAGTTCTTTGAACTGCTCAAAATTTCCGCTACCGGTTCTCCAGAACCTGTCAGAATCTGCTGGATTTCACCCCTGAATAAGATTTAAGAGAAAACCTCTGGGCATACTTGTGTTTGCTTTTGAATGTGTGCAGCCCCAACCAAGTGCGGCCCCAAGGCATCAGTAACCAATATTTTATATTTGTAATTGAAAATCTTCAACCCCACCACCAAAAAAAAAAAAAAAAAAGCTTCAACCCCCACCATCAAAAAACAAAACAAAACAAAAAACCCCAAAACAGAAGGCACTGCTCATACCATACCCTTAGGACCAACTACATGATACTTTATTCATGTATTTGATCAGCCAAGTAAAGATTTTGACAACTGAATAGCTGAAATGGGGAACTGAAATGATTCAGGTTCGGGTTGTAGTATACAGGGTGAAAGACTTTTAAGTTTCTGATTTTGCCACAATCCTGGTCACAATTGAAATAAAAATTTAATCAGAATTTTAATAGCAGTAGCACTTAGACTTATATACCATTTCACAATATTTTACAGCATTCCCTAAGTGGTTTATAACATCAGCATATTACCCCCAACAATCTGAGTCCTCCTTGTACCGACCTTGGAAGGATGGAAGATTGAGTCAACCTTAAACTGGTGAGCTGACAGTCAGCAGAGTTAGCTTGCAGTACTGCATTCTAACCACTGCGCCACCACAGCCTTTTCACTATTCACAAAGATGTAACACTTGTTGTCAGTGGTAGTTTTTGTCTTACGACAAATGGAAGCACATAGAATGTGGTTGCACTGGACATACACACAGCTGAGATTCTGATTGGAATATATATGAAGGCCAAGGCATAAATTGCTCTTCCTCTCCTTATAATTGCCAAAACCATTGTATCCCACTATGCAATTTGCTTATTTTTAACACCTTGGTTGGCTAGTTGAACCACATAAAAAACATCATGTACAATTTAGGCCTGAATAACCAGTTTTTGCAAGCCTGTCACTGCAGACATCCCTGGGCATTTAACATATTTGAAGATGCCTTTTGTCCTTTCCAAAGTTTTTCAATTCCATCTGCCTAAGAAAAGTGACCATGTGCATCAATCTTGCCTGACACATTTCCCCCCCCCAAACTGTTTCTTCTCCACAAAATGACTCCTCCAAAATGATTTCAGTTTCCCCAAGCAACAACATGTAAGCTTGTTTCCAAAATAAAGTGCAGATGTTAAAAATGCACATAATTTCAGATAAAAGCAAGTTAAGATTAATCCAAAATAACTAAATTAGAAAAAAATGTTTCCCTTGAAGATTTGGGAGGCAGCTGAGCAAAATGTCAAAGAGAAACAGGTTTTAAATTTTGCTCTTCTGGTTTTGTTTTGTTTTGCACGAGCCAGCTTGTTTCTACCCACTCTCGCTGTTGAAACATCTGTTACATATATCATTCACCAGGCAGGTCTTCTTTGAGGACTTCATTTCCTCCTAACAGGGAAAGTGACACATTCCTTCATTCGAACTGATTCCAAATCTATATTGAGCTCAGCGGCAATCTGAAGGTTGACTAACGAAGTGCTCGCATTGAGTCCAAATGTTCCGATGTTCTAATTTGTTTTTCAAAGGAGAAACAAAAGTTTCTTAAGTTTAGCAAATCAAAATAGCCCTGTGATCGTTTATCTCAAATGGAACTTTTGAACAGTACAATGATTAAGAACTTGGAAGCACTTGTTACAAGAGGGTGAAGTGGTAAGGAAATGTTAAGAAAATGAAGTATCAAAATGTGGTAGCTAGGAGAATTGATAGATTAAAAACTAGTTACAATTGACACTCCTGACTGGACAATTATGGGAACTGCCCAAGACATGGAATGCAGATTTTATATGTATTTCTTGTTATCCATTGTGGAAGATGCAGAATATTAGTAACAGATGTCCTTCAAATATCCCTCCAATTCTAGCTCTGAGACACAATAACATGACTTTAAATATTCCAAAGATGCCTTTTCAAGAGGCAACTGGACTTTCTTTGTTTTTCCTTAAAGATATTTCACTTCTCATTCGAGAAGCTTCTTCAGTTCTGAGTGAATGGTGGGGAATAAAAGGATTTATATTCCTTGCAGTCATCTGGTCATTAGCACTCTTTCTGAGAGTCATTGAGGCCACTTGGAGGTTCACCTGTGCTCTCAGGGCCACCTGAATAGTGCAAAGGGGTGTGGGACCTTTTTTTTTTTTAATCGAAGAAGCTTCTTGGATGAGAAGCTAATCATCTTCAAAGAAAAACAAAGGAAGTCCAGTTGCCTCTTGAAAAAGCACTTTTCAGGCAACCATGACCTAGATGACTGAGAATCTCCATAGACATGGTTTTAAATAAAAAATCAAATCAGGAGCCTGAAGTGACTGGGGCTATTCTGAAAAATTAATTTAGCTGTGATTAAACGAAACGAAACATTGAAATTAGGCTTTGCTGAATAATGTTATTTATTTTATTAATTGATATTAATCAATTAACAATTCAAGGCAGCATGTGTGACAATCTCCTTCCATCTTTTTTTCTACAATCCTATGAGTAAGTTGGACTGAGAAGAAAAGATTGACTGGCCCAAGGTTATCCCACGAGTTTCCATGGCTGAGTATAAATTTGAACCTGTATCCCCCCTTGTACTAGTGTAACACTTCAACCACTATAAAGTGCTGGTAGACGAGACTGCATGGCATGGAGTAGTAAATGATGCTACTTTCTCACTAAAATTACAAACCAGCACTAAATATGCTTTGACAAAATGTTTCGTTTTATACCAACATTTACAGCAAATTTCTTATGAATTATTCTGGGTATAAAAGCCTGTTTGATGTATTGATTAAGGTACAAGGCTATAAACCAGGAGGCCATGAGTGTTAGCCTCACCTTTGATACAAAAGCAGCTGGGTGACCTTGGACCTGTCACTATTTCTCAAGCCTAGAAAGGAGGCAGTGGCAAACCACTTCTGAAAGTTTGCCAACAAAACTACAGGTTTTTGCCCAGGCAATCATCCGGAATCAGCACTGTCCTGAAAGCACAAACAAACTAACCCATGCATATTCTAGGAATAGATAGCATGGCACCCTAGGCAACAAAATACTTTTGTTCCCACCAAACTCTCTGCCCCACCTGAATTTAACTTTTAAAGGTGATCTTAATTTGTAAAATTGGAGGTGGCATCCTCCCTCATTTTATATTATTCCCATAGGCATTCTTAGAAAATAGAAAATGGTGGGTGGCTATAATCCCATGTTTTGACAAGAAGCTCTGCCTCTGCCTGTCTAATCAGCCCTGGGAGTGGAACTGACAACGTGTTCCTTACAGCTGCTCTGAGTGCTCTCAAAATTAGAAATGTGTCCCTTGTCCAAAAGGTTGCTGATTTATGAGCTACAGCCTTTGAGCCATTGTCCCTATGGATTTTCCAACATCACAAACTACTCTAGATAACTTTGGGATAAAGGCAAATGGTGTACAGGCCAAGACAAGTTTTCCTACTGCAGTTCCTACCTAACTCCTCTCCTGCTTCTAAGCATACAAAAAGGAGATTCACTGGACTGATTCTGGTTCTTTTTTAATGTAATAAAAGCTGTGGCATTTTGTCATCCTTATATTATTTGTACTTCAGATCAGTCTTGAGTCCTGAGGACAACACAACAGGTCTATGCAGTTTATTTATTTATTTATTTATTTACTTACTTATTTATTTATTTATTTATTTATTTATTTATTTATTTATTTGTTTATTTATTTATTTATTTATTTATTGGTTCGATTTATATGCTGCCCTTTTCTGGAGACTCAGGGCGGCTTACAATGCGTTAAGCAATAGCCTTCATACTTTTGTATATACCTGCTTAGTAGGGCTTTCGCCCCCCCCCGCCAAGTGGTGTTCTTTTTTATACAAAGTCATCTTATTGCCCCCACAAACTGGGTCCTCATTTTACCTACCTCGAAAGGATGGAAGGCTGAGTCAACCTTGAGCCTGGTGAGATTTGAACTTGCAGTAATTGCAGGCAGCTGGTGTTACTTAACAGTGGTTTTGTCTGCTGCGCCACCAAGGCGCAGTTTTCCTGTTGGTAACATTTTTAGCAATAGCACTTAGCTATTGCTTAACACTTAGACTAATATACCACTTCATAGTGCTTTACAGCCTCTCTAAGAAGTTTACAGAGTCAGCATATTGTCCTCAACAGTCTGAGTCAACCTTGAGCTGGAGAGAAACAAACTGCTGAACTGCAGGCTGCTGGTAGTCAGCAGAAGTAGCCTGCAGTAAAGCATTCTAACCACTGCGCCAACACACAGAGGAAAAAGTGCTATGCATAATGAAAGGTAGGGTATAAATCAGATATATTCATGAATGTATGTATGCTAAAAGGGATTTTCTCTGCATAAGATTTATATTTCAGTCATCCAGGTCATGATTGTCCCAAAAGTGCTTTTTTCAAGAGGCACCTGGACTGTCTGGTTTTTCTTTGAAAATGTTTTGCTTCTCATCCAAGAAGCTTCTTCAGCTCTGAACTGGATGGTGGGGAATTGGTACTGTTTCCTTGCAGCTGCTCCACTCTACAACCCTACTATAACCTCTCAGGAGAACTGTATTCCTTTCTTTCCTGAGGTGGCAGAAAGAAGGGAATCTTTGGTCTCAGATTGGGACTAGCATCTGAGCAGTTGATTGGGATTAATGGTAATTGTTTACTCCAGATTGCTTCCTCTTTACAGCTATGTCACAGGCAAACAGGAGATGATGTGGGATTTCCCCCCCACCAATGACAAATCTCAGGATGCCCCAATCCTACAAAGTGAAGAACAAATGTGTTAAAGTCATGTTTTACACATACATTGCAAGACCACCTCTGTCTCTCTGTGTATAAAAAAAGTCAAGATAGTGAGTGGCATGATGCAATTAAAGCCCCTTTATGCTCATCTTGATGTGGCTGCCTATTTTTTTTTACTGTTCCTCCATACTCTTGATGCATCTGATAACCTGATTCTAGGCTTCTTTGGCCTTCTGATTATCAATATGAAGACTGGTGGCCAAACTGGATTGGCCTTTAGCGGGGATAAATACTTTTTATTCAGTTTTTCATAAACTACATTTCATCCATTCACATACCTGTAAAAACCACTATACAATGTTAGAGGTTTGGAGGGACATTCTCAGCAACTGAAGGAATTTGGTTTTTGAAATCTCCATCTGAAAAGAGTTGGACATTCTGGTAACAAAACAGCACTGAAAGTGATAGAGTCCCTACACCTGTTTATATTTATTTAACCTACATTTAATATTTCACCCAGGAATCAAGACAAAATCCATATGACTGTTTTCTCTAACATTATGTCCATCTGAAGTAGGTTGGTTTGAGAGACCTATTGGCCCAAAAGGGTCTCAATGATCATCCAGGGCTGATATATGAACCTGGACATCTACTTGAACTGTTCTTAATCCTAGACATTAGCCATGATGCCAAACTAGCCAGATGAATTTACAAGTCTTGTTCAGACATTCATAGTGAAACTTCAAAGCCTGAATCCACTATAGATGCACATTTTGGAGGTGAGGATTGCATGCATGCCTTGTTCCCTTCCCCAGATATATTTTCTCAGATATTGGAATTTGCTTTGTATCTCCATAATGAAGTATGAGTTTCTTGTTGAAGCAGGGAGGTGGGTCCCAGAGGCATCTTGGAAATGCTGAAGATTGGAATCCAGCCCCTTGCTTAGCAACATGCTACGTTTCATTTAATCATTTTAACATTTAGGGGAAAAAATCATATGAGGGAGGATATGAAGAAGTCCTGCTTCAACTTAAGGACTTGCTGCTGAAATTTCTTTCAAAGGAAAAGAGAATGTATGCAAAATTCTTGGGATTCATTGTTTAGTTGGGTTTATTTAGTTTCAAGGCATGCCCTTCTCCCAGTGTCAGAACATCCCTCCAGAGATTTAGTCCCTCCCTGGAATCCTAAACCTCTTATAGATTCTAAGGGAAGACATCATAAAGAAACTCTTCCCATTGGCTCTTTTTTCCCCCCTTTTCGGATGAGGGATTGTGGGCGGCCAAGGATACTGATGGAAAGACGTGTAACAGAAAATATCACTGGAGCAGAACATTTTCCTGTATCCAACTATTAAGTTCAACACATTGCCAAGGAAAAAAGGATGGAAAGATATGAAAAACAGACTTTGCTGTAAGGGAAGGAAGTTCCTGGGCAATTGTGAAGCAACTCTAAACACAGCTTTAGATTGTTCAACATTGGTTGTTAATGGTCCAGCCTTTCATCATGTTATTGAATGTTACTGAACCTACTTATAGAATAATCACTGCCATATCATATCCAGCCAATTTATACAATGTCTGTTACAATTTGCCAAAACAGTTACAAGCTATGATGTCTGGTTTCAAAAATCCAACATGAGAACTAAAGGTTATTTATCCTAAAATAATGTACAAGTCAGATCAGGATAGGGTTATCCTGAATTTTCACTTTTTTGAATTTTACCCTACAGATTAAGATACTAAATTGTGTGTTAAAAGGTACATTTTCCATTAAATGAATATGCTGATGCATGTACTACCATTATAAATCTTTATGAAGTATAAATCTTTATAAACTTTATAAATCTTTATGAAGTGGATTTTTAAATGAAGATTAATGTGGGAACGTAACTGAAGAACTTATGAACGATTCATTACATGATTGCAAACCAGACAGACTGAAAACAGTCTGATCCATCTATTGCTAATGAGTGTTTTTAACTCTTGATACTTAATCAAAGTGAACAACTGCAAGCTTTGAGAATTTTTTTTTTTTGCTGAGTCCTGTTCTAACTAAGCAGAATTGGGATTCCCCATTTTAGGAGGTGTTAATCAGTCTTTCGGCATTCCTTGTACAACCCAGCTGATGAAATATGCTAATGGAAAGAGACGAGAAGGAGTGCAACATGTCTGAAGGCTGGAAGTGCTGCAAATTGAAAAATGAGTTATGACTGATAGATTTAGTAGGGTTCCCGTTGGGCAATTATATTCCATGAGGGTCCTTCATTGTATAATGTGCTATCAATTTTCACTTTATACAGTAGAGGGGATAATGACTTCAGGTGCAGAGTGTAAGCGGGTTAAAGTCTTTTTCTCTTGTTCTCTCTTGGCTGGGAGAATAGAACAGTGGTTGTTTAGCTTCTGTCTTTTCTCCCACTTTCCCACACTCCCAGTTCTTACATTTAGATTCAGAGGTACATTTTTGCATTGCATGGCAGATTTGATCTGTGCTATCATTCTCTTGGAGAGCTCCTTAACTTATCTCTAAACACTTTATATTCTCATAAATACAAAAGCAAGGAGGTCAAGTTTTTCCCCAGATATACAGTATATGTAACCTTGATTCCATCCCCAATATAACATGTAGGATTGCTGGTAAAACCTTCAGATAAGAAGGGAAATTTAACTCTTTTAATGTCGTAGTATTTTAAACTTACAAGGGGTGGGAGGGGAAGCAAAGCTATGGTAAACTCAGACAACACTAAATATGAGAAAATAAAAGAAAGTTATCACCCACCTAGTTAAAAGAACCACGGATCCTGTAGTTCTATGCAGTTTTCTTGGAAGTATTTGCTACTGGTTTGGGGAATGTACTCTAATTTCCAAGTTGGGTCTATAATCCTGGAATTACCTTATGCTCTCCTGTCTGAGTAGAGCAAGCATTATTTTTGCCACTGATACGTAGCTACACTAATACCTGAATAAACACAGATATTTTTTCTTATTCTCCATTATTATAGGTCTCTTTGGTGTCAAGTGAGGCAGGTGCTTAGTTTCTCATTGTGCTCTTTCTATACTCATGGGAACGGCAAAATAAAGTATACAATAGAAGATCTTTCTGTCTCTTTCTTTTTCTGTCTCCATCGTAATTGAAAATCTTAGTCAATGACTCCACCCTCAGCATTCACTAACATTACATGTGAACCCGAAGGACCGGAATAACTCTGTACCTGCACAACTGATATATGTACTGTAACATGGATCTGCAATTTTCACAGCTGTTCTTCCTGAATTCTAACCAAAAATCCCATTGTGGTACTGAGAACACAGAGGGAATTTAAAGCTAGATCCAGCCATGTCCTCGGTCTTATATGCTTCTGTTTTGTTTCCACTTCTTCCAAGGTACGTTTGGTCATTGACCATCTGGGTGGGCTTGGCAGAGTCTGCAATTGCTTTGACTTTTCAAAAGTCTGCGATTTGGTTATTATTCGTAGTTCAACTCCATACGAGTGTCGATTGCCCAACAATTGGCACCTTCTAAGCCCATTAGAAATGCTTGAGGAATTTGGCATTTGTGAATTCCAATTCCCTCTGACCTCACTTGCACCTCCAGCTTAACACGTGGAGGAGAATGTAGACATCAGTTGGGTTTCCTACTTCTCTAACTGTTGCAATATATTTTCTGCTCCAGTAACTTCACTACATACTTTGAAAACATACATTTCAAGATGAAGCAAATGTAATTACATGTCAGTATGTTCAAATTACTTATTCATAGGTTTCTGCAATATTTTAAAATTGCAGATGAATGGGGAAATGGGATAGGACAGACCTATGTGTCTACAAATGGTATAGAGCCCACATAAAACCAGAAATGTAATGGTGCCCCCATAAAACATCTCTCCCTCCCCATTCTATCAACATGAAAGATTCATATTGAGATGCTTGACCACTTCTGATGTTGCTGTTGATGATTACTAAGTGGGCAGAGATAAAAAAAAGGCTTTCTAAATTTCTAATCATCATATGTTCATCTTAATGGGTCATAAATGACATAGAGTGTTATGTTATTGATTCCTGTTTATTTAAAGTATTTCTGACATGAAGTTCAGCTGGTAAAGTTTCCAGAGCCATTTTTAGATTAACACAAACAAGAAACTTCCTGATCCCAGGTATACTCTGGAAGAAAAAGAATGAGGAAGGAAAAAGAATATAGGTAAATCCAGGCACTAATGTTAATATTCTAAAATTCAGCTCTGTTTCTAGAGTTGATAAGAAACTTGGCAGGCATTCGGAAAGTAGCTGCCAGAACTTTTATCTGCCAAAGGATTCAGGTCGGCTTGTAAAAATAAATTACTGGTATCAGGGACAGAACAGGTATCTTCCCGGAATCTTCCACTATAGTGAAGATGTGAGGAAGGCCAGATCATTTCATCATTACCATCATCCAGAGCATATGATTCTTCTCAGAGCAATGATGACTACTCTGAGATGGGAAATGGAGACAGGAAGGAGAGACCTAGATCAGCTGATAAAAGCGGGAGGAAGTGGAGTCAGCTGTTCCCCACCATCTGCTGTTTCTTCTGCATTTTACCCTTCAAACAATTCCAGTGGTCTCTCTCTGAGAAGACCATTGCAACAGCACTTCATCCTTACTCCACACTCATCCTACAAGTCTCAATGCTTTCATCTCTCTAGTGTGGTGATTACCTTTTCTGCCATCATCACTGGTACAAAAATGGAGATTGTGTGAAGATTTACCGGTTGAGAGGAAGATGCTTATACATTCAGCATATCTGAAAGAAAGAAGTAGGTCATTTTCTGTTCCAAGACTGCTCCAGGATGCCTCGCCTTTTAAGCAGCTGCTGATACTCTTCTGAAATCAACTTGTTCTAAGTAGCATTCATCACTCCACTCCATCACAATTTATTGGTGGTGATTTTCTATTTCCAGCTGCTGATCTCATGACCTGGGAAGTTAAGATGGTTCTTACGCTACTGAACTTGGCATCTCTGAACTTTTAGAGTTATGAACTTGCCTTGGCTTCTTGTTTTCTCAGAAGAAAACAACAAAATTACATCCTGTGAACCTCAGGACCGCAGATTTGCCTGTAAAGCAATAGCAGAGAGTTTTGAACATGTTTTTTTTAATCTTTTACTACTTTCTCCAAATGCATCCACTGATAAACAAATACCGTACAGGATTTAGCACAGAAACACCATGTCATGTGATACCTGACATTCTGATTGGTGGTAGAAGCTGTCAATCTTACATATGCTATTAAGATTATAGAAGGAAGGCATGACACTTGACTGAAGAAGAATTATGGGCTGTTTTGCTTTTTAAGAAAACATTTAGAAATGTTAGATCACATGCAGTCTGTGACCCACTACGCTGGCATGAACACAAGCCAGGAGAAAGGGAAGGTACAATGCAACTTTTACAATGCAATGTAAGAGATTACAAATGAACTGTTAAAACTATTGCCCTATGCAACTGTCAACTATTTGTTTATTTCTACAATATATGTTTCAGCAGCTTTTATTATTGTGCATAGGTAAAATAAGAAACTGCTAAATAAAATGCTAAAAACTCATTCATTAAAAAAAAAATAGTACCCAATAGAGAAAAAAAAATACCTCAGTATCAAATCATCCTTGATTGAAAACTACTACCTGATTACAATTATAGATAGTCCTCGGTTTACACCCATTCTCTTAGTGATTGTTTGAAGTTACAATGGCACTGAAAAAAGTGACTTATGACCATTTTTCACTTATGACTGTTGCTGCATCCCTATGGTCATGTGATCAAAATATGGCCGCTTGGAAGCTGGTGTATATTTATAACAGTTGCACTGTCCTGGGGTCATGCAATCACCATTTGTAACCTTCCCAGACAAATAAAGTCAATGGGAGAAGCCAGATTCGCTGAACAACCGCATGATTCACTTAACAGCTGCAGTGATTTGCTTAACATTTGTGGCAAAAAGTTGTAAAATGAGGCCCAAACAACTGCCTTGATTTGCAATGGAAATTTTGGGTCAATTGCGGTTGTAAATCACAATTTACTACGTGTATCTTTGCGATTTGGTAAATATCTAATAATGTGAAAATCATGCCAGCGACTTCAAGGGTATGACAGCAGTTACTGAGAAGGCTTTTCTTTTCTGCTGCTGCCAAACTGGAGCCTTATTTTGTCATTTTTGAAATCACTTGAAGTCAGAGGTGGGTTTCAGCAGGTTCTGGTAGCAGAAATTCAGAGAACCAGTAAATACCACCTCTGACTGGCCCTGCCCCCATCTATTCTCTGCCTCCTGAGTCCCAGCTGATCAGGACAGAATGGGGATTTTGCAGTAACCTTCCCCTGCCATGCCCACCAAGCCATGCCCACCAAACCATGCCACGCCCACCAAGCCACACCCACAGAACCGATAGTAAAATTTTTTGAATCCCACCACTGCTTGAAGTAGTGCAAAACTTACGAAATGGTATATCAGTGGACTTACTTTAAAAAAAGTCCAACAAAAAAAGCATGTAGCTCAGAGAAAGAGAAATAATAATTTTAAAAATTCCTGCTCTGGTTTCAAACTAGCTGACTTCTTATATATCAGGCCAGTATAATAACTATTATGAAGGTAAGAATAATCTGCATTATTTTGTAAGTGAAGCAGGGAAGACACACTCAGAAGATGCATTTGCAGTGAGAGCAGAGAGACATTGTCCATTCTTGGCCTTCAAATATAACAGTTAGCCAGACTGGTTATAGTGCAACCTAGCAGTATGGATAAGCCCATACGTCACTCATCCAAAGTCTTAAATCAAAGGTGGCTAAAAATTCCTGCTGAAAAAGAATTTGGTTTCATCCCAATTAAGAGAATGGCAAGTACCTCAGGTAAACAGCAGTTCTGCAAAGTAAGGGAAAGAAATGTACAAATATTGTCTAGCTTTCTAGATCAGGGGTCTCCAACCTTGGCAACTTTAAGACCTGTGGACTTCAACTCCAAGAATTCCTCAGCCAGCAAGCTGAGGAATTCAAAAATTCCTCACCCAGAATTCCTGGAATTAAGACCACAGGTTTTAAAGTTGCCAAAGTTGGAGACCAGGGGTGGGTTCTACTTACCTTTACTACCGGTTCGCAACAGGACCGCACGCGCATGCAGGCAGAAGCATTGGGGTTGGTGGGCGGAGCCTCCCGCTGGTTTTACTACTGGTTCTTGTGAACCAGTCCGAACCGGGGGCAACCCACCACTGTTGGAGACCCCCTGTTCTAGATCGTATCAGCATTTTCCCACACAGAGGTAATCAGCAACAGACACAAGAGATGCTCTTTAGCCAGCAGTTCTTCAGATGGCAAAATAAGATGCACATCATGTTGATGATATTGCTGCCATGCTGCTATCCTAGTACCTGATCATCAAAAATGCATTTAATGAAGACAAGCTCTGTGATCAGTGGATGTTCTAAGCAGCCACGCAAGTTGCATGCTCATCCAATTCTCTTATTGTCTGCATGGACTAACTAAAGTCTGATGGACTGTGAGGTTGAAGGTCAGAAATGACTGACCTTTTTAATCAGTTAAGAACAGGACCACACGTGACAAATGGCAGCAGGGAAACAGGACTAAGCTTTTGAAAGGACCTAGGTCAGGCATGACCTCAAATTGGCGAAAGATGCAAGAGAGAGGCCGAACTGGTTGCAGTGCACACTTTGCAGCTTTTCTGAAACACTGGCAACCTTTCCAATGAACGAACAAACATGGTTCACTTCAGGTATGCATTGGTGACAACGGTGGCCCTTTATGTAATGCTCCAAAGTGAAGCCAAAGAAAAGCTGTTTTAGGTTGGCTTGTTGCCGTCTATGAAAAGGGAAGAGATGAAAAAAAGAAAATGTTCTGGGAAGATGATCTAGCATTCCCCCACCCTTCCTCCTTTCCTTCCAATATTTTTTCCCCCCACAAATGCATTCCAACGAATTACACACCAGATAGAAATACTTGCTGGCTGGCTGAGCCTTGCATAGACCATCTGGGATCTTTAAAGGCTGCAGGATGCGAGTCCAGGCTGAGCTGGAACTTGAAGCCGAGCTGGTATCTTATGTCTAAATACCAACACAGCTGTTTGGGCCAGGAAAGGAGAAACCCTCAGAGGAGCTCATGTAGGGTCTCTTCTTTACGGAGGAGATTATTTCCAAATTATTGAACTGCTCATGACTTCTTGCTTCAGCCCATGAAACGGGATCCCCTCTAGCAGAAGGTACTGCTTGTAGTTGCTGCTGGAGACTCAAAGGGTTTTATTTTAATAGCCACTGGAACTGTTGGTGTGCATGTATCTGTGTGTCAGAATGAGTGTGTGTGTGAGGGGATGCAAAGAAAAATTGCACCTTCACCAGCCGGGACCAAGCAAGTGGATGAATGTCTTAAGATGCGAGAATGGTACATTGGAAAAGAGTCAATGGACCTAAAAGGAAAGAAAGCTTTAAAGGCAGCCGCTTCCCAGATTTGGAAAAAGAAAATATTTACTGGCTTTGAACATTCGAGACATTCCTTGGGATGTCATGACCTTTCAAACCATGGGCCTGACTGGTAGGAAAAAGGAGGCAATAAGCTCATATTTCCATGACAAACTAATTGTTTGGATACAGACATCAATTACACCAATATAGAGATCTAGATGCAAACTCTTGCTGGAGAAAAATCTGTAGTATAAAAGTGATCTCTCCTTCAGTCATTTGTGCAAAAAAGAAAGAAAGAAAGAAAGAAAGAAAGAAAGAAAGAAAGAAAGAAAGAAAGAAAGAACAGTATATCCAGCTCGTCAGTCCCAATGTACTTGGGTATTAAACTTGAGTCCCTATGACAAGATAGACCAGGGTTGTGTTTGACCTCAGGGGGCCAGGATGGGCATGACCAGGATGGGTGTGGTCAGCTCGACATCACTCCTGTCAGGGGAGCTCCGTTTTTGGCTGCCACAGCCTCCTGCAGCCCTCTGCCAGTGAAAACCGAACTCAGGAGGGTCGCATTCATTTTCACGGGCAAAGGATTGCAAGAGGCCATGGCAAAAAGACGGAGCTTGGGAACCTGTTTTTGCTGGCAGAAGCATCGCGGGCCGGTCCTTTACTGTTTCTAGGGTGGCCCCGCGGGCCAGATCTTAGTACCCCACAGGCCCGATCTGGCCCCCCAGGCCTTGAGTTTGACACCCCTGAGATAGACCTAAACTTTGCATCACAATCCCAATGCATGTTCCACCTCCTTTAATACTGCCATTGCTAAAGCATTTAACTGAATAGCCCAATATGCAACACAGTCAAAGCATTTCAAAAATTGACTTGCACTCAGCTAGTCTATCCTGAAAACCGGCAGTGAAAACTGTTTCCCCCCCCCCCATGGTTGTATCCTCTCTTTCTTTGGAAAAGCTATGAATACTTACAAGCTTAATAATATGGGAATTAATTGGAAGGAAGTCTCATGTTGTTCTCTAGGACAGTGCACTTACACACTTGTTGGTTTAGAAGTCATCCATCTATTTAACTGCAGCCTTCCTTCCTATAAATATATAAAGAACCTCTTCCCTTGGTTTTCATGTATATTATTTTGGTTACATTCCTTGAATGTGTACACAGACTTCCTTGGGAGGTGGAAATTCGCAGCCAAAAGTACCACCAAGGTCACAACCATCTAAGATATACAATAGTTAATCAAGTGGGAAGTGCGTTAGATAGCTGAGAGATGGAATTCCAATTATTTGCCAGCTTCTTAGAAACTATTTTTCTCCAGTCAATCCTGTAAATAGTCTTCCGGCCCATCATCTCCCAAAAGATCTCCCAAAAGATGCCTTGGTAGTACAGGGGTTTAAGGCACCCTGTTATTAAGCTGGTTATTAAGACCAGCCGCCTGCAATTACTGCAGGGTTCGAATCTCGCCAAGGCTCAAGGTTGACTCAGCCTTCCATCCTTTCTAAGGTAGGTGAAATGAGGACCCAGTTTGTGGGGGCAATAAACTGACTTTGTATAAATATACAAAAGGATGAAGGCTATTGCTGAGCACATTGTAAGCCGCCCTGAGTCTTCGGAGAAGGGCGGCATATATATCAAATTAAAAAAAAAAAAAAAAGCTGGTGAAATTCTTGATAAATCTGAGAAAATGGCACCTGAAGCAAAACCCCAGCCCAGATAAGTATTGCCAGCAATTTCAGAGATTCTCAGCCCTTTTAATCTAGTATATTTAGAATATGAAGAAAAATCTTCTGATTCAGCATGCAGTAGTATGGAGAATTAACACCTGGTGGGATTATCTTTCTGAAAGTTAAACTGCTGCAGATAACAAGGAAATAATCCATGAATGTTAGTGGATACTTTTGGACATATTAGAGTTGGAATTCTCTAATGGGACAAACATATGATGCTTTTTACAGTTCTACTTATGAAAGGTCTTCTGAATTGGAGAAAAAAAGAAAATTGAGAACAGTACAACATCCGTTACACATTAATGGGACTCTTAAAGCTTTTTTCCTGTATCAAGGTTCTTTGAGTGTCTGTTACCACTGAATGTTCTGTATAAGAATCAAACAAGTATAATCTGTCTATATTATAGACCACAAGTTAGAGGACAGGCACATGATTAGGATTTTATCAGTGTGTATCGTATGTTAGGAAAATGGAGGAATACCCACTTAGCCTCTCAAAATAATTTGCAAGATTCTCAGACTATTTTCAGACGATTAAAGTATATCCTCCATGACCCCACCTTCTCCTTCTTACACTCTCTACCAGGACATATTTCTATTATGTGCAGGTGATACGCCATGCACCAACTGGGGCTTTGCAATTTTTGTGATGACAAGCATGTACTGGAGAGTATGTGATGTCTAATGCATTGAGTGGAAGCTATAGAAAAGGGGAGTTGGGTAGTAAAACTGTCACATGCTGAGTGCTGTATGTGGAATTGCCCCTTTGTGAATTCAAGGTCTTCTCAGTGGTGTTTTAGCCCAGATGTCTTACTTACTGTATTTGTGTTCTGCCTTTATTATTTTTTAGAAATAACTCAAAGCAACTAACATACCCCACACACCTTCCTCTTCCTAATTTCCCCACAAGAACCCTGTGAGGTGAGTTGGGCTGAGAGAGAGTGATGGGCACAAGGTTACTGTAGGACAGGGGTGTCAAACTCAATTTCATTGAGGGTCACATCAGGGTTGTGTTTGACCTTGGGGGGCGTGGGTGGGCATGGCGAGGGTGGGCATGGCCAGCTCGATGTCACTCCTGTCAGGGGCACCTGTGGTGGCCTGAGCACTTTGCCAGTGAAAAGAGGCTCCTGAGCTCCATTTTCAGCTGCCACAGCCTCCTGCAACCCACTGCCAGTGAAAAAGGTGCTCGGGAACCTGTTTTTGCTGGCAGAAGCACTGCGGCAGTCCTTCACTGTTTCCAGGGTGGCCCCACGGGCCAAATCTAAGTACCCCATGGGCTGGATCCAGCCCCGGGGCCTTGAGTTTGACATTCCTGCTGTAGGAGATGACCAGGCTGAGTCTGTGGGAGGTGTGAAACGTGTCATAAGTCATGAGTCCCTGCACACCCGCAAGATATCTAAGTCTAGAATGCCTCTCTTATCTCCTCATTTCCCTTAACTGCTAGTTGGTCAGATTCTTGTAGAGAGCTTAAACTTGCAATAAACCTTTATACTCACTTGAACTACCTGAATCTCCTGATTTCCTCAGTGCTTGACAACCACCCAGTCTGCTTTCATGTCAAAAGAGGGACTAAAACCCACAGTCTCCTGCTTTCTGGCCTGATGCCTATATATGCTATATCACGGCTGTCAGACTTACTGCACCATGTGACTTTTGTGATGGTTTCCCCCTTCATGGAGCTGGGATGGGTGTGGCCTGTGCATGATGCTTCCAGCCTGTGGGTCACCAGTTTGACACCAGTTGTGGGTTTCAACCGGTGTTACAACCAGTTTGCTTCGTGCACGCACTCCACACAAGCGCATTGCATTTCAGAACAGCTGAATTCGCTCTGTAGCGCCTATCAGCTGGGCTAAAAACGAATAAATGAATATAGGTAGGTATAATGCAGGGGCAGGCAGGAGGGCCCAGTTGATGGTCAGAGCAAACCGGTTCGCTCTCAGCTCACCATCGCCGCTACTGGCTCACCTGAACCGGGATAAACCGGTAGAAACCTACCACTGTTTTTTTTTTAATAATTTTTTTTAAATAAACAAACATACAAACAAACAATACATCCTTAATCATTCAGTGTTTCATCTGAGTGCATATTTTGTGTCATCTACTCCCTCCCCCATCATTTTCATATTTTTATCATACCTTTATATTTTCGTTTAGATTATTACGTCATTCTTCCCAAATTTCTTATGTTTATATTAATTCATCAATTATCTATCTATCTATCTATCTATCTATCTATCTATCTATCTATCTTTATTAGAGAATGGTATCTCTAACCATTGGTATAAT
Organism: Pantherophis guttatus; assembly: GCF_059756535.1. Classification (NCBI taxonomy): domain Eukaryota; kingdom Metazoa; phylum Chordata; class Lepidosauria; order Squamata; family Colubridae; genus Pantherophis; species Pantherophis guttatus. The sequence goes on from NC_142063.1 coordinate 120,831,881, forward strand.
TGCCCCATACTTTAAAATACTCCAATTCTTCCTTTTCTTTAATTACCAATGTTAATCTATTCATTTCTGCACATTCCAATATTTTCTTAATTACTTCTCCCTCTAAAGGGATTTTCTCTGCTTTCCAATTTTGCACAAATACAATTCTCACTGCAGTTACAATATGTAAAATCAAATAAGTATTCTCTTTACTATATTTCTCTGGTAAGATGCCCATTAGGAACAGTTCAGGTTTTAAATCAATACGGTGTTTTATCATTTCCTCTAGCCATGTTCTAATTTTAATCCAGTAATTCCTCGCTTCTGTACACATCCACCACATATGATAATACGATCCTGGTATCTGATGGCATGAAACCCACCACTGTTTCACACCCATGTTAACTATATCATATTTCTTAACCGCCCATCTCCCTCAGATATTATTTTACCCAAGAGAGAGAGAGAGTGTGTTTTTGCATTAAGAATGCTGTCGATCCACTGCAACCCCTTGCTGGAAAAAAAAAATGGTTAGAAAACTAATCTGGGTAATATTGGTGGTGAGAGGATCCCATGAACCTGTTGAGCTGCTGTTTTCAGGAGTTTCCACAGTGGCCTCTGTGGGTTTATTAATGCAATATTCTTAAAATGCCATGACAACCTCAAATAGGGGGAGAAAAGCTGTTTATTGCAAGTTTTGTAACTGTTTATTCATGCCTGGTGCTCAATTCAGGAGTGCTGCCTGTACATGATACAGACTTGGTTATATCTGTGAGTCAGGAGGGCAAGTAGATCCCCCTGTAGGTGATTATTTAGGAGACCTCACACGTGAAATCTCTGACGTTCAGTTTATTAGGTGTCATCCAGTCCAAAAACACACAGTTACAAGCTTTCTGGAGATGCAGTTACCATGAACGTCAGACAAATTACTTCAGCCATGAACAATTTAATTTTCAGACACAGGGATCTGGGTTTCAAAATAATTTTATTATGTGAAACGAACAAATGGAAAGCATATAATATACACATTGTATTAATGAAATAAATCAGTGTAATCAGCAAAGTGGGAAGGATGGGGACATAAAATTATATTAGAATAATTCCCAAAATTCTGTTTATATATGACTCAAGACCTTGCCCTTTTATTGAAAAAAAAGAAAGAAAATTAATTCAAAAGTTGATAAACCAGGCATGCTAACAATACAAAATTTTAATTATTGAGTAGAATTTTACTTCCACTGAATAGTACAATGAAGTCTCAGTGTGGTGGATCATACAGGATTAGATTCAATGGACAAAATTCCATTGCATTGATATCATCTGCATCATTTTTCATCATTTTTTTATAAAGTTAAAAAAAAAAAAGGTAAAGGAGTCCCTGCGGATTCTGCTCTGCTAGTTGTTGCCAACTCTAGGGGGCAATGTTCATCTCCATTTCAAGGCCATTCAGTCAATACTGTCAAAAGATATTTTCACAGTCATATGGCCAGTATGATGTCACAGAGTGCTGTTACCTTCCTACCAAAGTGGTACCTATTTATATACTTGCACTTAGCACTTAGACTTATATACTGCTTCACAGTGCTTTACAGCCCTCTCTAAGCAGTTTATTGAGTCAGCATATTGCATATAGAGCATAGTCCTCATTTTACCAACCTCAGTAGGATAGAAGGCTGAGTCAACCTTGAGCCTGGTTAGATTCGATCTGCCAAACTGCTGGCAGCCAGTGATGGCAGCTAATGCCTCCTACTAAGGCAGCATTTAACATCCAGCTGCCTGCAATTACTGCGAGTTCAATTCTCACCAGGCTCAAGGTCGACTCAGTCTTCCATCCTTTCTAAGGTGGGTAAAACGAGGATCCGATTTGTGGGGGCAATAAGCTGACTTTGTATAAAATATACAAAAGTATGAAGGCTATTGCTTAACACATTGTAAGCTGCCCTGAGTCTCCGGAGAAGGGCGGCATATAAAAATAAAAAAAAAATAAAAAAAATAAATAAAAATCAGCAGAAGTAGCCTGCAGTACTGCACTCTAACCACTGTGCCACCGTGGCTCTTTGCATGCTAGAGGAGGAGAGGAGTCCTAGAGGAGATCAACCCTGACTGCTCTTTAGAAGGCCAGATCCTGAAGATGAAACTCAAATTTGGCCACCTAATGAGAAGGAAGGACCCACTGGAGAAGAGCCTAATGCTGGGAACGATTGAGGGCAAAAGAAGAAGAGGATGACAGAGAATGAAGTGGCTGGATGGAGTGACTGAAGCAGTCAGCGTGAGTTTAAATGGCCTCTGGGGGATGGTAGAGGACAGGAAGGCCTGGAGGAATGTTGTCCATGGGGTTGCAATGGGCCGGACATGACTTCGTGACTAACAACAACAACAACAATTTGCATGCTTTTGAACTGCTAGGTTAGCAGCAGCTGGGACCAGGACGGGAGCTCACCCCATCACGTAGTGCTTGGGTCTTGAACACGAACTGCCAGCTTTTCAGCTGATAAACCCAGAGCCTTAACTACTGAGCCATGGTGCCACCCCTCATTTCTTTATAATAAATTATATAATTGTCACATATAAAGTGCCATCCAAATTAATAGACAGGTGGTAATACAGTAATGTATACTCTCTTCTCCATTGACTCCTTAAACTAAATTTCACATTTCTAGCAGAGGAACCTGTAAAACCTGACAGATCCATCAGAATGATTGATATCAGAATGTGACAGCCTCTTATCTATGTCTATAGAAATTGTTATGTCTGCTCAAAAAAGATGGGGCTTATGTCTTGACAACGAAATTCTTGTTTTGTCATTCCTTCCCCTAACCCCAAGATAAATTTTTCTGATATCATATACAGTGCACATAATTAAAAAAAAACCTGCCTGGCAACCCTCAGGGTGTATTTACAATTGTACCTGAAAATCTTGCATGATGTTATCCTTGTTGACAATCTTCCTATGAAAAAAAATCATTTGTTAATTATTCCCTTATTCAATTTGGGGACAGGTTATCTGAAAGTATTGATAATAACATATTTTCCCCTTGATTAAAACCTAATCATAAATGTTTTGGTGATAGATGATTTAATGACTGATAATAGGAAGTTATTTGTCATAATAGGGAAGCTGAAATAGCATTTACATAATATATGGGTTGTAAGAATCTGAGAAGGGATGTGGTGGCTCAGTGGCTAAGATGCTGAGCTTGTTGATTAAAAGGTTGGCAGTTCAGCAGTTCGAAACCCTAGTGCCACATAACAGGATGAGCTCCTGTTACTTGTCCCAGCTTCTGCCAACCTAGCAGTTCGAAAGCACGTAAAAAATGCAAGTAGAAAAATAGGGACCACCTTTGGTGGGAAGGTAACAGCGTTCCGTGCCTTTGGCATTCAGTCATGCCAGCCACATGACCACGGAGACATCGTTAGACAGCGCTGGCTTTTCGGTTTTGAAATGGAGATGAGTACTGCCCCCTAGAGTCGGGAACAACTAATGCATATGTGTGAGGGGAACCTTTACCTTTACCTAAGAATCTGAGATTTGCTTTTTCACTATAAATTATATTTTTCTGTGGAAAAAAATAGTCACACTACAAATCAGAATTGAAAATATATGGTACTTAAAAAATATATCAGGACAAGTTATAAATTGCACTTTAGCTTGTCAAATGTACCCATAAAATGTTAAGTTCTTCATGTTATGAAAGTTTTTGTTGATGCCATAAATCAGCTTTCTATTCTTGTGAATTTAAATTCTGTGAGTCCTGGATATTATAGACTGAGAACAGGATTTTTAGTTATCTATATCTGGATACAAAATTCTTTAGTTTACTGGAGTTCCATTAAAAAGAAGAGTTTTCTGTCTATCTTTTTGTTAATACCTAAAGATCATTAGCCTTCCTTTTGTGACTCACATGGAAGATTGAGGAAAAATGTATGTAAAAAGTTCCTTACCTACCATGATATTCCCTTCTTGGAAAATGTTATGCAGAAGGGGAGCAAGAAATAATAAAACAATTAAAGTTATAACATATGTAAATCTATATCGACCCTATTCACTATATCGGTCCACAAATCTTTATATTCTTGCTTACACCACATCTACTGCTGCTTCATATCTGGTCTTATGTTCTTTAAACTTTTACTTCTCTGTTTTTCAGGATCTCATCCATTCCATGCAGCCACAACTTCCTTAGTCATCCTCTTCCTTTGAATCGTGTATTCATTCTTCCTTTCTATATTTATTTTGTGATTCAGTTTCATTCACTCTTTCTATATGACTAAACTTCCTCAAGATATTTCTTCTGCATTATTGTTTTATTACTATTGGCTACAAAAGCTCCCAGCTCTAAAGAATTGGTGTTTAGTTAAACATCAGAAAAGATGTCCAGTACAGATGTGCAAAGTTCACTGATTTGGAAACATGAAGAATCCTGTTTTATGTGGAACCCCATCTCTGGGATACCTCAAACTGCTTCCAACAGGGAGTATTTATTTTGGGAAATGGTTAAAATGCCTCCAGAATAGCATGGTCTGGGAGGAGGTTCATCATAGTCCAGGCAGGGAAAGGAACATTCTGTATTTTCTAGAATGTTCTGTTCTATAATCAAGGAATTTTGTATATTTTAAATGTCCAGCTATGAAGAGAGAAATCTAGCCATTTTATAACATCTAAGACAGGGCTGTCAAACTCCCGGCCTGCAGGCTGGATGCGTCACACGCTGGCCATGCCCATGCCCGATTTAGTGAAGGGGGGGAAAGTTTTGACACATCACATGATGCTGCCGTGATAAGGTGAGTTTGACACTCCTGTTCTAAGACATCACCAATTCAGAATGAGGACATTTTATGTCCAGCTTTGATTGACCTGATTTCTGCCTCTTCAGAAATAGCTCTCAAAATTTGAAAAAGCAATATATCTCTCTTCACAAGGAGTATGTTTTTTTAAAAAATAGCATGTATTCAAATCTGAGTAACAATAGGAATCATTTACAAAACAAAAACATTGGGGAAATAATCTAGAGTGTTTATTGGGCTATATTTTGTGGGTACAGAGATATATAGAGTTAACAAAACCTGCAGTTGTTCAAAAAGACTTTGAAAATCTGGCTTTGTTTCCTGGCCTTGGTTTATTATGGTTGGTGAGATTCTGCTGTTTTTTCCTCCCTAATATGCTCAGTTCATTTGCTTTTTCCTTAAACGTACATTATTTTTTCTCTTTATTTTATTGTTTCTCACTTTTAAAATGTAAGTCGCTTAGAGTTGTGGTGGACCTGGGCAGCCTCTAAATCCAAACAAATACAATTGGAGGAAGAAATGTCAATAACCTGTACTACGATCTGCAATTTCTGGAAGTAATGGAAGTCAAGATCAACTATCAAGTAACCAGCATTCCAGAAATATGCCGTAGATTAGAACTTGGCAGAGTGTCAATTTAAGCCTTGGAAAAGATATTCAGATGCGTATAATTTCACAGGTCAGAATGATGCAGACAATAGTTTTCCTTATAGAAGTTGGACTTTTGAAGAAGCAGGACAGAAATAATACCAAAGCCGTTAAGCTTCATGTTGGAGAAGATTGAGAAGACTAAGGTATTTTAAGAATACCATGGATAACAGAAGCAAAAAAAAAAAAAAGGATCATAGAATATATTAATCCAGAGCTCTATCCAAAGGCACAAATGAGCAGACTCGAACTATCATTCTTTGAAATATTAAGGAAAGACCCAACTTCATTGAGAAGTCTTTAATGTGGGAAAACATGGAAGGAAAGAGGAGAAGAGAACAATCAGCAACAAGGTAAATGAACTCATTTATATTGATGCAGCGATGCAATTTTTTGGAAGTCTAGAAGGCCAGGTTAAGGACATCATCCTGGAGAATGACTAACAGTACGGTCGCTAAGAGTGGACACTGATCGGAGGACACACTATCATAATAATACTGAACAAGAGTTTTAATAAAAGTATTTATTTAGTTAGTAAACATGATCTGAAAATGGGCTAATAGAGGACTAGGTGAGCTTGCAAAAAGTAATTTGGCATGAAAAGGTTAACTATCCGGATAATAACTATGCTGCAAAAATATGGAATATTTGTTGCTTGAGTGAAAAAAAAAAAACCTAAATAAAAACACCCAAAGCCTCCTGTGCAACAGATGTGACAAAAACATTGCCGGTTTGGGGGGATGCTAACAGCATGATTGTAACAATTTGCCAAGTTGACTGAACAGTAAATTGAAACACAAGTTCAATTATTAGAGAAATCGAGAAGGATCATAAAGAGGGAAATAGTGAAACTTCTCTCATTAGAGATTGGTGCGTTGATGAGGCAGAAGAGGGAGGGAGACTGAAGACAAGGAGGAGAGGAGAGAAGTTAAAAAAAGAGACATGATATTCTCTGAACATGATAAGTGCTTACAGTTCATGTAGCACAGGAAATGATCCAGTAGGACAGCTTTTACCAACTGTTAGTTATTTTTCAGGCTACTTGTTAAAGCAAAATAACAATGAGATACTGTTTGAATGGAATTTATACCATTTATTTCTTATGCCCTGTTGCAGTATAAATGATACAGATGAAGCTTTTTTCTATTTATTCTCTCATGCTGAAATGTCAGCATTCTTTAACAGGAAATCTGTTTCTCTACAAAACTAAACCAAGGTCAGACATACAATTGGGTACAATAAAGCAGATGTTTCAGGGGATGATTTATCAGAGATGGCAAATTGGAGCAGCTCCCCCCCCCCAACCCACTGCTGTTCGTACCAGGGGTGAAATGCTCCTCTTTTGGACCAATTCAAGCGATCTGATAGCGATTGTGGCAGGTGGTTTGGAGAACTGGTAGAAATGGCAGCGCGAGGCTCTTCCACTTGCCTGGGTGTCATTACTTCCTGCTTTTAAAAGGTAAAAAAGAGGCTCTGACGATCGTGCACCACAACTGTGATCGTCAGAGCCTTTTTTTTACTTTTAAAAGCATTTTTTACAATCTATTCGCCCGATCGTCAGAGCCTTTTTTAAATCTTTTAAAAGCATTTTTTACAACCTATTTGCCCAAATATGTTGTAAAAAAATACTTTAAAAAAGTAAAAAAAAAAAGTTGGCCACGTCCACCCAGTCACATTACCTCTCACCACTGAGCCACGCCCACAGAACTAGTAGTAATTTTTTTTACATTTCATCACTGGTTTGTACTCATCACAGAGCAATTATTTCATTACCTTTTAATATACGGAGCTACTCTGTAGTATTTTCAGGTCCCGTTTCAAAGTGATCCCCAGATCTGGCTAGACAAAAGATGGACTCAAGGATTCAGGTGAAGGTTCACCTGGATGCACTGTACTTTCTCAAAAGGAACAGTTTCACAGTTTGGTACTGCTTCTTGATTGCCAGCAGCTGCAAGAAACATGGGTGCCCAACTATAATTAGGGCATCAATTATGACCCTTCCTGATTTGGCAGACATAACAGTCGTTCCAGCCTTGGTCACACCTGGCTTTAAGTTTAGCAGTGCATTGAAAAATGTCCAGAAATTGTAATTGGTACAAACTTCAAGCGCTAGACTGTTGTCCAGCACAAAGAATAAGCATCCTATACTGTATATTGAAAGAACTGAAGGGTCCTTGGTGCTCTCTGAGCTTGCTTGTTTTCTTTCAGACACTTCATTATCCTAACGAGGTAACATCATCAGTTCCAGTAAGGGGTGCTGTTTGCTGTCAGTTTATATTCTAGTGCTGTGATGGTGAACCTATGGCACATGTGCCAGATGTAACACGCAGAGCCCTATCTGTGAGCATGCGTGCAGTGGCCCCAGCCCAGCTCCAATCACATTTCTCTATCGCATTTCACTCAATCAGTTCCAACTTCTTGTGAAAGAAAAAGATCTCCCAAAGCTGCTGGCCAGCTGGGCTTCTTCAGGCACTTAGCTTGGCCACCTATTAGCTCCACCCTACCCTCCGCCCAGTGGTGAAATGTAAAATTTGTTACTACTGGTTCTGTGGACGTGGCTTGGTGGTGGTGGGTAATGTGACTGGGTGGGCGTGGCAAACTTTTTTTTTTTTTACTTTTAAAACCACTTTTCCTACAACTTCTTCAGCCGAAGAGGTTGTAAAAAAATGCTTTTAAAAGCCTCTGCCGATCAGGCAACTCAGCTGGGATCGTCAGAGGCTTTTAGAAGAAAAAAAGCCTCTGCTAATCAGGCAACTCAGCTGGGATCGTCAGAGGCTTTTTTAAAGCATTTTTTCTACAACCTCTTCGGACGAAGTGGTTGTAGAAAAAATGTTTTTGAAAGAAAACATTTTGAGCCGTGCGATCATCAGAGGCTTTCTTTTTACTTTTAAAAGCATTTTTTCGGCCAAAGAGGTTGTAGAAAAAATGCTTTTAAAAATAAAAAAAAAGTCTCTGATGATTGTGCGGCTCAGCTGGGCATGGGGTGGGGGTGGGGGAAAGGGATTTTTGCTACCGGTTCTCCGAACCACCCGCTTCCATCGCTACCGGATCGGGTGATCCGGTCCGAACCAGGAACATTTCACCCCTGCCTCTGCCTCAGTGAGTGGCGCGCAAAAGAGTGACTGGCTCAATATCACCTCTAGCTTCCATAAGAGAGGACTAGAATTAAAGTCTCTTTGCTTCTTCTCTAGCAGTTATCACTGCCTCTCTTAATTAATACATTAGTTACATAAAAATATGAGATGACTGGAGAATTAGATGGCTATGTAGTGACTAGAACAGCTTAAAGGGGTACATGGGAGGGAATAGTGGAAGATGTACCTGATCCTTCTCCTCCCTCAAATCCTAAACAAATTGTCTTGGGTTACCCCCAAGTTTAGCAATGTTCACATCTCAGGCCTATGCATGTTTACAGTGCATTCAGTTGGTCTGTTTCCAAAGTAAGTACGCATAGACTTGCATCTTTAACATCATAACAAACATAACAAACTTGCTGTGAAATAAGTGAGAGCTGGCACATTACTCAATAACATCCAGTGAGATACATGACTAAATATGGATTTAAACTGAGGTTTTCCTACATTCAAACTCTTCTATCTTGTGACGGCTTTGAATTATAGCTGCTGTACACCCTCAGTATAGTAAATATTGAGGAATGATGGGAGTTGTAACTCAAAGGAGCTGGAAGACTCACGTTTCTAGAGTCTATTTTAGCAGAGAAGTACCCTAGTTGAATTAATGGATACCTCTCAGGATGCTTCCTCACCCATTCCACATACAGAAATTGAAATGGCTGAAACTGAACCTTATCTGAACTGTAATAACGGCAGCATCCTCATCGCCTGAGGGCCTGTAAAGCAAGCAAAGTTCAAGGAAGTTTGCTCTTCCAGTACCTCACCACCATTTTTCTGCCCACAATTATCTGCTGATTGAGGCCATTCCACTTGAAGGCAGGATTGTTCTTGTCAGATCTTCCTGAAGGAGCTATCTTGTACTTACTATTAGAAAAAAAAAATGTATTACCTCAAGAGTTAAGTGGAATCTTTGATTGTTTAAGGTTGGAAATGGAACACAAGCGGTGCTTGCAGGTAATGAGGTATTCTCCTATGCTCAGATGGACTCTCATCTGGAGTCTTCTAAGCCAGTTAGAAGATATTTTTCACCCATTTAAACAATATCACAACTGGGGTATTTTGCCTTGAGTACTTCTGATGGGAGATGAGATGGTAATGACATCACGGAAGCACAGAAAAGGCTGTTTCCAACTGGCCAGAGGTGATTAAATTTGCTCAGTTAATTTAATTAGCTGATTTGCATGCCCTATAATTGATACATTTTCCTGTATTGGGTGGGAATACAAGTTTTCTGCACTTGCTACACTTTTTAGATTAAACAAGAAGCTTTGGGTTCAAGGGTTAGGTGATAAATTTGTATGAGCATTAATGATTAATTATAGCATTGATTAATAGAATTAGTGCATGGACATGATCACATGTAGAAAACAGAAGGTGGGACACAGATTGTCACTGAGATAGATATAGGAGAGATAAATTTCCATCAAGGACCAAAGACTGAACATTCCAAACAGTAGAGAAAATTCCACAGTAAAAACATTGTATATTTTAAGAAATATATGTTCTATTCTATACTTCTATACTCACGATAATAAAACATTCAATGGAGTCCTTGCCCCTTGCTCTCTAAGCTTGATTGTTTTTGAGCAGACATTTCATAAACCAACTAGATAACTAGATTCAATGCTAGAAAGGAGTAAGGTTTGCTCTATGTTTACTGTATATTCAGTATATGTCTTCAATGGGTAAGAAAACATTCAATTCATACTGTAGAATAACTGCAAATATTTTTCAAAACAATACATGACAGGATTGATTGGCTCAGTGGCTAAGACACTGAGCTTATCGATCAGAAAGGTCGGCAGTTTGGCGGTTCGAATCCCTAGTACAGGTCTCTTGTGTGAGCAGGGGGTTGGACTAGATGACCTCCAAGGTCCCTTCCAACTTTGTTACTCTTGCTGTTACTGATGAAGTTTGCCCGTGAAATGCATTTTGTAGTAATCTGGTTCAATGCCCTTTAGAGGTCTTGGAACCACAGCACTGATCACTCTCCATTTTCAGCCAGATTATTGAGAATTTTTGGGACCTGCAGTCCCAGCACATGTGAAAGCAACCAAATTGCAGAGAGCTGATCAAAATACTGGAGACTTATTTTACTGACATGGTCTTAGCAGAAAGAGGTCTTAAATTTTTAATATCTCTCTCTCTCTCTCTCTCTCTCTCTCTCTCTCTCTCTCTCTCTCTCTCTCTCTCTCTCTCTCTCTCTCTCTCTCTCTCTCTCTCTCTCTCTTCTCTCTCTCTCTCTCTCTCTTTCTCTCTCTCTCTCCCCCCGCCTCCCATTATAAGGAAATAATTTTGTTTAAAGAAAGTGAATACTCTGTTTTTTCCCCAACTGTAACAGGTTGCATTCCGTATATTGTGATAAGAAAGTGCATGTTTTAAAACGTGCTTAAACTCCTAAATGAATTTATTTCAATGAAGTTTGAGTTTCTCAATTATATATGTAACTGTTAGAGCACAACTAAGGAATAATAACAATGATATTACAACAATAAATATTACACTTATAATAAAATCATTCTGATTTTTTTCTCTGCTGACTCCTTGGGGCATTAGCATGAAGGGAGAGGTGGATTTTTAAAATACACCCTTTCCCAACCCAAATCCCACTGCCAGCAGCTCGATCTTGACTGATTCAAGGTTGACTCAGCCTTTCAGGTTGGTAAAATGTGGATCCAGATTGTTGGGGGCAATATGCTGACTCTGTAAACTTCTTAGAGAGAGCTGTAAAGCCCTATGAAGTCTAAATACTAAGTGCTATTGCTACTGAGTATGAGTATTAGTATGTTGGGATTACAATGAGATATCATCAAAATTTGTATCTCTCCTTCTGTCTCCTGACAGATATTTTCACCAGGTCAAAGGGGCTTTTATCGGGAAGGAGGGGGGGAGAGACACACAACTGGGTACATCCCAACATGTATTATAATTAGAAAGCTTCCTTTAAATGGGTTTCTCATAGAATTTTGATATAAATGACGAAGTGAAATAAATGTCTTGTTATAAATTTGCAAAAGCTATTTTACATGGTGAATTTTTTTTTTCCTACTCTCTAAATTAGAATTAACTGCAATTCAAACAGAATAGGATAGAACCATTCATTCAATTATATGGCATAAGGTTGAGCTCATGACTGTAAGAAGATCCACTGAAGCTACAAACTAGTAAATAAAAGTAATGTTATTTCTTCACACCACTTTCAAATTAAATATTTGTAATACAGAAAGGTAGACACTCCAGTACATGACTGACATGTATAATTTTCATTATGTTGTTCTAGGCTGGAAAACATTTAATCCTCAGCCAATCTATGCTGTTACGGCATTTTTGCTGCATTACATTATGTGGGAAGCTAATTTGAAACTTGCTGCAGTATTTACCTTTAAAATACATTTTATTCTGGAGAATTTATCCTTCAAAAGCACTAAGGTAACCCAGCCTATGATCCAGAGACAACTAGTCAGAAAATGGTCATATTTGTTCTAGGCATAGAGATCAACACATAATTTTTATTTATTTATTTATTATATTTCTATACCGCCTTTCTCCTGTAGGACTCAAGGCGGTGTACAGTCAAGAAAAATATAGACACACAAACATCATAAAATTGCTAATTAAAATTATTACTTAGTTTGGTCAATCAAATAAAACCCAGAATTAGATAACATTTAAAAAATCATTCACATGTTCGTATGTTTAGCCCCGCCTGTTGGAACATCACGGTCTTGAGGGCACGGCGGAAAGCACGGAGATCAGGGATATTCCGTATCTCCAGGGGCAGTTCATTCCATTCCAAAAAAAAAAAAAAAAAAAAATTCCAAAGGGTTGGAGCCCCCACAGAGAAGGCCCTCCCCCTGGGAGTCGCCAGTCGACATAATTTGACTGACGGTACCCTGAGTACTAATTAAATTATAATTAAAGGGGATGGGATGAGAGTTGGCCATGTGGTGCCTCGGTGGTGCAGTGGACTAAAGTGCTGTTAGGTGCTAGCACTTAGCTGCCAGCTGCCTGCAATTAGTGCAAATTCGAATCTCACCAGGCTCAAGGTTGACTCAGCCTTCCATCCTTTCGAGGTAGGTAAATTGAGGACCCGGATTGTGGGGGCAATAAGCCAACTTTGTATAGAACAACACCGCTTGGGGGGGGCGCGAAAGCCCTAATAGGCAGGTATATACAAAAAAGTATGCAGGCTATTGCTATAATGCATTGTAAGCTGCCCTGAGTCTACGGAGAAGACTGAGTCTACGAATTGGACTAATAAATAAATAATAATAAATAAATACACCAGGGGGTGGTTTCAAAACCCGTCGCTACCGATTCACTCGTGGGCGCATGATGCTTCTGCGCATGCCAGTGAGAATTAAGGTGCCGAACTGCTGGCAGCAGGTATTCAGCAGTAGTAGCCGGCAGTACTGCATTCTAACCAGTGTGCCCCCATGGCTCTTATTTAACCTTTTCCTTCCACTGTTTCACATATTCAGCTGTGCCCAGAATATGTGCCCAGCCTATAGCTGTGCTAACAGCTATAGGTCTGAAGCACATACATTATATAGTATTGCCAGATGAATCATCAGATTTTACAGGGGTGATGAAACTGATCAGATTCTACATACCTTACAGCTATGGTGGTCTTAAGGGGACTTTAACACTGACAAAGCTAAGGATGTCTCCATCCTGGGTGGAAGATGAGATGAAGCCCACTTCATGAGGACAAATAAAAGATGCCGTTGAAGCTTCGAAGGTTGTTGAAAAAAAAAGTTTCTATCATGGAATACTCACTAACATTTATTTATTTATTTATTTATTTATTTATTGCGATTTATATGCCGCCTTTCTCCCTGGGGACTCAAGGCGGCTTACAAAATGTCAACTTCAATACAAATCACAATACAATACAAAATTAAAATCAGTAACCCAATTAAAAAACAATTTAAAATTATACCAGTGTACCCCCAAACGGATCAGTTTAATTGGCAGAAGAGCCACGTTCATTTACAAAATGAAATGCTTAGAGATGGAACTTGTGATTATGAAAGGCTTATTTCTGATTTCTCCTAGATAACAGTAACTGCTGCCATTCAGGATGGACAGTTATGAGCTGGATGGAACAATGATCTTGGTCCCTATCAGGCAGTTTTTTATGTTGCTGTTCTAAAACAGGAGACACTTTTTGACAAATCATGTGAAGCGATCAAATTTATGAAAAACTCTACTGCTGCACTCAAAATATCCCCCAATGCTATATATTGCTGCATTAGGTTTCTCTTAATAACATGGCTCGAAGCAATGAAACTCACAGGCAAGAAAACTCAACAGGTGTGCCGCAGCACTGTGCACACAAATTACAATCACATCCTACACTTTGCAGATTTGCCCCCTCCAGAAAAATACATCCAAAAATATATCCAACTCATAATTAGATGCCTTTATTAAAGCTAGGGACTTGTAGGAGCTTGCCTTACAACACTCCTGAATTGAAAACGGTATTCCTTTATAAACCAGAGGCCAGATATCTTTTAAACTGGATCTAGTTCAAAGTGGGAGCCAGTTTTCCTCTTAGACAGCCAGTTGTGCTGGGTCTGCTACCCTTCCTCAAAGAACTTACATTTCAGAAATTAGAGAGGATAACCCTTATAAGTGAGCTCTTAGCAGACTAAGTTTTCCAAATTTCTTAACTTGCGTTTTGCACAGTGTGCCAAACATCTCTTTTTAAAAAGAGGGTGGGAGCAATACAACAAATACACCAATGTCATTTCATAGTTTATTATTTATTTATTTATTTATTAATTATATTTATATACCGCCCTTCTCCCAAAGGACTCAGGGTGGTGAACAGCCAAGATCAAATACATAACATATAAAAATTAAAAACAATTTAAAACCAGATTAAATACTTTGGCCCATAATTAAAAACATCCCATTAAAATCCAATTTAAAATTTAAAACCGTTATAATCAGGCTAGCCCGGCTTGCTGGAATAACAAAGTCTTCAGGGCATGGCGGAAGGTGCACAAGTCTGGGATCCTCCGTACCTCCGGGGGCAGCTCGTTCCAGAGGGCAGGAGCCCCCACTGAGAAGGCTCTCCCCCAGGGAGTCACCAGTCGACATTGTCTGATTGACGGCACCCCGAGGACCCCCGCCCTGTGGGAGTGTACTGGCCTGTGGGAGGCTGTCGGTAGCAGAAGGCGGTCCCGTAAGTACCCAGGTCCTAAGCCATGGAGTGCTTTAAAGATGTTAATCAACACTTTAGTTAGCTTAGTTAGAAACTTGCTGAAAGTCAAACATAAAAATGCAGAAAGAGATCTGCTGCTAGAATTTAAAAAAAAGGAGGAAAAAAAACTAAGTTAAAGACAACAGCTTAAGAGCCGCGGTGGCATAGTGGTTAGAGTGCAGTACTGCAGGCTACTTCTGCTGCCTGCTGGCTGCCTGCAATTTGGCAGTTCAAATCTCACCTGGCTCAAGGTTGACTCAGCCTTCCATTCTTCTGAGGTTGGTAAAATGAGGACCCAGATTGTTGGGGGCAATATGCTGACTCTGTAAACTGCTTAGAGAGCGATGTAAAAAGCACTGTGAAGTGGTATATAAGTCTAAGTGCTCTTGCTCTTGCTATTCACCCAAATTGATGAAATAATGACAGATTTAGTTTTCCTCAGCTCAAAAACTCACAGGGACAGTGACTGTAGCCACGAAATTAGAAGATGTTTGCTACTTAAGAGAAAGACTATGGCAGATCCTATGAACATAAAGAAGCAATTATTGATGGACAAGCCTGGTGGGGTTTTTTGGGTTCAATCACAAACACTTAGGAGCTACTGAACAAGAATAAAGGAAGACTTTCACATAATTTAGCTTCTCATATAATCCTGTGGGATGGCAAATAAGAAGCCATGAGTGGGAGGAATAATAATTGACAATACCCTAGAAAGATTGGAAGGGGCAGGAATGCTATTCCTCCTCTAGTAAAAACCTGTATCTTCTTAGGGAATTTCAGTCTTGACTTGTAAAGACCATTACAACAGGTGCTTAGAAAGTGCATCCCAGAATAACTAAAGCAACATACCGTAGAAGACATTTCTATGTTTCATATCTCTGCTTAGGCTGCCCACAATTCCTACCGCAACTGCCTCTGTTCTGCCAATAATTCTTTAGTCTCATCTCTATTATGTATCTACAACATCTAAAATTCTAGTCCTACATCAGTAAATTATGCCAAATGCCAAGGGTAATCCAGGGCCCTCTGGATAGGAGTCAATCACTAAGATCTTGTTTTCGCATATTTTTTTAATCTTTCCCATCAGAAATTAGTGAACTAGAGGTGGCGGTTTTATGGCTTATGGCAAATTGCCTGGGTGTTCTGAAATAATACACAGAAAAATTAACAAAAGTAATAACTAATACATACAAATATTTGCTTGCAGCTACATGCCTTTATGGCCATTATTAAATAACATCTTACTTGTACATTACTAATCTCTTATTATTACTTCATGAAAATGATGCCAGCTCAAACCGGTTCATTCCTTGCTCAGCCAGGTTTAGCTCAAGGTTCTTCTCTGAACAAGATATGTTTGGAACAAAAATGTACAAGAAGCCTGCCATTTAGACAGAAGAGAAGCAGGGAATCAGCTACAGTTACAACATTTAATAAAATTGCCACAAAAGTTTTGCCAAAGAAAGAAGCACAATGGTGAGGAGAAATTGCCAAACTTTATTTAATAATCATTGGTGCCTGCTTTTCAAGAAAGAGAGATCCTGAACAGTAGAAAGACAGAAGTTCTTATATACTTTGGGATTGAGGGCCAAGAAATTCAAGGGACTATATTTGTGGGCAAGCTTTTGAAGGAAGTGAGCTGGGTGATAGACAGGAGAAAATACTTTTCTATTGTAGAGCAAATGTCACGCCTCTGTGACAACTGGAATTCTCAGACAACTGGGCACCCATGCTTGATTATGAGGGGCTCCCCCATTAAATGAATGTCAGTATACTGTAGTACTGTACTATACTCATTACTATAGTACTCCCTATAGTGTTGAATGGCAGTAGTATAGTGCCTCTTTTGTGCAGTCCTGATGGACCGCCCATATAGCAATGCCGAATCCATCTCTTAAGGGAGTCAGCAGGTTTATGAGCATACCCACACGAGCCTAAAACAGCCTATGGTATTGTGATCCAACCTGTTTCTGAGCATCAAATTTTACAGGGGTGATGAAACTGATCAGATTCTACATACTTTACAACTATGGTGGTCTTAAGGGGACAAACACCTCTTTAACACTGACAAAGCTAAGGATGTCTCCATCCTGGGTGGAAGATGAGATGAAGCCAACTTCATGAGGACAAATAAAAGATGTTGTTGAAGCTTCCAAGGTTGTTGAAAAAAATGTTTCTATCACAGAATACTCACTAACATT
The DNA here is from genome assembly GCF_059756535.1 of Pantherophis guttatus. NCBI lineage: Eukaryota > Metazoa > Chordata > Lepidosauria > Squamata > Colubridae > Pantherophis > Pantherophis guttatus. Next base: position 120,848,839 of record NC_142063.1, read on the forward strand.
TACAAAACGAAATGCTTAAAGATGGAACTTGTGTATATGAAAGGTTTTTGACAGACAAGTGAGACCTTTCTTTTCATATGGAAGGGGGGGGAGGAGGAATCTCAGAGTGAAATGAAGGAAAGAGTTTGCAATTGGGGGGGCAGAAAGGAGAGGCAATGGGGGTTGGGGGACTTTGGAGATTTTGTAGCTTTGTAACAGTAGCCATAGCACGTAGACTTATGTACCACCCCATAGTGCTTTGCAGAACTCTCTGAGCACTTTACGATGTCAACATATTGCCCCCAACAATCTGGGTTCTCATTTTACTGACCTCTGAAGGAACCCAGGCATATGTCACAGAAAGCTCTAGTATTCACTCTGGAATCTTCAATAAGGACGTGTTGGAACAGAAAGCATTTGAAACTATGTTAGAGTTTTTTTCAACATGAAGAGAAGTGTTGTGGTCTGCCGGCAGCCTGTGGAGCTGGCAGCAGAGTCGGACAGTGAGGAGGCTGTGGAGGAACATGGGCCAGTCCTGGAGTCTGGGGAAGGCTCAGACAAGGGCTCTGAGTCGGAGGTAGAGATGGGGCCAGGGCCATCTGGGAGTTATGTGCTGACTCCGGAGCCCCTAGAGTCTGATGTCAGCGAGGCAGAGGAATAAGAGGAGCCTGTTCCCAGCACGTGCATGTGCAGAGCTGCCAGAAGGAAAGAACAATTAAGACAAAAGGGGCAACTCGGGAGTAAGGCTTGAAGATGATTGGCTCTCCCATAAGACATAAAGGTGGAGCAAAGGGACATGAGTCTTTGCAGGAAGCAACTTTATTCGTTCTGGTTGGTTTAAACTCTGAAGCTTTGTTTTGACTTTGTGCTCCGTTTAGCCTTGCAAAGCTAATTGGCAATTAGGTATTTGGCAGCGTTTCAAGGGAGATAAAGTTGTTTGCTTATCAGCCTTATCCCAAAAGACTGTGGCAGACTTCTGTTGGACTATTCACAAACTGCTTGGGCCTCATTACGGGCTGTGAATGAACATAATTCACAGCTGTTGAAATAAAAAGAGGGTTTTTGGGACTAAGCATGTGATTGTTACTGTCTCAGGAAGCCTTGGTCAGAACAAGAAGAGCAATAGTGCCCTTAGATGAGGGTTGAGACTGGTGAGGCTGTATGAACTATACTCCTGCAAGAGAATTCCTGCTGAGAGAAAAGGGGGCATCAGTGGTAACTTTACTAGCTCAAGAGGAGTTGAGATAAGACAGCATGGGAACATGTGAAACTTGTTTGTTGGATAATGGTGAAAGTATATTAGAAATGTGGGTAGAGATGTTGGGGCAAGAGATCAGGAATGATGGAAAACCAACCAACCAACCAACCAACCAACCAACCAACCAACCAACCAACCAACCAGAGAGTTAGTCATAAATGAACCCAAAGGTGGAAAACAAGTTTCTGGAAAAGCAATGACTGATCATTATCTGTCAAAATGATGATACTTTAATGGCATTAAAATTCAGTTGCAAGATCTAAAAGGCTTCGGAGTTGCATAGACTACCTGCAGATAAACATTACAGAAGAGGGCTGCACTATCTGTAAACTAAGTTATGACCAATGTTACAAACATCTTACTGAGTACACCATTAACATGAAGTTAAGATGTACATCAGGCAGTCTTAATGGGAGACCAATTTTTGATGAAATCCTTTGTATTCTGCCTTGTTTTAATAAATTCAATTTTACAATGGCAACCATTCATTTAACACTTCCCTTCTCTCTGATTTCATTCAGGTTGTGATGCAATCAGGGTTGCAGATACCATAGATTGCAATTTGAGTATGAGTTTAGCAAATGCTGTCTGTTTTCTTAACTGTTATCCAAATTGCCACCCATAATTATTCTCTCCGAAGAAAGAGAATCTTTAGAGTCAGCCCAATTATATACGCACCGTGGCTTCGATGTAGTGTCATGGCATTTGAAACCATTAACAAATCTTTCTCTAATCGGAACAAAGCTCAGCACATGAAGCTCATTCCAACTTGGAACTCTCTAAAGGAAACTTTGGAGTCAATTTTCTAAGGATGGTCAGTGACCGGATCTTCTCTTAGAGAAAACAAAATAAACTCTGGCTCCCCTTTTTTCATTCAGAGCTTCTCTTTTTAATGGTTCCAATTTCTAGTCACACGGAACTTGAACTAGAGAGAGGAGGGGGAGGAGGAAGCACCGGTGGGATAGATGGGGAGAATTTAAATGAAAAACTTCCTCAGTGGGGACTTGGAGGCTCCAGAAAGTGGTAATGAGATATGGAGTTTTCACCTCTAGGTCAGATGTCCCAGATCTGAACTTAACAAAGTTCAGAAAAACAACTTCACTCCACCCTTTGGCTATTCTTTGAGTGGATCTCTATGTTGTTATGGGGTTCACTTTTTTTAACGCTTGCTTTTGATATTGTCTCACAGACAAACTGTAGCCTTACAACACTTGCAAGACTGAACTAATTGAACATTACTTAACACATTGTATCTTAATAATTGCTGCAATGGAGAATTGGGATGAAAAAAAAAATCACAAGAAGAAAAAAGGGATGCTTAGCGAGCATCCTCTAATAAATTTAGATATTCATTGAAAAATGTTCTCAATGTATGATATGGATCTTTGTAAGAAAAAAAAGTATACAACTGTAACTCATATTTAGATGACATGCCATTGAAGGCCAATTGAAGGGTATCACAATAGAAGGAAATTCTTATCTTTAAGAACATCCCAGAGCAATCTATTTGGCCATTGTAAAAAAGAAAAGATCTGAAGTAGATTGTATCTTCTCATGACTCTGTAAATCCTGAGATACTAACTGTCCTACCAAGATAGAGCAAGTAGTAGACTAACAATATTCAGTTGACAAAAGAGAGATGAACATGGCAATTCCTTTTCTTTTTTGGGGGGTATTCCTATCCCTAGCAGATGCAAGTCATTTTATGCTGAAGCCAAGACACAGAATAATTCAAGTTATAAATGGTGAAGGAAGATAACTGAGTTCCAGGATGCCAGTTCATATGATGACACCACATGGCTGTGGTAGAAATTATTTGTCTTGCTTTGTAGCATAGGTTTTCATACTGAACATTCTACTTTTTTTTGGGTGGGGGGAAAGAGAAAGGATCTGGTTTGAAAAGGGCCACAGCTTGGCATATTGAGCATCAAACTTCAAAAATGGGCACAAATGGATGTTACTGTATTTGTATTTGTTGCAAATAAAATGCATCAAAATCCTAAGTACAATAAGCCTTTATTTTGGTCTTTATTCACACTGGGGATTGGAAAAAAAAAAAGGGGGGGGGGAAAGAAGGGCTGTAGGAAGCCATTAAGTTTCATTCCCCTCCTCTCCCCAATGTAAATAAGATGTCTTTCTAGAGAAATTGGCCATTTCTGAAGGCTATAGCATCTGGTTATCTGAAGATGGATATTTTAGAGATGCTGATCTTGTAGTAACTTTTTGGAAAGGGAAATTGCAGAAGTGATGACAGGCTTCAGTGTTCAGTGAATTATGAACAAAACTATGCTCTTTCCTGAAGGCAGAAAAGTATGACATCACCCTGTCTTAATCCCCACTCACTGTCATTACAAATTCAGTGTGCCTTGTTCTACCCCACTTCTGAAGTACAATTTTTCCTGATTTCCTGCCTTAAGTGCTCCTGTCTCTTTGAGCTTGAGTGCTTCGGTTTGTTGCATGCTAAACTCAGCAAGTTTGGGCTACTTTCCAAAAGAAAGAACTTCCTCCTCAACCAAGAAGTTAACCTTTATCACATGCGCTAATAGGTTCTAGACCACTCTTTATCCACACTGCTGAATAACCTATATCTTCATAGAAAGTTGCCAGTTCAAACCATGTGTAGGTATTTGTGTGCATGTTACGTGTCACCTGAAATGCACATATGAAAGAGGGGCATGTTGCAGTGGCAGTGAGACACCCACTGCATCAGGCAACTCATTGGGTCAGCTGATAGATATTGAGGCTAGGTATTGTAGATTTCTGGAGTCTCCCTCCCCGTGCCTGTCAGCTGTCAGGCAAATTATTTTTAAGCATAACTTTAGTATTCTTCTGAAAAAGGGATAAACCCTATTTTAAAATAGACCTCTAAAAGAGCTGATGGGTGGCAGTATTATGCTGTGAAGTGGGAACACCTCTCCTTTTGCACTCATGCAATCTCATCCCCAATCCCTATCAGCTGTTAAACAAGCTATTTTTAAGCGTAGAGTAATAATCTTCTGAAACAGCCTTAAACCCTTCTTTAAAAGTACCCTGAACAGCTGATGGGCAGCAAGGTTGCACCTGAATCAGGAGTCTACAGTACTTTACGGTATTGCATGCGGACCCTTCCTGCATCTATCACCATCAAGCAAGGGTTGAAACGGAAAATGTATTAAACCCTTGCTTAAAAATAGCCCAAGATACATTTGACAGGTGCTGGAATTGCATCACAAAGGCCATTTCTCTCCTGTACTGAATAGTCCTTTCCTTGAATCTATTCAGCTGTTGGGTGGGCGAGTTTTAAACACAGGCTTAATGTCCAGATTAAATAATCTACTCAGTGCAGTCACCCTGATTGGCTGTCATAGTTCTGCAACTTGGAACTATGAATTAAAGAAATTATGTTAAATGTGGATTAGATCCAGGTTCAAAAGTGGCTTCTTAACACCAAATCCCTATAATTTCCAAGAGCTTGCAAACAGCCATAAGCAAGTTGTGACTCATGTTGAACTTTCTTCATGTGCTATTTTTTTTACTTAATATATTTTAAAAAGGGCATATAATGATCTAAACAGCAGAAAAATGGAAACAAAAAAAAATATTTCTGCATGCTTGCTTAGCTATCTCAACTATCATATCCTGACTTCAGTTCAAATTCAGTTTCGTTTATAAAGACCTAAAGCCATTTACAAGAACACTTCTTTTATCTTGTATTATTTCACCTTTTTTCCCTTCTAATTTTTCTGTTTTCTTGAAGGCTATTTTGCTTCCGTCATACAAATTATAGCACAAATCATATTGTGTTACAAATGAAAAAGGCTCAAATCTGAACCATTAACTCAACAAAGACCTTGAGGTAATGAACTTTATACTTCCTGTTGAGAATAACATGGTCTTCTCCATGACCATTGCTTGTAGCTGCTCTTAGAATCTATTTAGAATCTATTTTCTGCTTTTGAATAAACTTTTTCCCACCCTTCTTAAGGTCAATTTTCTTCTCAGATACCTAGCAAAACCTTCTGGAAGTTAAAGATGCTCCTCTGATGACTCCAAACTTCTTTCTTAATCTAATGACATCTTTGCATCTCAGAATTTATTTTTATTTTATTTTATTCAATTTATATACCACCCTACTCCCGAAGGACTCAGGGCGGTGAACAGCCACAAGATAAAAATACATCATACAAAAGTTAAAAACCAATTAAAAGTACATTAAATAATTTTGGCCCAAAAAACGAATTTAAAAACACCCAATTTGTATAAAACTTAAAAGCAAATTAAAAGAGAGAGTCAAGCCAGCCCAGCCTGCTGGAATAAAAATGTTTTGAGGGCGCGGCAGAAAGTGCGTAAATCTGGGAGGATCTCTGGGGGGAGCTCATTCCAGATGGCAGGTGCCCCCACAGAGAAGGCTCTCCCCCTGGGGGCCGCCAGTCGACACTGAAGGAGAGATTCAGCTTCTTTTAGATTGCTGCTAGATCCAATAAAGATCCAAAGTCTCTTCTAAAGCAATTTCTCCAGCATCTGGATCAGACTGACTTTTTAAATGATATAAACAAATGCTGGTAGCTTCTTTCTTTTTATTCTATTTGGACAAAAGAAAATTATATGGCCCTGGAGCTAGTCATGTGTTTATGATTTTTGTCTGAATTAAATGAATTGCTGAGCATTAAAACAAATAGCCACTATTTTTATCATCCTGAATCATTTCACTGCAAAATGAAGTCTTTCAATTGAAGGTTTTGGACTGTAATCTATCACATAGGTCCAATGTGGTTTGGTGCAGATGTTTTCCAATTTCCCAAGTTTCTCTGGGATCAGTGACTTGTAAGAGAAGCCCAAAATCATCCAGCTGGCTTCCATGCCTAAAAGAGGATTAGGACTCTGTCTCCCAGTTTCTACTTCTATTAGAAAATTTACTGTTCCAAACTGGCTTTTATATGATCTATAGATTTGTTGTTTCACATGCACTGGTGAACTGTGTATACAGAATTAGTTTAACATGAATCTACTGTCCAAGCAAACAGTGGTTCATATGGTAATGCACGAATTAATTCTATTACTTACAATTTAACTTTTAAGATTCACCAATGAACCAATTGTAGGAGATGACCAGGCTGAGCCTGATAGAGGGGACAAGTGTGTCACAAGTCATGAGTTCCTGCAAGCCCCCAAGAGATCTAAGTCCAGCCCACCTTGAATGCCTCTCTTATTTCCCGCACATTTCCTTGACTGTTAGTTGGTCAGATTATTGTGGAGAGCTTAAGCTTGCAATATATCTTTATTCTGATTTGAACTGTATGAATCTCCTGATTTTCCCGGTGCTTGACACCAATTACTACAAAAGCTTAAGTTTGAGTCAGCTAAATTGCATATTTAATATTACTATATCTCATTTTAAATTATCATATTGCATTATATTGCCTCACTATTGGATGACATAATAATAACAATAACAAATGCATTTTGTTTCAAACACTGAAATATATCCCATAAATCCAAAATGCATTACAATTCTTTTCAGAATTATATTCTATATTTCAGAGGAAGTTAGACCAGTGGTGGGTTGCCCCCAGTTTGGACCGGTTTGCAAGACCGGTTTGTAAAACTGGCGGGAGGCCCCGCCCACCACCCTGGATGTCATCATCGGTGATCTGCTCATGCGCAGAAGCAAGGCATGGCTGGACATCCCCCAGGCAACGGTGATGTCACTAGCTAATCCTTTCAACCCAGAAGCACCTCAGTGCGTCTGACATGAGTGCGATGTGACCATTTTATGATTAGTTGCACAGTCAGCCAGATATTTAGAGTGCATTGTTTATTTATTTATTTATTTTATAAAATTTGTATGCCGCCCTATCTCCAAGGACTCAGGACGGCTCACAACGACAATCGACCAAGCGACTGTTAAAAACAATAATATACACAAAAAATAAAAAGTTTTTTTAAAAAAAATTAAAATATACTACCCCATCAGTCCAGGCTGGGTGACATAAATAGCCAGGTTTTCAATTCACAGCAGAAGGTGCGAAGGTCAGGGGCCAACCAGAGTCCCAAGGGAAGTTGATTCCAAAGGGTGTGGGCACTCACAGAGAAGGCTCTACCCCTGGGGGTCGCCAGCCGACATTGCCTAGCTGACGGCACCCTGAGTAGGCCCTCTCTGTGAGAGCGCACCAGGCGATGGGAAGTTGACGCTGGTTGCAGGTGGTCCGACAAATAGCCTGGGCCTAAGCCATGAAGGGCTTTATAGGTTAACACCAGCACCTTGAATCTCACCCGGAGGGCAACCGGCAACCAATGCAAGCTGCGCAGGAGTAGTGTAATATGGGAGTATCGGGTCCCTCCCACAACAACCCACGCGGCTGCATTCTGTACCAGCTGAAGCCTCCAGGTGGTCTTCACGGGCAGCCCCAGGTAGAGAGCATTGCAGTAGTCGATCCGGGAGGTGACTAGCGCATGAGTGACTGTGTGTAGGGCATCTCGGTCCAAGTATGGGCGCAACTGGTGCACCAGGCGAACCTGGGCAAACGCCTCCCTGGTCACGGCCATGATATGACCCTCCAAACTCAGCCGTGAATCCAAGAGGACGCCCAAGTTGCGTGCCCTGTCTATAGGGGGCAACACTTCACCCCCAATAGACAGCATTGGAACTTCTTGCTCGGCCCGAGATGCTGGTATCCACAGTCACTCAGTCTTGGCCGGGTTGAGTCGAAGCCTGTTACTCCCCATCCAGATCTGTACTGCTTCCAGGCACCGGGACATCATGTTGAGGGCAACACTGGGCTGGTTCGGGGTGGCTATAAAAAGCTGGGTATCATCAGCATACTGGTGATACCCCACCCCAAAACCACGGATGATCTCTCCCAGCGGCTTCATGTAAATGTTGAACAGAAGAGGTGAGAGGACCGCCCCTGGGGCACCCCACAAGTGAGGGGCCTCAGGGCCGACCTCTGCCCCCCTGCCAACACCGCTTGTATACGACCCGAGAGGTAGGAGGCAAACCACCGTAAAATGGTGCTGCCCACTCCCAACCCCCCGAGGCGTTGCAGCATGATACCATGGTCGATGGTATCAAAAGCCGCAGAGAGATCTAATAGGACCAGGACCGAGAAATGACCCCTGTCCCGAGCCCTCCAGAGAGCATCCACCAGCGCGACCAATGCCATCTCCGTGCTGTAACCGGGCCGGTAACCCGATTGGTACGGATCTAGGTAAGTATGTTGTTATATACTTTCATTTATTTGTCTAATTATCCATTTTTCTTTATTAAATGTTTCATTTATTTAGTTCCTTGTTCGTTAGAATGATATACATTTTGTTATGGATTTGAACTATTAATTTTAGACCTGGTAGCAGAAGAAAACAAATGGGAGGGACAGAAATAAATGAAGTAAGTATAAAACCTGTCATGGGTGCAAATTCTTTTTGGGAGTGCTCCTAGACCTAGCTCCTTTCCTGGACCAATGAATAGCACAAGTCCTTTAACCATAATTTTTATCAAGACTGTTGATTAGAATAGTAAAAAGGAATATATCGAAACTTAGAGAAAGAGAAGAGAATAAAGGAAAAAATAAACAGGATAGGAAAGAAGAAAAGGAAATGTATAATGAATTGATTTCCAACCTTCATCACAACAAATAAAAACACAGTTAGTACTTCTTTACTCCTTATAAGATTGCAAAAAGATATCTCTTCCCATATACCATCTCTTATTTATAAAACATAAAATCCATAAAATACTAACTTTTTAACCCTGATGTTACCAAACAGTCTGTAAATATTTGCCAGTTGCAAGCACCCCCACTCCCAATTCTTATTTTAACCTTGATCAAAGCCTACTTTATATTCTTTCCTTATAGTTTTAATAATCTTTAATTTAAACAAATACTGCCATAGGATTTGATTCTCTTTAATTCTTCATTTCATCATACAGATTTCCCTCTTTTGTAATTCCAATAAAAACTTTTCTAGGTTAGTCTCTTGGTTATCATTGTATTTTCATTTTCATTTTTAAAACTCCAATCAGTTTCTTTTGTACCTCCAGTAAACCATCCTTTTCCAAATCATTCTCTCTGTCTGTTATTTATACCATGTTTCTCCTAATATAAGACCCTGTCTTATATTTTTTTGAACCCTGAAATAAGCGCTTGGCCTTATTGCCATGCGCTCAAAAGCTTGATTGGGCTTATTATCAGGAGATGTCTTATTTTGAGGAAAACAGGAAAACTCTGCTTTGTTAGGTAAGATTTGTTCCACATCTCTCATTCCTTCATTAACATATTTTGGATATATTCAGAGAAGCAGATATCATTACTGATAGTGTTGATATTGTTGTTACTAATTTCTGGATCCATTCTTCAGAGATCTTTAATATTTTCAATGTCATAATGTTTTACATCAATTTCTAAGCCTCAGTATTCACTAATATGAGTTGTATTATTTTTATATATTTTTTCTTATGCTTAGTCCCCACTAGTGTCCAGTTTCTAAAATCTCACTTAACTTTTGTTAACTTTTGTTGCAATTGTCAGAACAACCAAAGTAAGTCTGTTTCCCATGAGAATTTTATTTTTTATAGTCAGTTCCAAAATCTTATAGTAAAAGTCAATATTCCAAATGTAGTTGGACTCTAAATCTATTTATAACTTTCTTAGAACAAAACTTTATTTAGCTTTTTGCTGATTATTTCAAATTCTTTAAGTTCTTAAGCACATAATTAACTTTATCTTGTACAGAGTTGAAGATAAAACTCATCCAATGACTTTCCAAACTTATTCTAAAAGTCTCTAATACCTTAATATGATTAATAGGCAATGTTTTAAAGTGATGAGAAAGTGAGGCTTATGAATTTACTGTCCTTGAAAAGGGCAAGCAAGGCAGCTGATCCTTTCATTTCCTAGCAGTCAACCCTGTGGAAAACCACTGTCCTATGCTCACAAGGAGTAGATATCCAGGGCATATATGGGTTATCTCCTGTCCTCTCCTTACCCGGAGAAGCACAGTGGCTCAGTGGCTTAGTGATGCTGGAGATGGTCTCTGATCTAGCAGTTTGAGTCCTATCACTGCATGTCAGGGTGAGCTCCCATCACTTGCCTCTGCTTCTGTCCACTTAACAGTTCAAAAGCATGTACTATGCATGGGGAGACAATTGGAAAATGAGTTGGTGCTCGGTGCAGTCAGTTAGATACCTGCTGGCTCTGAACCTTCCCGGTTGGGGCACTTCTTTGTGAGGTGGTTCTAGGGAAGGGAGGTGGCCTAGGATGACATTGCAGGAAGAGCCAGCTGATCATCTTTCTTTCTGGTGCGAAGCCAACTTGCACTCTTGTGGCATATTTAGGAAGCATGCTACAGTGTCCTACAGCAAAGCTGGTAAATTGGCAGCCAAACTACTACTCTGTGATAGCATTGTGGTCTCCTGGCTAATGTAACAACATCATATGCAGGGTGGGTTCCAAATCCCGCCGCTACCAGTTTGCTCATGCCCGCACTTGTGCGCGGCACTTCTGTGCATGCGCAGAAGTGTCCGGGGAGGTAGGTGGAGCCTCCTTTCACCACAGCTACCGGTTCACCTGATACCAGCGAACTGGTAGCAACCCACCACTGACCCTATACTAATAATATTAATAACATATAATAACCCTTACCTGGAGACATTCCAAGGAATCAGTCTATATAGAGGTTCCTTGGTCTTTGCCATGGTCATGAGCTCCACTTTCATAGAGACAGCTTTATTTCACCATGCTTTCCCCAGAAGTCTGAATAGCACAAGTTCTGAAGTAGCAATAGCAATATCATAGCAATAGCATTTAGGCTTATATAGCACCCATAGTGCTTTATAGCATTCTCTCTGGGCAGTTTACAATGTGTTGTATTATTTGAATACTGCCCTCAACAATCTGGATCCTGATTTTACCGACCTCAGAAGGATGGAAGGCTGAAACAACTTTGATCCCTGTCGGGATTGAACCCCAGGCTGGGAGCAGAGTTTTCCTGCAGTTTAACCACTGTACCACCAGGGCTCTATGTGTCTAAATAATATGTGTGTGGGGGGTTTTTTTGTTTTTGTTTTTTTGCATTTCATATTGTAAATCAGATCTACAAGCTTGCTTTTTTTTCCTCAGGAAGAAATCAGGTTTGGCATGCTCTTTCCAGGTTTCACAAAGGCATGTGAAATATTATAAGAAAGTACAGCTGAATCTCCAAAACTACACTGGAATGTTTGGTTTGGAAATTTTGGAATGAAGCAACGAAGGGCAGAAATATATCCATTAAACCAAGAACCATTATTTTATTTAAATAGGGAAGAAATATCCAGAGCTTGGTCTCAATTTGATCCGACAATGTCTCTTTAACAAGAAAATCACAGGGAGGTAATCAATACGCTAGTTGGACAATATTCCACATTGTTTCCTGTCTGTGTTTTGACTGTCTTGCTCTAATAAGCTTCCAAACCTAACACAAGGTCAACAAAAAGAAACAAACCTTCAGCCACTTGGAAAGCTAGTATTTCTGCTACCTTTCCTCCTGAAATAATAAAAAATATTTTAACCACAGACATACTATGTGCAGATGAAATCCACAAGAAGCCATTGCTACCCGACTCTTGCTGTACATCTCAGTTGGTTCAGCTACAACCGACTAAGATAGGGGAAGGAATTACTGAGAGAGTCTTTATGTTCCATGCTAAACAAAAGGCCGGGCTCAAGTTTTATTTTTAGTAGTATTAAGTGTGAAAAATCTATGCAGTGGCCTTCTTTTTTCAGAGACCACGTCTTTCCAAACTTTATTATAAAAAAAGCTAGCATATACTAATACATTTGCTGTCCCCCAAACTGTACATTCTGATTTTTTCCTGGTTTAATCTAAGTGTTTCATGGCAATAAGCAGACCTATGCAATGATAAAAGTTTCAACTATTATACTAGGCCTGTTCTGACCTAGGCTTCCTGATATAGTAAAAAGAACACAATTAGTCCCACTCCGTCCCTTTTTTTATTTTAACGGCTGTGAATTTCTTTCATTCACAGCACGTGCTGAATCACCAAGAGTTTATAAATAGTCCAACAGAAGCCTGCCACAGTCCTTCGGATAAGGCTGGTAAACACCCACCTTTATCTTCTTTGACATGCTGCCAAAGACCTAATTGGCAATTATCTTGGCAAGGCCACACAGAAACACAGAGTCAAAAACAGAGCTTCAAAGTACAAACTGACACCATCCACAATGTTGCTTCCTGCAAAGGCCCACATGCCTTTGCTCTTCCTTTATGTCTTATGGGAGGGGCCAATCATCTCCAAGCCTTACTCCCGAGTCGTCCCTTTTGTTTTAACTGTTCTTGCCTTCTGGCAGCTCTGCGCATGCACGCACTAGGAACAGGCTCCTCCTGTTCCTCTGCCTCTCTAATGTCCTATTCTGGAGGCTCCGGAGCCCGCACATAGAACATTTTGATAGTAGCTTGCTTATTCTTGTCAGTTTTATTTCATTTCTTTCCTCTATCACAGTTTCTCCTGCTGCTTTCCTCAGAATCTGTGGTTTTATGGTATTACCTAGAGCAGTGGTCCCCAACCCCCGGTCCGCGGACCGGTGCCGGGCCGTGGAGTACCTGGCACCGGGCCGCGCAGCGGCCAGGGGACATGAACGCTGCAGCGCAAAGGCTCCTGGGCCATGCGCAAAAGCTCCTGGGCCGTGCGCAATGGGCCATGCGCAAAAGCTCCTGGGCCGTGCCCCCACCCCTGCGCGCGCTCAGCGGGCCGCGGCGATAAAAAGGTTGGGGACCACTGACCTAGAGGTTCTCTCACCTTAAGGAAGTCATTTTTCATGAGAACTCTGTGACAGCAACAACCTGTACCTTCATTGAGTTTGACCAAGAGGCAAAAATTAATCACTGGATTCTCTGAACTGTGATATACCCAAACTACTCTATCATTCATGTGTAAAACAAGATCTGTGATAATTTTGTTCCAGCTGAGAATGGCAATGTTCTGTTAAAAAAAAAGAAGTCCTGAAAAAGTGTAGCAGTTTTTGTGATTGAAAGGATTTTTAATTTTAAATAAATTTAGATTTGTATATATTTGGCATGCGTTCTCAGAATTTGTGATGTTTAATTGTTAAACTGTTTAATTGTATTTGACATAATGCAGATAGATGTGCTTATTTCTTGCAAACACTTTATACATAATGTCAAAAGGATGAAGGCCTAAGAACAGGGGATAGTGAGCACATTAGTACATGTAGTACCAAGACCATATTTGATCTCAAAAGAAAGTCATAAAGAATCATCAAAATGAGAGGCCTCAGTAACCTAGTGCCAGTTTCCTTAAGAGGAAATGCTCCAGATTCAACTTGAATCTTCTAATGAAAGAGAGTCTACATAATCTGTTTCTTCTACATTTTGTACTGTCAGAAAGTTCTTCCTCATGTTTAATCAAATAATTTGTAAAGTTAACTGATTGGATTATTCTCACCTTCTGGAACCATAGAAAACAGCTTTATTTCATCGTCAAAGTGACAACCCCTCAAATATTTGAAGCTAACTATAAAATCATTTAGTACATGTTGTTAGTTGCAAAGTTATGTCCGACCCATTGCGACCCCATGGACAACATTCCTCCAGGCCTTCCTGTCCTCTACCATCTTCTGGAGTCCACTTAAGCTCATGCCTACTGCTTCAGTGACTCCATCCAGCCACTTCATTCTCTGCCATCCCCTTCTTCTTTTGCCCTCAATCTTTCCCAGCATTAGGCTTTCTCCAATGAATCTGTCCTTCTTATTAAGCAGCCAAAATGTTTCAGTTTCATCTTCAGGATCCGGTCTTCTAAAGAGCAGTCAGGGTTGATCTCCTCTAGGACTGACCGGTTTGATCACCTTGCAGTCCAAGGGACTCCCGGGAGTCTTTTCCAGCACCATAGTTCAAAGGCCTCAATTCTTTGCTGCTCAGCCTTCCTTATGGTCCAACTTTCACAACCATACATTGCAACTGGGAATACCATAGCCTTGACTATATGCACTTTTGTTGGCAGGGTGATGTCTCTGCTTTTTAGTATGCTGTCCAACTTTGCCATAGCTTTTGTACATACACTGTTTTTTTTACAATAAAGATGTATGTATGTAACTATTTACATATGTAACTTCATGATAGACTGCTTTTCTACACATATGTATTCAAAATAAATAAAAAGCTCAAAGACAGCAGCTGTGGCAATGTCATAGATAATTATCTCCAGGTGATCCATTTAAGCAATCATTAAACATTATTAGAGTTAATTTGTGTGCCTTCTCTGTGTTACAGGAAATGTCTCTATTAACCAGATGTCCTGGTTAATTAATTAATTAATTAATTAATTAATTAATTAATTAATTAATGTCTATTTATTTCAGAGGAAGTAGACTTCAGGATCTGCACTGTCTTCCAAAAAAGAATAAGAATAAATTAAGAATCTTTAGAAAAAAAAATACTGCATACAACTACAGCTGTCTGTCTGCCTGTGTCTATCTATCTGCTATTTTTTAATGCGTTGCTCTTCTTCTCTACCATCAGACCTACATATGGCTCCTATGATGCTTAAGAAATGTTAGAAAACTTGGCTGGTCTCTTAGGACTTGGGTAAGGAGGATATTGAGCCCCTTATAAGATTTTATCTATTGGCAAGAATTAATTTCTGGATATATTTGTTTTTTTTTTCTTGTTTTTATTATGTTTAATGTTATAAGCTGCCCAGAGTCTTCTGAAGTAGATGGCCTTTTAAAGATGATGATGATGATGATGATGATGTAACATTCTAAAATGATAAAGGAATAGAGTTTAGCAATTAGGAGATCCTTCCTTCCTTCCTTCCTTCCTTCCTTCCTTCCTTCCTTCCTTCCTTCCTTCCTTCCTTCCTTCCTTCCTTCCTTCCTTCTGTGTAGTGGGATCTAGGGATATTTAGGAACTCACGTTTTTGCTTTCTTCAGTTGTCTTTCAGCTAGGCAATTCTCTAATCCAGCATATTTTTCTATTTAGTGGCTATATAAAGTAGACAAAAATTTCATTTAATATTTTAAAATGTATGATATAAACAAGGGATCCAGCTCTTTTTAAATTCTTCGCTTCTCTGACACAACCCTGGAATTATTATGTGCCATGAGTTTGATTTATTTATTTTTTATTATGAAGGAAGGACAAATGCTATCAGAGCTTCCTTTGTGGCTAGTTTATACCATCATGTATTTTTTAGGATAACTCTTTCAAATCTGTTGTTAAAAGAATATAATTTCCTTTTTTAAAAACTTCCTTAGTGGGAAGAGGATGGTATAGCAAGAGTCAGTATGGTGTAGTAGTTAAGGTGAGACTAGAATTGGGAAGACTCACGTTCAAGCCCATGGAAGGCTACTGAGTCCGAGTGCCTTTGCATCACTCACTTTCTTTCAGTGTAACTAATCACATATGGTTGTGGTTGTGGGGGAACCATGTGTATCTTTATTTATTTATGATTTTTTTTTTTTGCCACCCATCTCGTATCTAATGCCTCTGGACGGCTTACAACATAAAAACCTTAAAACGTTAAAAAACAACAACATTAAAATCAACAAACTTAGAACACAGTGGATAAAATCATTGACAAATAAAATCATTCACACCAGATGGGAAAGAAAGGAGGCTGACACATGGGGTGGGTGGTGGGTGGGAAGGTGGGAATAATTTCTATGGAGAGTCTCAGTCATCCAGGGTCATGGTTGTCCCAAAGGCACTTTTTCAAAAGGCAACTGGACTTTCTTTGTTTTTCCTTGAAAACAGGATAACAAAGAAAGTGCAGTTGTTTGTTTTTAAGGAAAAACAAAGAAAGTCCAGTTGCCTTTTGAAAAAGCGCCTTTGGGATGAGGTGGGATAAAGTTTTAATTAATCAACCACCTCCAGTATGAAACTCCCCCATTGGGTCCCCAACAGTGGTGGATTGCCCCCGGTTCGCACCGGTTCTATAGAACCGGTAGTAAAACTGGTGGGAGGCTCTGCCCACCAACCCCGACATCATCAAAATGCTTCTGTTCATGCGCAGAAGAGCGTGCATGTCCATGAGTGAAGCGAGCGCTCGCGCGTGGCCCTGCTACGAACCAGTAGTAAAGATAAGTAGAACCCACCCTGGTCCCCAAGCCATCTGGTAGAGTCAGGTTTTAAGCTGTTAGGAGGGCGGGAGTGAATCTCACCTCAGGGGGTAAGATGTTCCATATGGCAAGAACCACAGTAGAGAAGGGCCTTCGTGTGGAGCCCACTGGCCAAAATTCTTTGTTGCCTTAAATGCTGACTTCTCCACGGCTTTTGATACCATCGACCATGGTATCTTACTGCGACGACTCGGGGGGTTGGGGGTGGGGGCACTGTTTTACCTCTCAGGTCGTATGCAATTTGTCTGGGCAGGAGGACAGAGATCCTCCCCGAGACCCCTCACTTGCAGAGTGCCTCAGGGGTCGGTTCTTTCCCCCTTGCTCTTTAACATCTATATGAAGCCTCTGGGTGAGATCATTCGTAGTTTTGGGGTGAGGTATCATCAGTACGCTGATGATACCCAACTTTACATCTCCACCCCGGACCAACCCAGGGATGCCCTTTCCATGATGTCTAAGTGCTTGGAGGCTGTGAGGGCCTGGATGGGAGTCAACAGGCTCAGACTTAACCCAGACAAGACCGAATGGCTGTGGGTACTGCCTCCTAAAGACTATGTCGATTGTCCATCCTTGGTCCTGGGGGGGGGGAGAAATTGTCCCCCTCAGAATGGGCTCGCAATCTGGGTGTCCTCCTAGACTCACAGCTAAGATTGGAACAACATCTGACAGCTGGGGCTAGGGGGACCTTTGCACAGGTTTGGCTGGTGCACCAATTGCGACCCTACTTGGATTAGGAGGCTCTCCTCACAGTCCCTCATGCCCTTGTCACCTCACAGTTGGATTATTACAACGCGCTCTACATGGGGCTACCCTTGAAAAGTGTTCGGAGACTACAGTTGGTCCAGAATGCAGCCGCGCGAGCTATTGTGGATGCACCTATATACACCCACATTACACCAATTCTCTGCGAGCTGCACTGGCTCCCTATCGGTCTCCAGATGCAATTCAAGGTGTTGGTTATTACCTTTAAAACCCTATATGGCTCAGGGCCAGGTTATCTTTGAGACCACCTTCTACCCTACCGCCCAGTGACCGGTAAGATCCCACAGAGTTGGTCTCCTCCAGGTCCCGTCAGCTATGTCGGTTGGCGGGCCCATGGGGGAGGGCCTTCTCTGTGGCTCCCCTGGCTCTCTGGAACCAATTACCTCCTGAGGTCCAGACCGCCCCCACCCTATTGGTCTTCCGGAAAGCAGTGAAGACCTGGCTTTTCTGGCAGGCCTGGGGTCGTTGATCTCGCTACGGCGATCTTGCAAGACCCGGCCATGGAATGGGTTTTTAATGTTTTCTTTTAAAACAAATTTACGGGATATTGTTCGCATTGTTTTTTGCTGTAAGCTGCCCAGAGTCCCTAGGGAGTTGGGCGGCATAGAAATGCAACTAATAATTAAATAAAATAAATGAATAGGAAGTAAATATTTAAATAATTTTTATTTCCAGGACTAGCACCGTCCAAAACCAGAAAAAAAGTTTCATGTGGAGAAGTAATTAAAAAAAAAAAAAGTTGCTTCCCTTCCATTCCACTCCAATCCGTCCCATAAAATTGCTTATATTTATATATGGAATAGTTTGAAGAGAGCTTATCAATTAAAAATACAGATGAATGTAGACCAGACTTTAAAAGCATTCTTTCTCACTGGATCTCACAGGCATGCCAAAAACAAAGCAATAGAACCTGTGTTTCACATGGTAAATATATATAAAAAGAGTTAAATCAGTGTCTGATTTGGGAGTGAAGTAGTTAAATGAGCTAGTATTAATGAAAGCTGCAAAAAGTGCTGACACAGCCATTTCTCCTAAGGATCTGGTATTTATCTGTTCATGTGTTAATGTACACACACAGCTCAACATTTCCAGGTTGATGGCTTGGCAGCATTATACATCTGCAGCAAAAGGTTAAAGAGCATCATAACACTGCTTGGAGGAGTTTAATAAATTGAGCACAACTTCTTTTTTCTAAAGCATTCTTTTACAATCTTTCTAAGGCAAGCTGAAGGTTGGGGAGGGGTTCTAAAGGTTTACTATGTATATCTTTACCTTATGGATAGTGTTTAATGATCGTATCAAGTAAAACAAAGGAGGGTATGGGTGAGATAGTCTGAAAAAGAAGATTTAAGAGAAGGAAAAATAGGCTCTAAATATCAAATAAGGCTATTTCCATTTAGTTCTGTAGAGTTGGCAAAAAGCAAGCATCTATCAGGGACCGCTGTGATTTGTAACAACAATTCAAGGTTAAGTAAACTCCATGCATGTCTAAGATGAAGCTTAAAGTAGAGTTGGGGTAAAAAAGGGAAAATTTTGACAAAATCACCACCAATCAATTGAAAAAGGCAGCTTTATTTGGGTATGCCTTTAATATTATTCAATAACAACTTTTGTCTTACCCAAGTCCTGGAAAGGCCTTGAAAGGTTTGCAAAAATGCCAAGTACAGTCTGAACATCTGGCTAATTGTACGGCCAACTATAGTAAGTGGATGATCATTTATTGGATTTTTTAAAACGTTTGTGTTGGAGTTGCATTTTGAGGCACACTCACCCCCTCCATGTTCTGACTTTTCAGAGATATTGGGATGACACCCAATTTTTGACATAACATTTGTTACTCAAGCTTTCTGAAGCAGAACTATAAACAGTTGTCTTGACTCCTTATCTGTATCCATATCTCTGGATTATGCTTCTTTGAGGTTGTGAAATCTTAGATGCTCTCACTTGTAACACAAAAGCAAGGCCAAGTGTTGTTCATATGAAATATGGAAAAAGTGAAGTTGGCTAGGAATATCTCCTAGGCCAGATATGAGTCTAGTTTATATGGTTGATAGAAAGAAGCCAGCTAATAGAGCAAAGGTATTTAGAAAGCAGGCAAACTCGTGAGATGACAGAATGGGTGAAAAGGTGAGGCTAAGCAGACAAGGGGTCAAGGATGGATGAATGAAGATACAAAATTCAGTAGACACAAATGGGCATAAACTGATAAAACGAATTTGTTTGGGGACGGATAAACAACAATGAATGAAATATGTATATTTGGCAAAAGAAGGTGTAACAGAGAAAGTTCTATTTCATTTCCCCCTCTTTTTTTAAATCATAAAAATGTCAATGGCACTGAGTATGTAGAAATGTGGAATATGGAGCAAATTCACACAAACATAGGCAATTGTATCTGAAGAAGACAAGAGGGATGTTTATATATCTTAGTTTCAAAGTCCAACAGTTATTGCAAGTATTGTGGGTTTCTTCTTCTTCTTGAGATTACCTTTCTGTACCAGATGGGTACTGATTTATTTGGTCCTAGGACAATACTCCAGGACCATGGATTTTTGAATCACCTCTGAAAGTGCTTATGACTTCTCTATCCTTCTCCATAAAGTGGCAGAAAAGGCTACAACTAGTGCGTCCCAATCAGTCAAAGAGGTGTTCTCGAACATTCTGGATGAGGCAAAATTGTGAGGAAATAATTGCGGGTGCTCCATCACCAGAGGCTTTCAGAAAGAGACTGGACAACAATTTTTCCGAAATAGTATAGGCCCTATACTATAGGGTCTCCTGTTGAGCAGGGGTTTGGACTAGAAGACCTCCAAAGTCCCTTCCAACTTCACTATTCTGTGTTCTATGTTCTACCCTTTCTGATACAAATGGAATGCAAGCATTACCTTAGATACAACATGACAGCTATTCTTGCTCAGTGGTATAACAATGTTACTTAGAAGCTGACTTTTTTTAGGCATTCAGATTTGATATTTAAATTACGACAGGTAAACCCCACAAAAAATCTCTTGGATGCATGCCAGCATCATGAGGTCAGATGAGTAATCCCAGCATGATTGAGACTGGTTATGTCTGTGGTTTGGATTAGATCTCTCCCTCTTGTCACCCCACATTTTCCCTTTGCAGAAGGCAAGAAGCTTAAAATTCAGTCTTCCAGCACTTCAAGAAAATAACAATAATATTAATGCTGCAAAAAGAACTTCAAACATGTTGAGACTCTTGACATACGCATAAAAGCTGCCAGTTCTGAGAACTGCCACAACATTTCATGCTGCAACCAAAATGACTCCCCTGGAGGGATACATTTTTAAAGCAATACGCAGCTGGTGTGGCATGAAAAGGGAGAAAGACCAAGCAACAAACAAACAAAAACCTCTTGTAATGTGATTAACTGCAAGGGAGAAAACGCCTCATGTTCACTGAAGCTGCTTGGGAAAGTTCCTTTTATGTGAAACATGAAACAGGCCTTGTCTGACCCCTAAGCAGCTGAAGACATTGCTGCTCAGAAGCTCAGGGAGGTGTCCCCATATTAAGCTTCAATCCTACGGGTTGCCCAGAGGAGAAAGATCTCAAAGTAACCCCCACTACATGAATAGGGAGTTAGGGTGGAAGAAAAAAAACACATGGGAACACTACTATTCATAGCAGAACGAAGTTGCTTAAAAAGTATTTTGGGCAGATGGACTACAAAACCCTTGATCATGCCCATAAGGCAAAACTGCTGCCATTCTAGACATTTTGTGGCTCCCTTTCCACTGACAGGAATTGCCATGGAGGCAGCCTGCAAGGGGCTGTATGTGATTACATGATTTCTGTTCTCCCACTTTCATGGATTTTAACTGTTTATTATATCTGTTTACTTCATTTTTTTTTTGAATTTTTGATTCTTTTTAGATTGTTATGGAGTTTTAACTGTTGGGTTATATGCGGCTCAGAGTCACATTTGGGAATAAACCAATAGTTTTTCTTGTTTTTTCAATGCTGTGTTTGGGTATGACTAGGAACAGACACAATCTTCCCCCCATGTTTGGGTTAGGTTGTGAGAGTAAGTTTGTCTTGCTTCTCTGTTACCCAGTTTAGCTAAGAGTTCCATTCCATGTTTGGGGGAGAGGTCTGAAATAACTTAAAGATTAGGCTCACATCCAACAAAACAAATTTGAAAGGCATTGGACATCAAAAAAAGTGTAAAAATATATGTATATTTTCAGACCTTCAGACACATAGCCACAATTCTTTGCTATTGCACCTAATCTCTTGGGATGTGCATTTGGGAAATAAATACAAAGAAATTCTGACTTTATTTGCATATATTTCAAATTTAATAATACAAAGTATATATACAAATCCCACTACTTTACAGAAGGATCCATATCTTCTGCTTTATATGTATATAAAACATCACAAGAAATGCTCTTAAAAATCATTGCTGGTTCTTTTGCTATTTTACAGTTTAATTGGTTTAAGATGAGAGGATTTGAACAGTCCGTCTTTTTAGATATTGGTCCCAATGCACAATAAATGCAAAGTACATTTTAGGGAGGAGAAGCTTGGCTCTATTTGGTACATTTTAAAAAAACATATAAAGAAAAAATACTGCTCAGTTTAACAAACCCCATCCTGAATATGGAGATCCATTTTCTTCATTCTGCTGATTTTGCTGAGATTCGCTTTCAAACACAGCACAAAGGTAATATGTTTATGATTCCACAATTATTTTAATTTTATTTATAGTGTAGTGCTTGAATTAAAACACCAGCTGAAGTTCAGAAACTGTGCATTGAGTATGGAGAGATTCTTTTGATTAGTCAACACACGTAAGAATATCAGCAGTGCCAGAGACAGGCTTCTTAAAAAGTGTACTTTCCTTTTAGTGTGTAGATGCTGCAGAATGGTGTATTTCTAGGGCACACATATAGTTCATTTGGGGTAACAGGGATGCCCCCAAAGGCATGCTGCAGGCTGTGAATAGAATGTGCACACCCCAGAACATGTCCCAGTCTTCTCTACTATGGGAATAGAAGTTGCCTAGTAAATCTTTGACTCCTGAGCAGACAAGCCTATTGTATTCCTAGAATCTGTTCCCTGAAGGGAGGGAGTTCCCAAACCATATAATATTCGGGTCATTTAACGTTTCTATGAATCTTCATTGTTTCTAAGAGACATGGCATGTGTGTAACCACACCTCAAAACTGAGAAAAATGCTGAAGTAGTTTCAAAATTGTATCAAATATCAGGCTGGATTAGTTTGGTTATGTATTCTACGGAACTACCCTTTCTTTGATTAGCATCTTCATGTGAATTGAACCGCAGTCAATGTATCTGAAGCAATAAGCAAAGCAAAAGGGAAGATTGTGTGGCAACTAGATTTACTACTGTTATTCTCTAAACAATAGCAAAAATTCATTAAAGATATGAATCTCAAAATGTATGTGATGTGGGGCTACACAAACATGCATATACTGGGATACTGCAAATAAAAGATTGGAAAAAAAGGAGAAATGAAATAACACCAACACTGTTCAATTTATCCACCCTTTGCATGTGGTTTTCGTGCCAAATTTCTAATTCTTCCACTGTCTGTTGCTTGCTGCAAAATGAAACCTGTCTTTGCAAAGGGCAGGGTTATTTATAGGTAAGATGTAAATCACAGTTTCTTATAAAAACCAAGAATGCTCCTCTTTCCTTATGACATAATTTATATTTAGCCGGAGGGTTATCTGATTTTTTTTTTTAATGACACAAAACCCTTGGGTTATTATTTTTAGAGCTACTGATAAGAGTCTCATCAGGGAGGTCAAAAATAGGATTCTGCCCACTTGCAGAAGACAAGTTTCTCAAGGCTACCCAAGATTCTTGCAAGCTGAGAAGATGAGTGCTTTCCTATATCTGCCTGCCTGCCTGCCTGCCTGCCTGCCTGCCTATCTATCTATAGGTTGAACTGGCCACCCATCCTTTTCAACTACCTCTTTTAAAAGGCAACTGGACTTTCTTCCTTTTTCCTTGAAGACATTTCTCTTCTCATCCAAGAAGCTTCTTCAGTTCTGGAAAAATTGCAGACTACAGGAACCACTTCAATTTGATATGCAGACAATGCAGACTCATCCCCAACAGCCTGCGTCTGTGTTCAACAGTGAAGGGACACAGCCAGGACAGAAAACATTCAGCAGAAAACACAGCTCCAGATTCTCAACGAAAGAAACAACCATGATTTAGCTAACTGAGAATCTCCATAGACATACCTCTTTTAAAGTTTCTACCACAGGCCAGTGTTTAAACGAGCATCCCTTAACTTCAGCCTGTATGGTAATTGTTTTATTTTATTTTATAACATATAAAAATTCCATTTTTAGTTAAACAGTATGTTGTATGGGTACAAATATTTGTAGGAAATAATAATCAAAGTATTTACAACAATATTCATTACATTGGTAATAGTTCTATAATAATAATAGTAATAATAATAATAATATTTGCTTGTCCATTTTAACAAACGTCCCTTGTGTCCTTTTCTTATATCCACATGTTTCTAACTTTTGTTTTTATTAGCTAGCCATTGATAAAATAAGCCCATGTCAAAAAGTATTCAGTTTCTTCCTTTCCCTTAATTATAAGTGTTAGTCTACCCATTTCTGCACATTCTAACATTTTGTTAATCACATTTTCATCTGTAGGGATCTCTCCACTCTTCCATTGTTGTGCAAATACAATTCTAGCTGCAGTTAATACATGTAAAATAAAATATGTATTCCTCTTGTTATTGCATTGGCATCCTTCAGTCTCAAAAGACTATGGTATCATGCTCTTGAAAGAGATTCTAAAACAGCATCTACTGTGACTAAAAAGGCCAATCTGAGAGTGGCAATCCCTTCCACACTGAGGGCAGATACATTCTGTCCCCTGCCCAGCCCCCAGATTTCACTGGTTCCTGGACTCAGCCTGCCGAACTAGTGTCTCTTTGAATTGGAGAAGGCCATGCTATGTCTTTAGCCTCCAAGCTGAACGATCGGAGGTCAAGGTTTCCCATTTGTTAATGTCCATTCCCAGGGCCTTTAGGTCCCTCTTGCAGATATCCTTATATCGCAGCTGTGGTCTCCCTCTGAGGCGCTTTCCCTGCACTAATTCTCCATACAGGAGATCTTTCGGAATCTGACCATCAGCCATTCTCTTGTTACACTTATCCAGTAAAATGCCCAACAAAAATATTTCTGGTTTTAAATCTATATGTTGCTTTCTCATTTTTTCCAACCATGTGTGTATTTTTGTCCGATTTTCTTTTGCTTTTGGGCATGTCCACCACATATTATAACACAATCCAGGTATCTGATGAAATTTCAACACTTAATGGACATGTCCTTAAACATCTTTAAACATATTGAACGGGGTCCTTGGTGCTCTCTGAATGTGTGTATTTATTTGTGTACAGATATTTCATTGACCAATTAGTAAAATCTTCAATGCAAGTTTGATATTTCAGGGATTCTAAATTATCAATGTGGTCCAAAAATTGAGATCTTGCTGCCCAAAGCATCTGTTTTTTCCAGATTCTAGCTGCATTTCCAAATTCCTTTGATGTCTGTGTATAAAAAGCACATCTATGTGCAAGAGAGAAAAAGGGAGAGGGAAACTGGGAGGAGCAACACAGTAAATATTAAATGCCTTGCTTTTCATGTCTTTGTGATCCCTGGAAAATCAAAAGGAAGAAAGCACTCTTTGAAATAAGTCCAGGCAGTTGTTTCTAGAACACTTGTGAAATATAACTGATGTAATAATGAAGCATCAATGCAAAGTTTGTGTAAAAAAATCCAGAGAGTGCTAAATATATCTCAAGTTTGCTATTGCAATGGAACAGAAAAGGCAACAAACTCCGTCTCTGAGTGAGATGGGTGGTTCAAAAATGTGAACAACAAACAAACAAATAAATACAAAGAATAACTGCAAATCGATGAGAACAGATACTGCACTGATCTTAGCAAAGGCAATTTTTTTCCCTGTTATTACTTTAAAAGAACAAAAATAAACAAAGGGTATCTGTAAATTAGCTTTTAGTAACTTCTCAACTTGAAGCAGAGAAGTGTTGAAGCTGCAAATGAAGCAATTTTCCTTATACCCATGAATTTTGTCCATGAATTTCATTTTGGAAATCTGAATTTGGGCGGTGCGTGATCAAATGAACGAGGACCACACATAACCAACTTCCAATTATGGACTTTGCATCATCTTCCAGAAGCAGCCCCAACTTTCAGATTGTTTTGGCGTAACGGATTTAGAAAGGAAAACAAAGTGCCCAGGAAAGTTGGAGGACTGGGATGTGTTGTCATATACTGAAAAATCAGTTGTTGGAATTAATCTCCTCAATTAGGCCTAATGTTCTCCTGGTAAAAGAATTTCATTCTGCTCTAATTCAATGGCTTTGTTGGCAACTATTCCACACCTCTCCCAGGACAGGGGGAACAGTGCTGTCTGAAAACCTTACCTGTGACAATGATTAGAGGGGTCCAGTGGTGGGCTGCAACTGGTTTAACAACTGGTTCTGCGAACATACACACGTGCCTAATGTGCTTGTGCACAGCGTTCAAAATACAGCAATTTGAAGCTCAGCTGCTTACTTTCTAAGGCAGCCCCTGTAAATAGAACAGCGGAGGCACGGAAATCAGCTGTGCTGTGCGAATCAGCTGAGCCAGAAAGAAGAAAGTATAAGACAGGATAGGGCGGGTGCAGGTGAGTGGGACCAGCTGATTATCGGAACTACTGGTTTGCCCAAACTTGTCTGAACTGGTAGCAGCCCACCACTGGAGGAGTCATTACAATCCCTTCCCTTTCAGGGACAAAACCATATGGATACTCCTCTCTGATGCTACTTATACATAGAAGAAAGATAGCAGTTGAAGGTTTATCTGGATCTATTCATGGAGTATCTCTGTGTCTGCGGATTGAGTCCACCTACACATACATACAGGCACTGACAGATGTCCCCTTAATTTTGTAGTGGAAGAAATGGTGGCTATTTCAACAGAGGCAGTCCCTTTAAAATCTCCTTGCATTGCAGTCATTGCTGAATGTTGATTTATACAGTGGTCAAGTTGTCAAGTTTGAAAGAAGCCCAAAGAACCCCCTCCCCCCTTCTGTTCATGCACAGCTGTGATCCCCCAGGAGCCATCTGAAGACCCCGCAGGCTCACTAGAACTCTATTGGACATGGTGTTTACAACCAACCCACGCAAGCTGCCACTGTGTGGTCTGAAGCTCTCAACAGAGAGGCAAGTGAGAGACAAATGAATGCAAGAGAGAATCCAATTCTCTATATAACCCCTCGGGGCTGTATGAATGGGCTGTCATCAGATGCTGTCTGCAGATGAAGCCTGCTTTAATGGAGGTAATGGGAAGAGACTTGCTGAATTCTGCTTACCGTTGGGAGCATTGTTAATTCAGTTCTCTTCAGCAATTACTTTGTAGGAAGAAAGGCTTAAGATAATTTTTAAAACAATATTGGAGATGTCCAATATTGCTTCATACAGCAACAAGGGAAATGTGAAGTTGACTCTTCACTTAAATTCCTTTTCTTCCCTCTGAGGAAGTATTACTAGGTTACACCAATAGTAACAGATTTATCATTGTTCTGTGGCACATTACTGTCCTCTCCTTCCCCCTTTCCCTTCCTATTACGATCAATTACTCATGAAAGCAATTGAACATCAACAGCTGGGGTTCAATAGCTCATCTAAGACACAACTGTTAGATCCCATTCTTCCCCTTCCCACTTAGTCATTTGGACACAAAAAGATCTGCAAACCTGTAGAAGGCAGAGGGAGGAAGTGAGGAGGACAAAGCTAGCTAGAAGGCCTGATAACTAGCAGGAGCCAGATGGTTTGAAAGCCAAGGAGATCACAGTGATATTTGGGAACTGGAAAGGGGCAAGGTAGAAACATTTAAATAATGTAGTTTGATAAGGAAATTGAATTGGTCCCAAAGTGAATTGTTATTTACTTATTTCTTTTTTATGATTTATATCACTTTATCTGCAAGGAACATGCAAACGTGACATCCACTTTTTATCTCATAAGAATTTCATTGGTAGTCTGGTCTAAGAAACAAATAGTGACCAGTATCAATGGGTACTCTATCAATGAGAGCTTCATAATTTACATAATCTGGTATGAATTTGAGGGTAATCTCTTCAATTCTAATCTGCGATTAATGGTCTAGATTACGTTATCTCTGTACTATTTTTAGGTAAGACTCTGGAGGGATCCTTATGGATTAGGATGTATAGAAATAAACTATGCAACTAAAATAATAATAATAACATGCTCTGAACATTTCTAGCATAGTTTACTGAAAAGTGATCATGTCTACTCCCATTGGAATGCTGCTCATAAATGTATCCAAAAAATTAGTAAGTTGTTTACTTAAGTGAGTCAACAGGAAAATCATAAACATAACATTGGTTTTCATAGATTGTCGGCGTTGACACTTGATTTGGTAGAAGCTGAATATAGATGATATAGTGCTTCCTAAGAATTTCTAAGATAAGATGGGCTTCTAGGAGGGATAGTTCATTTTATAAGATTTCTATTCTTCATTATTACTGTTATTCTAAATTACCATACCAGAGAGTGTAGACCACACTCTCAAAACAGGTGGGACCATAGGGGGAAATGATTTATTATTGATCATTTTGCATTAATTAAATACAGTTAATATATTTTTTTTATTTGATTTATATGCCGCCCTTCTCCGGAGACTCAGGGTGGCTTACAATGCGTTAAGCAATAGCCTTCATACTTTTGTATATTTATACAAAGTCAATTTATTGCCCCCACAATCTGGGTCCTCATTTTACCTACCTTAGAAAGGATGGAAGGCTGAGTCAACCTTGAGCCTGGTGAGATTTGAACTTGCAGTAATTGCAGGCAGCTGATGTTAATAACAGTGCTTTAGTCTGCTGCGCTACCAGTGCTCCTATAATGAATATAATGAATATATTTCAATCATCTAACGTATGACAATTATCAATTTTCTGATAACATTTTAGATAGTCTAGGTCTAGGGGCTACATTCAGCCTTTTGAGTCCTACTTGCAGCCTTAGGGCTTTGGGATGGGCATCTCTTAGCTTTTTCTTCTTGGTCTCCTGGAATGTGAACTGTGAATATCAGGAATGACCTGCTCTAATGCAAGGAACTGAGAAGAAGCAGAAGCAGAAGCAGAAGCAGGAGAAGGAGGAGGAGAAGGAGAAGGAGAAGGAGAAGGAGAAGGAGAAGGAGAAGGAGAAGGAGAAGGAGAAGGAGAAGGAGAAGGAGAAGTAGTAGTAGTAGTTCAGGAAGTTTTGGTGAGATATAGTGTTAATAACCTATAGTTATCTATAGGTCAACTTTATTTGCATGCTTGTTAATAACATCAAAAATATCTAGAAGGTTAGAAGGCAAGACTTGCTTTTGTAGGAACAATGTTTTATCTTCGTCTTCCTCCTTCTCACTTATTTTTTCTTTAATAATGCTTTTAAACATTTTCTCAGAAACAGGTGTTAAGCTAACTAGCATATCTTTTTAAATATATATAGAAATGTGTTGACTAAATAAATAAAATTATCCTTCATGTCCCTTGGTCTCATTTTCAAAGCAGGACTCACATTGGTTATTTTTAACTCTGGAACAAATGCCAATATTAAAAAAAGTTGTATATTTTTTCCTGAAAATGTTAGTAATTACATAATTAGGTTCTTTAAGGGCTCTTGGGTGATACTTTTCTGGATCCTGGATTGATTGATTGATTTCTAAATTCCCAATTTGACTTATAACTTCATCTCTTGTTACCAGTAGTTGTCTCAGCTTGTCTGATATTTTACTCTTTTCTTAAGGGAAATGGCCTTTTTTTAAAGGAGAGTCCCAGTTATCTAGATAAGATAATGAAGCAGTTTTGGGGTAGACTGCTTTATTTCATCCCAATGCTTATATGGACAGTGATTAGGTCATTTTTTTAATTTGGAAGGTTGATTATATCCACCATGGGGAATGGAAAAGAAATAGAATGTCAGTAACAATGAAATTTAGTGTCTTATATCTGATGTTCAACATGTACCCTGGTAATGTGAAACCTTGAACCTACAGGTTCTGTGGTACAATTTAACTTCCAAGTGGAAAGATGGAGTGCGTCCAATATTTAAGAGATTGAGAACTCTATGATAAACATTTGGAAGGCATTTTAATGTCAGGAGATTAGAAGATCCACCCATTAATTTGGAAACCTCAGGATCCAGTAATAAGACTGTTTTACATAGATTAAACAGGGCGAATAAGCAAATTATCCAAGATCTTGGGAAATATGATCAAAGTCCACCAGGACTGTATATTTGACTTTACTGTAGTCATAGCATTGCAAGGAGAAGACTATACTTCTGAAAGAAAGTTTGGCAGGAATAGGATGAGTTTTGAATTCCCTGGTGTAATTCCATGAAATTTGGTCCATCATGTCTCAGTTAATCTGCAGAATTACTAGAGTTCTTTCAGTGTATAGGATGTTATATCCTTGTTGATGAGTCTTGGCATTAGTCCCAGAAGTATAAATACTAAGACACAAAGAAATGAAGAAAAGGAGAACTATCTAGTAACCCCTGAGTCCAGAAATATCATTTTTGGCTCCCCCTCCCCCCCCGTGAGATTCATTTCTTCTTTTATACAATATACAGGCCAGAGGTGGGTTTCAGCAGGTTCTGATCAGTTCTGGAGAACCGGTAGCGGAAATTTTAAATAGTTCGGAGAACCAGTAGTAAAAATTCTAACTGGCCCCGCCTCCATCTATTCTCTGTCTCCCAAATCCCAGCTGATTGGAAGGAAATGGGGATTTTGCAGTAACCTTCCCTGGATTGGGGCCAGAATGGAGATTTTACAGTATCCTTCCCCTGCCACACCCACCAAACCACGCCCACAGAACCGGTAGTAAAAAATTTTTGAAACCCACCACTGATACAGGCTGCATGTCATAGATACCTCTTACTACTCTTTTTCTGAATTCCCTACAAATTCTTGGATTTTACCCTGTTACCAAGAATGTTTGTTGTCTTGCTCTGATGTAGTGTGTCATGATGCCAAAAACAGGTGGGAGAATTCCAACACAGCAGAATGTATTTTGCCATTTAAAACTCTATGTATGCAGGTGGAGGGATAATATGAATTTTAAGTATGTAT